>NC_133538.1:202016655-202375405 GCF_048544455.1 Silene latifolia | reverse complement strand
AAGGTCGCAGTTCCTGCTGCGCCTCTTCCTGGGCTGGTTTTTTCCTAGTTTCCATATTTCTTCCGGATTTATTTCCTAATCCTACTTTTACCTAAATTCTTTCACGTTATTAGTATAAATAGAGTCCTCCGCCTCATATATTTCTTACGCGAGTGTCCGCCCTTCTCTTCTCCCTTTGCATTCCAAGACCGCACTCTTGCTTATCGACGCCTACGTGCTTGCTCTACGTGACCACGTAAGCTCAGATCATTCTGAGTACCAGTCACGTTGCATAGACCGACCAACTTGACCAACCCCACCTAATAAATCTAATCAATCTGTTTTAAAACCTTTTTAAGGGCACTTTCATTCATACATCGAGTCGAGCAATCACTAACGACAACTTAGTCAATCACGTTTCGTCAAACATGTAAGTCTGAGGGTGTAAAATACCAATTTTATTTATTTTATTTCTGTAATTATGGCATATGTAAGAATTTATATCATAAGTATGCTCAAATCGTATTTTATAGTCATCTTTTAAAACCTTTTTTACGGAAGCAGCAGAATAGCGACATGGGGAATAATCGCATCAACTGATGCGCGTTCTGGAAATTTTCTTTCTTGGGCATTTTTATGAATCTTGACTCTGCAAAGTTGCTCTTTACATAATAGGATAAGCTAGGACATTAGGGTTCACGGTGGGGATACCGTTATTGGAGCAGCCTCCCAACTATCTGCTATTAATTACTATTTATTAAAGTGTCTAGGCCCTAATTAGCTAATTAATACACTAACTACAGAATTGTATGTATGACACGTATTTAGTCACTTTAATGTGTTGTCTTCTTCTGTGTTAAGCTCATTAATCATATACAATGATATTATTTTAAAACTAAGGATAGGAATAAGCCTTTAATTGGCGACTTACTACTGCTGATGGCCTAAAAATGTCTTCAAACCATAGTTGTTCACCGATGGAAAATGGGGCGTTTGTGCAGAGAAGTTGTTGTAGGGCTTAAGAGTCATAGACAGCTTGGGGTGTAATGAACTTGGGAACTCAATAGGTCAAGCTTTTGATAATATGTTATCATTTGTCTCAAACATATAGATTATAATGTTTCTTTACGTTTTTAGAAAAAGGAGGAGAGGGCAGTGGGAGGAAGAAGTCGAGTAAGACATGCATCATATAGAGTAGAATAGATTGCATCATTTATATATATGTCATATATTAATGTAGAAATCAGGCATTCTCATTTAGCTTGCATAATTTCCTATCGTTTTGGCCATTGGGGACAATGCCCATACTAGTGCGGGGATGGGAAATTCTAACTTGACTTTTAAAATCAAAAATGATAAAATTTGAAATATTTGAAAAACACAAAAATATGTTCTTTTATTTCTTAAAACCAAAAACCATAAAAAATTGAAAAATTGAAAAAACCAAAAACATGTTCATTCCTTAGTAGTGTAGAATTGTACATTGTGTATATACTTGTGTTTGTTTGTCCTCCTATTACATTGGATCGACTACGCCACATCCGAGGCATGAGGAATATGAAGACCGCATGGTATGATCTTTCCAATCTCTTTTTTCCTCTCTATGTTAATGACTATATGGCTTTATTTTGATTGATGCGGTACATACCAATGTGATTCTAGGAGTTGCATTTAGTTTATATGGCATACTAGTTGATAGAAGCATTTGCATTAGGTTGTATAAATGTTAGTTGCATCATGACATGTAGTTGCATTATAGAAAAATTTTGTGAAAACATCTATTTGGGAAACTTGACAAGTGTATATAAGGCCCTTGTAGATACTTTTTATTCTTAATACTTTGCTCATTAGAATGCTTCTAAAACACCCTAGGATGTGTCATGCTAGTATCCTTTGACCCATGGATTAAGGCCTAGTCAGGAGTACCTTGTGGTTTGATAACTCCTTGGCTACCATTTATTCCAAGGTGACCCTTGAAACCATGCAACCATCCTCCACCTCTATCACATTTTGTCAACAAAAAGGAAATGGGCACAAAAATTGTCAAATTGAGTTCAAGCAATCAAAAATGAAAAACAAGAAGTTTGCAAAATTGCATCAAAGAAAAGAGGAGTACAAAAATAAGAACTCCTATGCTTCAAATATAAGCACCCTCCCTACAAATGGGGTGGCCTTGAAAATGTTCAAAAGAAAATACAAAAGTTGAAATTGTCAAGTATCTAAATGCCAAACATCAAAGAAATGGCAAAAAAAAATTGTTCTCAAATGTCAAATGCCACAAGAAATTGGGGAATAAAAACATCAAAAGCAAACTCCCATATGAAACTCAAAACACATTGATCCCTTTATACATTGAACCCACTTTTATGCATGGTAGAGAGGGGACGACCCTTCTTCTTGTCTAGGCAAGAGGGGGAATTCCACAATCCTCCAGTGTTTCTAACATCATAGGGAGTCTACTCTTGACGAAAGGATTTAACGATTGAGGACAAAGGTGCCCTAGCTTGACACAACTTGGAGGTGATTTATTGATATCCTCCTAGGCTTAGTAGTTTGGAGAAACCGTATCTATGATGGAATGTGTACCCTTAGATCGTTTCCCTTGTAGATAATTTCCGCCACTTAGATGAGGAAAGTGGCTATACATTTTTGTAGATGCATCCATTACTTGCTTTTGTGTGCTTAATGCTTGGATGTATAGCCATTTTGGCAAGCCCCACCTTGCCTTACAAGAAGGCATCCTACCTCATGGTTGTCTTGTTGTGAGTTGAAGGGGCGGAGTGAGACCCGCTAATTGTCTCATATCGGCTATATTAGTAAGTTAGTTTAAATAAAGGTCCTAATTTTAGTCACCTCTTTACTCGGGACGAGCAAAGGTTCGGTTTGGGGATGTTTGATGTGACTCATATTTGAGCACATTTAGTCCCTGAATTAACCTCGTTCCTATGCTTTATAGCACATATTTGGGTCATTTTTTTTTTGGTAAATGTAAAAATATATTGAGAAAACAAGAACCAAATACATCAACAGTTGGCTTGAGAAGCTTATTTGGGTCATTTACTATCTTTAGTTTCCCATTTTGCATATTCTTTGAGGTTTTGTCTCCTTGGTAGGAAAGGATTGCTAACCTTGCATTTATGAGGCAAAATGGAGCTAAATAAATTGCATCTAATGACCAAGCATCAAAGAGAAAACCAACACTAGAGGCCTAAGTAGATAAATAAAGTAAAATGGGCAATCATGAAAAGATCCCTACATCCCCAACACGATCCTTGCGGATTGTTAAGAAGCCAAAGAAAAAAAGCACTCTACCCCGGGATCCGAGTGGCCCGAGCACGATCCGAGCGTCCCAGAACACCAGGATCCGAGCAGCTTGACCCCAGGACGAGCGGACCATGCAGCAGGGATCCGAGCGTCTCCTCCAAGATCTGAGCGGATCATAAGGCAGAACAACCCGTGCCACAGCACAGGACGAGCGGATCTAGGCAGGACTAGCAAGGAGGATTCGTGCATTTCCTGTTGGAAAATGTGTCCTCAACAATAGTGCGATCACATGATTTAATATCATAATTAAATCTCATATAAAGAATACGTAAGGGATGATTCATTATATAGTCAACTGATCAACATTAATCGGTAACGATTGGCTTGCTAGAGTTTGACGTTACTGTCGTGGGACGGTGGTGGTCAGTTGATCCCTTAAGGTCACAACTAAAGGATGATGCCCTTATCTGTAAAGTTGATTAATTGTATGACGATACGAGTTAATCAATTCCTTAAAATTGAACAATTCATTTGTGAGAGAGAATATACTTATCTTATTGTAATGGGATTAAATAAGATTTATTTTAGTAATAAAAATGCTTTATTACTAAAATTGTTTATTGTTTGAGAAACAATAAAGATGAGAATGAATGGTTAATTATAATTACAAGATGTTGTGAATTATAATTATATGACCCATTTTATTTATGTGATCAAGTATCACTAGTCAATTTGTTGTATGTAAATTAATAAAATGATATTTATGTGATAAATATGCATTAAATTAATTAATAACATGTAACATACTACATGTGACATATTGTGTGACAAATGACAAATTGACAAAACAAAATGGAGGTCCATTTTACACATATGACCGAAAAAATGGAGGGACAATAGTGGATTGTGGGTTATATTATTTTATGTGATAAATAATAATTATTATGGCTATTGTAGACTAGCCTTAAAAGCCTACACTACCTTCTTACATACCTATTAACTTGAGAAGAACAAAAGGTAAATAAAAAGACCATGCATTGTCTTTTATATGCTCCCTCCGCCGGTTGTGTGTATGTTAGAGGAGAGAATTGTATTCTCTCAATTTTGTAGTATTCATTTACACATGCAAAACATTTCTCTCTCTCATATATTCTTGTTCATCTTTCTCTAAAACTAGAGAAATTATGATTAAATTTGTTCAATCACATTACTAATATTATTAATGTAATATATGAGTATTAGTAATCAATTTTAAGATAAACTACTAAACAAATATCTAGCACATATTATTTAGTAGAGATAAGGGATAATCTTGGGTGCAATCAAGAGGAGTGGCTTCTATACTTGAAGTCTTTGGAGGATCATCCTATTAATCATCATAGCTCAAGAACAAGTGAAGGTAGGAGACCTTACTTGTGCCCATAAATCCGAAATTTACAATGTAAGGGACATTGTTTTCTTATAAATCTCTTATTTTGTTATGCATGCACTAGATCTAAAGAACAAATAATTAAAATGTTAATTATTTCACTATTAGAGTAGTCTAATAATAGGTATATAAACCTAACAAGTCTTATCAGAGCATAGGATGTTGCATGCATAATCGGTTATTGTTTTTCCGAGTTAAAATGTTAACATATAAAACTAAAAATTTGTGATTTATAAGAATAAACCACAAAATCATCATGTATGTTATATATTCTGGTATTAAATGTTTTTAGGTCATTTTTATGATTTATGAAAATTTATTGCTCATTATAATGATTTTTGGGCATTTTATTACATTTTTATGACTAAAATGGGAATTAAAATGCTAAAAATGGTTAAATTAAGTCTCTGACCTTGAAAATTTTATATGACCTCATATGCATATTTTAAAAGTTTTGTGTAAAATCTCGTATTAATTGGATTAATATTGCATGATTTATGATTTTTATGAAATAAAAATGGATTAAAAGAGGTTAAATGGTTAAAAATAGTTATATTTCGAATTGGACCATGAAATTTTAATATGTTCTCACATGCATAATTTACAGAGTTTATGTAAATTTCGAGATTAAATGATCTCATTTAGCATGATTTATGAATTTTTAGTGTAAAAATGGCATAAATAGTGACTATTTTGGTATAAATAGTTAAATCGTATTTCATGGCATGAGAAAATTATTTTAGGTTTAATAAATATCCCACTAATCAGATATAAAGTTGTAAAGTTGATTGGATTAATTTTTAGATACTTTAGATGTTTTATGAGATAAAACCGATTTTATAAAACTATATTTTCTTAAAATTAATTCGAAAATTTTAACAATGATTTTTAATATTATGAGTGTCATGGAATTATTCCACAATATAAAAAAATTTAAAATTCAAATTTTGAAATTTTTATAATTTAATTTGGATTTATTTCATACATATTATGATTTTAAGGTAAAAAATGAGCATAAAATTAAATCAAGTTGAATTATTGTCAAAAATTGAGTGATAACTAATTTTTGAGTCCTAAAAAGTGGTAGGATAATTAACTTGAGCTTAGATGTAATTTAAGTGTTAATTAGTGATTTTAAAAGGTTATTATCACGCATTTCCATAAAACCGGGTTATACGTACGACATAAGTTAAATAGGGAGATTTGACACATCATTTGGCATGATAGGTACATATTATAATGCTGCATATTTCAATTGTTGAATGTCTTTTATTTATATAATTTTGAATTATGTAATTTTATCTTAGTATGGCCATAGGTTTAATCGATATTACCCGTAATGAAAGGGAATGTTGATTCGGTTGTAATTTAATGTGATCTCGTATCACTTTTATTTTTATTAGTTTTTCCATTTTACAAATGTATAATAGGAATAGCTTTGTATTTTTATTATTATTTGTAATTATGGAGTATCTTCAAAGACGGTGCCATTCGGAAAGATGATCCGACGAAGACGGTGCCCTTGGGAAGCGTGCCATTTGAAGATTCAGGGGACCAAAGGAGTTAGTTGATTTCCGAATATGTAATAGATTATTTGATTTTCTATTTTTAGGAAGGTCATACTAGGAAATTTTATTATTGCTTTGCATTTCTTTTAATATGTTACATGCATTGCCAAATCGCCATAAACAACAACATGCATATCAAATCGAGTCATCGACCGTGTCAATTATAATTATCGTAGTTCACCGCTTTAGTTCACTTAAAATCTGATAGATAATAAATTGACAAAACCTCTCACATATAATAATTGGGAAATAGCCTTACCAAATAGTAGAAACCATGAATCCCAATTTCATAAGGGAGTTAAGCTGGCTTTACCGTAATACAAACCTTGTTACGTTGGGTAAGTGGGTAATAAAATGTTATTACATCGAAATTTGGATTGAGCTCAACGGAAGTATTCATGACCGTAGTCGCATGTGTTCCGGGCTAAAGATGAAAGTTAGAGTAATTTTTATCGACCGAGAGTTCTAAAAGTAGAATCGATTAAGAGGTTAATCCGCCGAGTTATATTAATAAGGGATGACTCGGCTTACAGTACCCGTATTAATATGAATTTGGATCTTGGAATCATTTATATAGTTGGGTGGAGGTCACTATATAAATGCAATACTTGTAGTGAAATTTACGAGTATTATTAAAACGATAGATGTTAATTATTTCCTTCATTTTCCGTTTTTGTAATTAATTATACGCAATGAATTCATCTAATACTCCTACACTAATCACCGTTGATACATGGCTCCAATCATTTGATGAAAAATGCTCCGAGTATGACAATGATACGATTAGAGAATTACGCGTTGGCATTAGTCAGGATGGAAATTTTTGCTTCTTTACCACCTCCACTCCACCCACTCCAATATTATTGCCCACCACCTTGGAAAGAAAATCTTGTGAAGAAAATCTAATAAAACCCAAGGCATCCATGTTTGAAGAAACAAGGAGAAATATTAAATTCAGTGGGAGTTCTAGCAAGAGTGTCCTTGCAATTGAAAGGAGTATTGGTAATATTAAAGGGAAGGCAAAGATAGGTGAGAAACCCAAACCTGATAATGAATTGGAAATGGATAGTGGGACTACCAAAACCAAGACCAAGAAGGGTGCCCAATCCTATGAGGAATGTCATTATTGTAATGTCATGGGCCATTGGAAACGCAATTGCCCCAAGTATTTGAGAGATATCAAAGTTGGACTTATTACTCCAAGTGGGACTTGGAATTGTGGGAAAGCTAAACAAGAGTGATATGAATATTCGACAAGGAAATGGAGCTAGGGTAGACGCCACTTCAAGAGGGACTTATGTACTTGTTTTAGCTAATAGCTTTGAGTTGTAATTTACATAATTGTTATTATGTACCCACTTAGTCTAAAAAATTATTTCCATTTCTATGTGAGACATGAAAGGATTTATATTTTGCCATCTAAGACAATTGTTGTAAATAGACATGGCTATGAGCCATGTCACTTATCTTAATGATATTCATGTTTTAGACACTTCCAACTCAAGCAAAGATATCTATATAATACAATCCAAAAGACTCATAACTAGTAATACAAATGATTTGTACATTTGATTTTTCAATTTGGTAACGTAAAAGAGAAACGCATTAAGGCTAGTGTCGACTAGATTTAATGAACCATTTGATTTCAATCATATGGAATATGAGAATCTTGTATCCTTTGCAATATGATTTGTACTTACTTTAGTGGTAAAGGGACATGAGCAAGTGATTTGTTGGGACTAATACATGCCGATGTATGTGTTCTAATGAGCATCACCACAAGGAGAATTTATGACTACTTCGTCACTTTTACCGATGATTTAAGTAGATATGGGTATATTTACTTAATCAAATATAAAGTGAAGCATTTGAGAAATTTGAGAAATTTCTAAATGGTGTAGAGAACCAATTGAAGAAAAGACTAAAGCATTACGATCCGATCGTAGTAGCAAAGATCTAAGTAATAAATTTGATTTATTAAAGATGGATTATGACCTAGTGTCACTACCCATAAGATCAAAATAATATGAGTTAGTTTGAGTTGTTGAACTCAATTTTGGAAATTTGCAATCCAAAACGGACAAGTAATTCTAAACGGATGGTCAACCATGAGATACCTAGAATAGAGAGTCTATTAAACAGATGACATAGATATGACTCGTATATTACATGAATCAAACTGCCATGTTAGGGATGGCCTTTTGAAAGCTAATACATAGTCTAGATAAACTCCTAGTATTCCACCATATATATATGTTTGTAACTCACAAAGCTATCTCTCAAGAAGATAGATGTATTTCTGAGAGATAGAGTGGGAGTAAATTGGATCGTTACAAACATGTTTTATAGTGTTACTTTGTGAAAGTAATAGAACTATAGAGTGGGAGTATAGTTGAACTATAATCTATAAAGATAGAGTGGGAGTATAGCTCAGTGGGAGTTTATCGCACATGTCTTATTGGTTAAAATATTGCTTTGCGAAAGTAATGGTATTATGACCTTGTCCCAAATCGACCTTGTTATATACGAGCCATAGCATTACAATCCGAAAATTGTTACTCAAGAGTATATTTACTTTAAAGCAAGGGTCTCTTTAAAGGTAAATAGAGCTTTAGAGTACTCAAATGCATAAGATTGACATGAAGATGTTGATCAAGATTAATTATGTTAGGAATTGCCGTATCTCATTTTAATGATGAATGGCAAATGATATTAAAAATACGCTTTTCTAAAATGTGAATTTGGAGAAGGGAGTGTTTGGAACAAAAAACCTTAGATGAAGTTCTAAGAATCCTAACATATTATGCGTTGCTTTCTTAAGTGATCCTAGAATGGTCTTAAGCAAGCATTAAAGGATTATACTTTTCGTTCATGTGATAATAGTGAATGGTTTCATTCACATGATTGAAGAATCGTGATTATACATGAAGTTAAGTGGGAGCCAGAATCATTTTTCCAATATCTTATATGTTGATAACATATTACTTATTAAGAATAATGTACCAATGCTCTCTTCTGTGAAAGAGTGATTGGAGACTTGGAAAAGGGTGCAAAGTATTCTAGATTTTTGAATCTATGTGAGAGTATATTGGCATAGAGTTGAGAGTCTTATGAGAATAAGATCTTTCATACCTGATGTACATCAACAAGGTCAAGTAGGCTATTCATGTTGATGAAAGTGGAATTGCTATGATTAAGTCATAGTCGTTCACTGAACCTATTAAGTTGTTGATTACATGAAATCGTTTGCTAATATTTTCGCCATTAGAACGATCATGTATGCCATTAAATGCATACGTCGTGATGAATCATATGCTTGGAGCATAATAAGTCAATAACAAGACAATTCCCATTATATGGCTTGTGAAAGCCTTAAAGAACATCCTTGAGACTCTTGAGAAGAATTAAGGATTCGTTCATATATTTGGATGATAAACTAAGTTATGTGTTGAAGGGTTGCACAAAATTTAGTTTCCAAACCAAAAAGGATTTGTTGAAATCCTAGGATGATTTATTGACTAAAGAGTAAGAAACTAGAAAAGTTTCTTAGTTTCACGCATTGCAAATTCTACAAAAGGAATCTAAGTAAATTGTGATAAAATGGTCAATGTAAGGATTAAGGGTGAATCCCTCTACAAATGACTTTATCACAAGTTATGCGATAACAGTGGGAGCATCTTTCAAGTTAAAGAGCCCAAGTCTAGTAAGAAGACTAGACAAATGCTTAGAGAAAAATTCAAGTTATTAGAGATAACATTGAATTGAAGGAAATTGCAATTGATAAAGTTGGAATATATGGATATAGGGTATATCCGTTTTGCCAAACTTTTATTGCATTTTAACTAGTGTTAATATTACACTAAAGATTATAGGATATGAAGTAGTAATAGTGTATTGACTATTCATATGTGATAATCGCATTTATCGTTTGAGTTTCATTAAACTCACCTATTACCTTGTCGTATTCGAGTGGCTTGTAGAGACAAATTGAACCCCATTAAAGTGAACTGGATTGACATGGTATTCGCTCCTAGTTACTTATATGAGGTAACGTCTCGAAGTGACTAGAGTGTGATGCGATTGATGGTAAGTTCAAGTGTCATAGAGTCATATGGGATGACTAGTCGATCACACAGGCAGACTGTATGGGACACTCTGTTGGGCAGTGACCGCTTATAGAGTTCTGGTAATTCATAAAGCCTGCTCATGGCAAAAGCTACTATAGTATTCTTATGAGTCAATTCTTTTGATTAGAGACTATTCGCCCAAGTTGGCACAAATTTCTGATTAGCTTTGATTTATACTCTACGACTTCGTAAATGAGGTCAAACTGGGTATATTTTGGGTTATGATGGACTGTGGCTGAACGAAGGGAATAGGGCAATAGGAATTGTTCACCCCTTGTCAGGGTTGTTTGAAATCTCAAGGCCACTCGAGGAGTAGTTAACTGGAAATGCGTGGCCACGCTCGGAAGGTATCTATGGTAAATAATTCCGGTCAGACAGTTACTCTCCAGATCGAGGAAACCACTCAAGATATGATCAAGTTTAAGTACGACCTGCAAGACACCTTACATTGAGTGGGAGATTGTAATAGGACAAGAGAATTGGTGACGCATACTTGTCTCGGACAAGTGGGAGATTGTTGGAAAATGTGTCCTCAACAATAGTGCGATCACATGATTTAATATCATAATTAAATGTCATATAAAGAATACGTAAGGGATGATTCATTATATAGTCAACTGATCAACATTAATCGGTAACGATTGGCTTGCTAGAATTTGACATTACTGTCGTGGGACGGTGGTGGTCAGTTGATCCCTTAAGGTCACACCTAAAGGATGATGCCCTTATCTGTAAACTTGATTAATTGTATGACGATACGAGTTAATCAATTCCTTAAAATTGAACAATTCATTTGTGAGAGAGAATATATTTATCTTATTGTAATGGGATTAAATAAGATTTATTTTAGTAATAAAAATGTTTGATTACTAAAATTGTTTATTGTTTGAGAAACAATAGAGATGAGAATGAATGGTTAATTATAATTACAAGATGTTGTGAATTATACTTATATGACCCATTTTATTTATGTGATCAAGTATCACTAGTCAATTTGTTGTATGTAAATTAATAAAATGATATTTATGTGATAAATATGCATTAAATTAATTAATAACATGTAACATACTACATGTGACATATTGTGTGACAAATGACAAATTGACAAAATAAAATGGAGGTCCATTTTACACATATGACCGAAAAAATGGAGGGATAATAGTGGATTGTGGGTTATATTATTTTATGTGATAAATAATATATTATTATGGCTATTGTAGACTAGCCTTAAAAGCCTACACTACCTTCTTACATACCTATTAACTTGAGAAGAACAAAAGGTAAATAAAAAGACCATGCATTGTCTTTTATATGCTCCCTCCACCGGTAGTGTGTATGTTAGAGGAGAGAATTTTATTCTCTCACTTTTGTAGTATTCATTTACACATGCAAAACTTTTCTCTCTCTCTCATATATTCTTGTTCATCGTTCTCTAAAACTAGAGAAATGATGATTAAATTTGTTCAATCACATTACTAATATTATTAATGTAATATACGAGTATTAGTAATCAATTTTAAGGTAAACTACTAAAGAAATATCTAGCACATATTATTTAGTAGAGATAAGGGATAATCTTGGGTGTAATCAAGAGGATTGGCTTCTATACTTGAAGTCTTTGGAGGATCATCCTATTACTCATCATAGCTCAAGAACAAGTGAAGGTAGGAGACCTTACTTGTGCCCATAAATCCGAAATTTACAATGTAAGGGACATTGTTTTCTTATAAATCTCTTATTTTGTTATGCATGCACTAGATCTAAAGAACAAATAACTAAAATGTTAATTAGTTCACTATTATAGGAGTCTAATAATAGGTATATAAACCTAACATTTCCCTTGGGAGTAGCATTTCCTCAAGTTTTCTTAGGGTCTTAATAGTCATTTAAGCCCTTAGTAACCCTAATCCTGGTACCTAATTTTTAGTATAAATACCCCTTTGTACTACCTAGATTAGCATCAACTCTTATGCTCTATTAATCATTTTTTAATTCAATCTTAATACTCTCTTAAATTAGTCTTAATTTAGTTGTAATACAATTCTCAATATTAATCACATCTTAATCTTTCCTTAATTTCTCTATTGTTCTTCCTTTTATTTGGGTAATTAGAAGATTATTTGGGTTTATTTGGAGGATTGACAACCTTCCATCAAGCATCAAGTACTTCTATTATTCTTTGCTTTATTATTTGGAATCATCTTCATTGGTATACTTTCTCTTTATCCTTGCTTAATTATTGTTAAATTACTTTCATTTATTCATCATGTTTTGCTTTGTTAGTATGATTGACAACCTTATTAGCATGCTAAACTTGATCTTGAGTGAGTAGTTCCTTAGCTAGGATTAATGGGGAATTAGGGGAAACAAACATGGGGATTGATCTATGCTTAATCTAATATGTTTTCATAATTAATTTGCTTGTTTGTTGTGATTTCAACTTATGCACATGTTATGTTTGATGAAATGCGAGCCTATGAATCCTTGCATTTTTTACCCATCTCTTATCTCTTCAATAAGGCTTGTAAGACATAAACCAACTCGAGCCTCATTAGACCATGCTTAAAGTTGAATAGGAAGGATTAAATCAACTTTTAGGTGTTGTACAGTTTAGATGACTCGGCTCCGGGACCCAAGCCTTCTTAGGGATTGTAAGATATACACTAACTCGATCCCATCACAATAATAAGTGCTTGCTTCTAATTGAGAACATGTTTGTATGATCAACTCCCATGAATCCCCTATGAGCCCAGACACCCTAGTGCCTTTAATCATTTGTTTACAAACCCCTTTAATTGCTTTGCTTTGCTTTCATTACTTTACTTTCATTTTGTTGATTAGTTTAGATTACACATCATCTCAACCCAAATTGTGACACCCTAAGACGGAAATGGATCCTCTCCATTTCCTTTCTCTCCATTTCCTCTCACAATCTCTTTAAATATTAATTTTCCCTTTCACCCTCATTTTCCTTTATCATTATGCATAAAATTAAAACCGTTAGATGTTGTCCAAATGCGATCCGGACCATTGATAGGAACTTGCCTCTCCCTTTATTTTTAGGAAATGGAGAGAAAATGGGCTCCCCTAAGACATAGCTATTTACAATTGAGAATGCTAGATCAATACCTGTCCCTTGGGATCCGACCTTTACTTACCTCTTTACTAAGAGTAGTTTGTGAAGTTATAAATATTGTTTTGGTTGGTAGCTTTTGACGACGAGTTTTAAACCGGACCAAAAATGGTGTCATTGCCGGGGACGGCGTTAAATTGATTTGATTTTCATTAATTGATTTTAGTTGTGTCTTTCTTTACCTTGGAGAAGTCAAACTTCTAAAGGTTGTTCTAATTGTTTTCAAGTTGTTTGATATTTTGCATGACTAGGAGATCAGAAAGTAATCCATTACCTATTGATCTTGAAATTGAAAGAACCTTGACAACCAATAGAAGAGTTGCTAGAGAAACTTCAAGAGTTGTAAGTATTGGAGAGATTGTGGACATACAACCAAATAACATTGAGTTTACCAACCCTTTTGCAAGATAAGGAGAGGACAACCCAATACAAAACCCACCACAAAATCAACCCACAATGCCTAAATTTTCATCACATTCCGTACCAACCGAGGAGAACCTACCAAATGGTGCTCCTACATCACCACATTTAACCGGTAATTTCATTGCCAAATCCGCATTCATACAATTAGTTGAGAGAAGTCAATTTGGAGGGATGCCTAGTAAAAACCCTCATTCACATATGGAGACTTTTTGTGACTATTGTGATTCGATTTCTCAAACCGGAGTTACTCAAGACCAAATCCAATGGGTATTATTTCCTTTTTCTTTGATCGGTACCGCAAAGCAATGGTTGAAGAGCCTAGACAAGGCTACCCTTGGTATTGATTCATGGAAGAAGCTAGCACTTGCTTTCTACAAGAAATTCTATCCTCCGGAGAAGAGCAATATGTTGAGAGCCCAAATCACCGGGTTCAAGCAAAGGGATGAAGAATCATTGTATGAGGCATGGGAGAGATTTAAGGACACTTGTCGTTCTTGGCCACACCATGGACTTAGCGAGTGGTTCCTTGTGCAACAATTTTGGAGTGGTTTATATGAAGACTCCCGCAACATTCTCATTATGGGATCCAACGGGATGTTTACCGAAGTTGATAACAATCAAACGTGGGCCAAAATAGAAGCGATGGCGGTTCAAAATTCACAATATAGTAGGGCTCGAAAGGCCATTAGTGGAGGAAAGCATGAGGTAGATTCCATCACACAATTGGGTGCTCAACTAAGTGCTCACATTGACACCATCAACTTGAAGTTTTAGAAGGCCATGGCTAAGCTTGATGAAGCTTCCAAATCACCAAAACAACATGTTAATGCTATGGTGGCATCATCCTCAATTCCAAGTGGAGTATGTGAGAGTTGTGGAACTTTGGGATATGACCAAAGTGAATGTAGGGGAACAAATGAACAAGTGAATGCTTTCCAAGCATACAAGAGTGGCACCCCTTATTCCAACTATTACAATGAGAATACCAAATTCCATCCAAATCTTTCATACAAGAGCCAAAATGTTCAAAACCCTCAACCAACATACACCCCACCTCCAATGAGAAATCAAACTCAAAGACCATTTTACAACCAAAGCCAAAGTTATCAAAATCAACTTTCATACAATCAAACCAATGACCAAGGCTTTGATGTTCAAAAAGCGGTCCACCAAATGCAAAAGAACCAACAAGAATTTTTCACCCAAATGCAAAAAGATAGCCAAGCCAAAGATATTACCATCAACAACATACTAGCCCACCCCAAGATGTTGGAAACTCAAATGACCAAATTAGCATCTTCTAGCTCTCAAAGACAAAAAGGACAATTACCACCTCAAGGTAATCCCCCAAGACATGAGACAGTGAGTGCCATCCATTTGAGAAGTGGTACAAGATATGAAGGGCCGAAGAGGCCAATTGATGAAGATGTTGTGAATTCTAGTGACAAGCAAAGAGTTGTGGAGAACTCTAAGGAAGAAGAAGAACCCACCACCAATTAAGTTTCAAAGAAGAAGAATGAAGAGAAGGCTAAGGAAAAAGAGCCTATTGTGATTAGACTTTCATTCCCAAGTCCGCAAGCTAAGCCTAAGTTTGATGAACAACTTGGAAAGTTTATGGAAATTGTGAAGCACTTAGAAGTCTCAATCCCATTCACGGAATTGATCAATCATGTTCCGGCCTATGCAAAGTACATGAAAGACATTCTTACCAAGAATAAATTCATACGGAACCTAGAGACTATTGCCTTTACCAAAGTGAGTAGTGCTATTCTTCAAGGAAGTTCCCCTCCAAAACTCAAAGATCCGGGAAGTTTCTCTATTCCATGCACCATTGGCGACACTACAATCAACAAAGCGGACCTTAGAACAAGTGTAAGTGTCATGCCATACTCGGTATGCAAGAGGCTAGTAATGGGAGAACTCAAATACACTAACATTACTCTTCAAATGGCGGATCGATCAACAAATATACCTTTAGGGGTATGGGAAGATGTCCCCATAAGAATTGGCAAATTCTTCATTCCGATAGACTTTGTCATTGTAGACATGGAGGAGGATTCCAACATTCCTATCATTTTAGGAAGACCTTTTTTGCACACCGCGGGAGCGGTAATTGATGTAAAACATGGAGAGCTCACACTTGAAGTGGGGTATGAGACAATCACTTTTAATCTTGACAAAACGATGAGAGCTCCCCGACTACATGAGCCATGTTTCAAGATCGATCACTATAGCCAAAAAAGTGATAGGAAGAAGTTAGCATCTCAATGCAAAGATCAAGCTATGGGTAAAGAATCACCACCAATATGGAAGAAGAAAGTGGATAACCCTCAAGTTGCTCTATCCGGAGAGCAAGGAAATTCCAACATTGAGAGCTTGAATGGCTCACCGCCCATCATGATAAGTAAGGAACAAGGCCTCATTGGCCATGACAATAAAGAACAAGAGTTGCTCTTGTCAACACATGATACCATCGGGGAGATAGCTAGTGAAGTTTGTGGTCTATGGGATGACAAATTTGAAAGATTAGTCAATCCTTATATTGGCAATGCTATGACCTTAGACCGAGGCTTAGTTGATCCTTGTCATCCTCTTGACATGGGTCATCACCATAATGAAGAACACAATGTCCAAAGATCTATGCAAGATCTTTATGATGAAAATGAACAAGCCTTCGACTACTTCTACAAGGTGTTGAGCAACATCAACAACACCTTGGATATTCCCCCTTGACATCTCATCCAAGAATAAGAGTTTGGTGGAGTCCTCCCTAAACCACAATTTGTAAATATTCTAACCCCTTAACTCGCATTTTATTTCTTGTATTGCATTTTTTTTTCATTTTTGGATTTACATTTCCGTGCTTTGATTAAGATTTTTGTTATGAGAGAAAGTGAGGGAGGTGTTTTAACGTGTTTTGATGTGTAGTGTTTGATCTAGTGTGGGGATAGCAAATGCCTAGGCAAACCGAGCCTTCGTAGTGCACCCACAATGTTGAACAAAGGAAATAAATAAAGGATGATACGGGAAAAGGAGATCCCCACGGGCAGGACTGAGCTCGTGGGTGCAGAGGAGAATCCGAGCGTCCCAGGAAGGAATCCGCTCGAACTGGCTATAATCCGGGCATCCCAGAGGAGCATCCGAGTGTCCTGGTTCTAGGACACGGGTCTTGGGAGTGCTGGAATTGAAGAAAAGGGACTGTTACAAAATCTGAGCAGAACACATTTAGGACGCTCGTCTCAGGCTATAATCCGCTCGTCTTGTGAGCAATCTGCCCGTCCTAGCATGCTTCAAAATTTCAATTGAATTTCCGACTAACAAAAGACCAAACAACAGAATTGAAATCAGAACAAAAATAAAAAATGTCATCTAAGAGTAAATGAAAATCGTTATGGCCTTGCTCCTTCGTCTTCAGCGCATCAATCACCGTTTTGCAATCACTTTCGATAATTATGTTCATATGACCCCGCCTCCTTGCCTCTTTAACTCCTTCAAGAATCGCCATTGCCTCCGCCAACCGTGGCTCCATATCCTCCCTCCTATGCTCCGTCATCCCCCACACCACCTCACCATCACTGCCACGGCATATCACCCCAACCCCCATACCCCAGCCTTCCTTCACCCCCGCGTCTACGTTCAACTTCATGAACCCAACCCCCGGTTTCTCCCACTGTCCATCTCCGCCCGCAACTACCCCTGCTTCCTCCATGATTCTCGTGTCCGCCTCCATCTCCATCCTCATACCCTTCACTCTCTTAACCACCCTCATAACATCCAGCTTCTCGTTTTCGAACACCAATTTATTTCTCGCTTCCCACATCGCCCAACACCCAAACATAAAAGAATCTATCTCGCTATTCTCCAACTCCCTCCACACATCCTCCACCCACTCCCTCACATGCTCATACCCCTCCGTCCGCCTTACATCAATCCCCAACCTAACCCACACCCCTCCCGTCCACCCACAACCCCGTACAAGATGGAGACTAGTCTCCATCTCGCAGCAACACACTGGGCAGCCGAGATCAACGGATCGAACTCGAGTAACTATGTTAGCTTTTGTAGCAATTACATCATTACAGAACTGCCATATAAACACCTTGACTCTAGGCCAGACTTTCGCTCTCCATATGCGGTTCCAAAGCACCTTCTCCCTCGCATAGGTTGATGACCCGGCTGCCTCCAAATCATCACCTAACATTGCTTTATAAGCAGATTTAACCGAATACTCCCCACTCTTCTCTAAGTCCCACGTCCAACCGTCCTCGGGTTTCGTACTGCTTATACGTATATTAAGGATTCGTTCCTGCTCAAAATGTAGAAAAAGATCGCTTTCCTTAGCCATATTCCACGCACCCCCATCAACGATCCACAAATCAGCTACACACATATCAACCGGTGCCTCTCCTCTAGGAGAAAGAACGAGTCTCGACTGTGTGTGAGGAACCCATGGGTCTGTCCATACTTTCGTATTCAACCCGTTCCCAATGCGCCTCCGTATCCCAAACTTCAACAACTCTCGAGCTTCCCAAATGCCATGCCACGTATAGCTAGGATTATTCCCGAGAATAGCATCCATAAACCCTCCACTCGGAAAATATTTACCTCCAAGGAAACGAACCATGAGACTTGATTTATCGGTTAAGAAACGCCAGGTCTGTTTACCCAGAAGCACCATATTGAACATGTGAAAGTCCCTGAAACCTAACCCACCCATCCCTTTCGGCTTACACATTTTTGACCAGGCAATCCAAGGAATCTTCGCCTTACCCCGAGCTGCTCCCCACCAAAATCGCGATACAAGGGAACGGAGTTCATTACAAAAATTGTCAGGGAGTTTGAAGACACTCATCGCATAGGATGGGATTGATTGGGCCATTGCCTTTACCAACACTTCCCGACCCGCCTTCGAAAACAACTGCCCTTTCCATCCTTGCAATTTCTTTCCCAATTTATCACGCGCGACATTCGCTACGACACTCCTCGAATGACCAACCATTGTAGGCAAACCCAAATAGCGGTCCTGGCCATTAACCATTCGCACCCCCAAACATTGAGTAACCCCGTCCTTATCCCGCTCACGTGTTTCCCGACTAAAGGAGACCGTGGTTTTATCGAAATTAATAACTTAGCCTGAGGCCCCAGCGTACTCATGTAATATCGCCTTCACCCTAGCTGCTTCATCAATTTTTGCCTTTACAAAGAAAATAATATCATCCGTAAAAAGCAAGTGTGTTACCGTAGGCGACTGTGGGGAGACCCTTATGTCGTGAATAGACCCAATTTCCGCCGCTCGTCTCATTAAACTTTATAAAACCTTCGCACACAGAATAAAGAGATATGGGGATAAAGGATCGCCTTGTCGGAGTCCTCGCTTAGATCGAAACTCGTCCGACGGTGTGCCATTGATAAGAATAGAAAAAGTCACTGAAGACACACATAACTTTACCCTATCGACCCATCCTGCATCAAACCCCATTTGAATCAAAACCCGCTCCAGAAAATTCCACTCCACTCTGTCGTAAGCTTTGGATATATCAAGTTTAAGGGCCATATATCTATTTTTGTGCTTGGAATTTTTCATATAATGAAACATTTCGAACGCAACCAAAATATTATCAGTGATAAGGCCACCCGGTGTAAAGGCACTCTGATTTTCCGACACAATTTCACCCAAAAATACTTTCAGTCGATTAGCTAAGACTTTTGACACCAATTTATAAATAACATTGCATTAGCTTATTGGATGAAAATCAGTCATTTTGTCTGGTGCCTTTTTATTGGAATTAAAACAATGTGAGTTTTGTTAATACCTTCCGGGAATGGTGCTCCTTGCAAAATTTCCAGCACCGTTCGAATCACCGCGTGTACCACTATATGCCAATAGGTTTGGAAAAAAAGCCCATTCATGCCATCCGGACTGGGAGCCTTCAAAGGGTGCATCTGATTTAAAGCGGACACAACCTCCTCCTCCGTATATTCGCATCGAAGAAGCATATTCATTCTATCCGTAACACTCCCATCCATGCCATCTAGCAGGTGCTCGAATTGTTCCGGCTGCCACGTAGCAAAAACCTCCTCAAAGTACTCCCTTGCTACCTTGGAAATATTATCCCGGCCCTCCCACACCCGACCTTCATTATCAACCAACTTTGCGATATGATTCTTCTGTTTTTGCTGACTCGCTTTCCTATGAAAAAACTTCGTGTTTCGATCTCCTTCCTTAAGCCAAATCGCACGGGATCTTTGTCTCCAAAACAGCTCCTCTTGTTTTAAAAGCTCCGCAATCTCCTTCACGAAACCCCTCCTCTCCCTTACAGCTCCTTTCGACCTTCCCCCAGCATTCAAAATCTCAAGTCGTCATCGCTTTTTCTTTAAATCCCGCATCACTTTGCCTATACTAACTCCCTTCCACTTCTGTAAATCCTCCGCACAACGAGCTAATAAATCCACTAAATCCGTACCCCCACTCTCCCAGGCATCTTGGACCACCCCTTCACACCCATCCGCTCCCACCCACAGCTGCTCAAAACAGAAAAGCCTACTTTGGACATGCTCCTAGTTGTTGTTATCTCGCTATACACCTCTTCCGTTGACTAACTTGTGTTTCATTATGGTACATAGAAAAGCTGCTACATTTGATAACGACTTTGTTCATGATCTTACGTCCATCCATTGACTACAAATAGTTTGCCCTGACATTTTTGGCCCAAAAATAAATAAGCCATTTGAGATAGTTGGATCCGTGGCATGTAAGTTTACGAAAAGGGTTCAAAAATTCTCATTAACGAAAAGGGTTCATTTAAGACTGCTTGATCATACATGTTGATGTCTCAATTTGTGTCCCATTTTTATGCTTCATCTTGTGTCCTCCTACCTTAATCTTGTGACGCATCATATTTGAAGGGAAACAATGGGACATGAGATAGGACATAAAATTCTCATTGACTCATCTAACTTCCTAAGTATTAATTGTTGAGTACAAATTCTCATTTGAAAACATTGTTATTTTTGTGAAACAAATTTATTTCAAAGATAAATAATGTAAATATATAGACCCGTTTCATAATAATAACTTAATTAAAATTGTTGAATTGGACTGAAGACAACAATCATTACTCCTAGAATATTATTGAACTTGGTGAATTAATTACATAGGTAAAAGACATCAGTTAAGAATTGATCATCAGTCTTTACAAATGTCATCTAAGAGTAAATGAAAATCTCTATGGCCTTGCTCCTTCGTCTTCAGCGCATCAATCATCGTTTTGCAATCACTTTCCATAATTATGTTCATATGACCCCGCCTCCTTGCCTCTTTAACTCCTTTAAGAATCGCCATTGCCTCCGCCAACCATGGCTCCATCTCCTCCCTCCTATGCTCAGCCATCCCCCACACCACCTCACCATCACTGCCACGGCATATCACCCCCACCCCCATACCCCAGCCTTCCTTCACCCCCGCGTCTACGTTCAACTTCATGAACCCAACCTCCAGTTTCTCCCACTGTCCATCTCCACCCGCAACTACCCCTGCTTCCTCCATGCTTCTCGTGTCCGCCTCCATCACCCTCCTCATGCCCTCCACTCTCTTAACCACCCTCATAACATCCAGCTTCTCGTTTTCAAACACCAATTTATTTCTCGCTTCCCACATTGCCCAACACCCAAACATAAAAGTATCTATCTCGCTATCCTCCAACTCCCTCCACACATCCTCCATCAACTCCCTCACCTGCTCATACCCCTCCGTCCGCCTTACATCAATACCCAGCCTATCCCACACCTCTCCAGTCCATCCACAACCCCGTACAAGTTGGAGACTAATCTTCATCTCGCAGCAACACACTGGGCAGCCGAGATCAACGGGTCGAACTCGAGTAGCTATGTTAGCTTTTGTAGCAATTGCAACGTTACAGAACTGCCATATAAACACCTTGACTTTAGGCCAAACTTTCGCTCTCCATATGCGGTTCCAAAGCACCTTATCCCTCGCATAGGTTGATGACCCAGCTGCCTCCAAATCATTACCTAACATTGCTTTATAAACAGATTTAACCGAATACTCCCCACTCTTCTCTAAGTCCCACGTCCAACCGTCCTCGGGTTTCGTACTGCTTATACGTAAATTAAGGATTCGTTCCTGCTCAAAAGGTAGAAAAAGATCGCTTACCTTATCCATATTCCACGCACCCCCATCAACGATCCACAAATCAGCTACAAACATATCAACCGGTGCCTCTCCTCTAGGAGAAAGAACGAGTCTCGACTGTGTGTGAGGAACCCACGGGTCTGTCCATACTTTCGTATTCAACCCGTTCCCAATGCGCCTCCGTATCCCCAACTTTAACACCTCTCGAGCGTCCCAAATGCCACACCACGTATAGCTAGGATTATTCCCGAGAATAGCATCCATAAACCCTCCACTCGGAAAATATTTACCTCTAAGGACACGAACCGCCATGAGACTTGATTTATCGGTTAAGAAACGCCAGGTCTGTTTACCCAGAAGCACCATATTGAACTTGTGAAAGTCCCTGAAACCTAACCCACCCATCCCTTTCGGCTTACACATTTTTGACCAGGCAATCCAAGGAATCTTCGCCTTACCCCGAGCTGCTCCCCACCAAAATCGCGATACAAGGGAACGGAGTTCATTACAAAAATTGTCCGGGAGTTTGAAGACACTCATCGCATAGGTTGGGATTGATTGGACCACTGCCTTTATCAACACTTCCCGACCCGCCTTTGAAAACAACTGCCTTTTCCATCCTTGCAATTTCTTTCCCAATTTATCACGCACGACATTTGCTACGACTCTCCTCGAATGACCAACCATTGTAGGCAAACCCAAATAACGGTCCTGGCCATTAACTATTTGCACCCCCAAACATTGAGTAACCCCGTCCTTATCCCGCTCACGTGTCCCTCGACTAAAGGAGACCTTGGTTTTATCGAAATTAATAACTTGGCCCGAGGCCCCAGCGTACTAATGTAATATCGCCTTCACCCTAGCTGTTTCATCAATTTTTGCCATTACAAAGAAAATACTATCATCCGCAAAAAGCAAGTGTGTTACCATAGGCGACTGTGGGGCGACCCTTATGCAGTGAATAGACCCAATTTCCGCCGCTCGTCTCATTAAACTTGATAAAACCTTCGCACACAGAATAAAGAGATATGGGGATAAAGGATTGCCTTGTCGGAGTCCTTGCTCAGGTCGAAACTCGTCCGACGGGGTGCCATTTATAAGAATAGAAAAAGTCACTAAAGACACACATAACATTACCCTATCGACCCATCCTGCATCAAACCCCATTCGAATCAAAACCCGCTCCAGAAAATTCCACTCCACTCTGTCGTAAACTTTGTACATATCAAGTTTAAAGGCCATATATCCATTTTTGTGCGTGGAATTTTTCATATAATGAAACATTTCGAACGCAACCAACATATTATCAGTGATAAGGGGACCCGGTGTAAAGGCACTCTGATTTTCCGACACAATTTCACCCAAAAATACTTTCAGTCGATTAGCTAAGACTTTTGACACCCATTTATAAATAACATTACATAAGCTTATTGGATGAAAATCAGTCATTTTGTCCGGTGCCTTTTTTTTTGAATTAAAACAATGTGAGTTTTGTTAATACCTTCCGGGAATGGTGCTCCTCGCAAAATGCCCAGCGTCGTTCGAATCACCGCGTGTACCACTATATGCCAATAGGGTTGGAAAAAAAGCCCATTCATGCCATCCGGACCGGGAGCCTTCAAAGGGTGCATCTGATTTAAAGCGGTCACAACCTCCTCCTCCGTATAATCGCATCGAAGAAGCATATTCATTCTCTCTGTAACCCTCCCATCCATGCCATCTAGCAAGTGCTCGAACTGTTCCGGCTGCCCCGTAGCAAAAACCTCCTCAAAGTACTCCCTTGCTACCTTGGAAATATTATCCCGGCCCTCCCACACCCGACCTTCATTATCAACCAACTTCGCGATATGATTCTTCTGTTTGCGCTGACTCGCTTTCCTATGAAAAAATTTCGTGTTTCGATCTCCTTCCTCCAAAACAGCTCCTCTTGTTTTAAAAGCTCCGCAATCTCTTTCACTAAACCCCTCCTCTCCCTTACAGCTCCTTTTTACCTTCCCCCAGCATTCAAAATCTCAAGTCGTCATCGCTTTTTCTTTAAATTCCGCATCACTTTGCCTATACTAACTCCCTTCCACTTCTGTAAATCCTCCGCACAACGAGCTAATAACTCCACCAAATCCGTACCCCCACTCTCCCAGGCTTCTTGGACCACCCCTTCACACCTATCCGATCCCACCCACAGCTGCTCAAAACAGAAAAGCCTACTTTGGACCTGCTCCTAGTTGTTGCTATCTCGCTATACACCTCTTCCGTTGACGAATTTGTGTTTCATTATGGTACATATCAAAGCTGCTACATTTGATAACGACTTTGTTCATGATCTTACGTCCATCCATTGACTACAAATAGTTTGCCCTGACATTTTTTGGCCCAAAAAGAAATAAGCTATTTGAGATAGTTGGATCCGTGGCATGTAAGTTTACAAAAAGGGTTCAAAATTTCTCATTAACGAAAAGGGTTCATTTAAGACTGCTTGATCATACATGTTGATGTCTTATTTTGTGTCCCATTTTTATGTTTCATCTTGTGTCCTACTACCTTAATCTTGTGACGCATCATATTTATGTGACGTATCATATTTAAAATAATAAAAATAGCGATAATTAATATCAAAGTGATGAGTATGAGAAGGGAAACAATGGGACATGAGATAGGACATAAACTTCTCATTGACTCATCTAACTTCCTAAGTATTAATTGTTGAGTACAAATTCTCATTTGAAAACATTGTTATTTTTGTCAAACAAATTTATTTCAAAGATAAATAATGTAAATATATAGACCCGTTTCATAATAATAACTTAATTAAAATTGTTGAATTGGACTGAAGACAACAATCATTACTCCTAGAATATTATTTAACTTGGTGAATTAATTACATAGGTAAAAGACATCAGTTAAGAATTGATCATCGGTCTTTACAAATTTAAAAAAAGATGAATATGAAACATGGAAAAATCATTCCTAAAAAACATGGAGTACTAAAAAAGCAACATTTGGAAAGATCAAATTAAAAGCTATTCAACCATCACAAAAACATACTACCATGCATCATCATCGGCAATTCAGCATCAACTTTATCTTTACGCCTAATCCATCATGTGATGATCTCAACCCTCTTTTCCTACAAACCGTCGCTAAAATTGTTTGTTTACATATTAAAATATGCTCGAGCTACACACATGTAATTTAGCTATCAAACACATAAATATACTTTTAAACCAAAACCCAAACTTTATACTATTTTTTATAGGCTTGTTTTTTCAAGGTCGGTGCAACTCTTTACATATATAGTGAAAGTCTCAATTTGGCGCTTATTAGGAGTCTACAACGATAATTAGAGATGACAATTATACATACATATTGATATACAATTACGCAGCACAAATACAAACTTTATCTTAACATAAAAGTGACTTGGCTAATTAATTTATAAAAACACATTATTTATTAGACAAAAGCAGTAGCTAATAAAATCGCTCCAAAAGTTCCTCTTTAAGTATATATACTAGTTGGAAAGCCCGTGCAATGCACGGGCCTCTCATTAGGATTATCTTTAAAAATTAATATATTTTAAGTTAATAAAAAAAGTCATACTATATTGTCATTGATGGAAAAAAAAATCCGTTATTGCTTTTAGCATAAAAGTTTTGCCATAAATTAGTATAACATCAAGTAACATAGTTATAGTAATTAGTACTCGGTATAAACATCTCGCAAAATCAAATCCAAGCTGAATTCCAATAGAATTAGTAATCTTTAAACACAATCAAAATATCTCTCATTCTATTACATAGAATGCACGAGCACCTAGTTGTATCATATGTGACAACATTAGTTAGTAGTTTATGTCATTTTTTTTTAAATAGTCGGGTTACTAAGTTAGTATAATAATGCCAGTTCGTAGTATATATTTTATGACACCGCGGAAAACGTTATTTTACGTTTCCATGGTCTGGTAATAGAAAACTATTAAATTTAACAAAAAGCCAAACTATGGTAACAATATGAGCAAATAAAATTTCGGGGGTTGATTTAGATGAGGACAGATTAATCATCAATTCCTATAACAAAAATGCAACTAAAGTGTTGTGGCATTTGGTATTTAACTATATCAGTTGTATACTAACATTTAGAGATATAGTTGGATTATAGTGTTACCATTCTTATTGTCTAAGCACCATTAGTTTTTAACCAAAATAGTCTTTGACTACTTATCCTTAAAAACTTCATGCAAAATATATAATACAACATCTTAATTTGGCAAATTGTGAAAACTTCTTTATAAACAATGTCCTTCTTGTGGCCTTGATACATTTGGTCTCTATCATCGATGTAGAACCTTAATCTTTTGGATGAACGCTTCTACATAAAGCTGACCATTAATAAAAACTGGTTTTGACAGATAAATTTAAACATGATTTTGTCACTGTTCCCAACTCTTGTTTATTGTCATGACGCAGCATTAGAGCCGACAAATAATGGCATGACACGAAAACACGACACGAATCCGACATGAAATTAACGGGGTTGGGTTGGCATTTAAAGACCCATTTATACAAGATGGTCGACACGAACACGACATGAGATTTAATTGGGCTAGGTTTAGGTTGAGCACTGTACACACGGACCCGACCCGAATAACCTATCTACTTAATTAATCCCATTTTTTCTTGATCCTTACATAAATATACTTACACTTTCCAAATATTGACATGACACGAAACTACGACATGAAATTAACGGGTTAGGGTTCAGGCTTGATGACCCATTAATGTAACTGGATCGACACGAACACGACACGAGATTTAATTGGGTCGAGTTTTTGTTGAAGAGTTTATGATCCATTTAAATATGACACCTGAACCCGACACGACCAGATCTGTTTGTCACGTCTACGTAGCATGGCCTCGACGTATATTATCGCTGCTTAAGAATGTAAGGAATATTTGTATCAGAGGAATTCATTACTATCCTCGGGTTCAGTACCTTTTGCCGACTTTGGAATCCGTAAGTTTATTCGTTAATGTTCCTCAACAACATAACCGACATACCACACTTGGTAGAGCTTACCATTATGAGTTATAGGTATACTCCTTTCCCTTCTTAAACATCTTCCGCCTTGTTTCTTAGAGGTCAAACTTTTATAACTTTGACCATTAATATGTCGAAAATCATGGTCAAACTTCTGTTTTGATGATTGTGTAGAAGCAATGAGGATGAAGTACATTTAGTGCGAAATTCCTAAAAGATAATGAATCTTACTCCCAAAGTCTACACAAAGTAAAACACTCTACCAAATCCCGCATAATGAAAACAAAAAATGACTCCTAAAAGCAAGGATGACATATGGGAGATAAGACATGACGAATGTAGGTCTTCTTGTTGTCGCAGGTAGAAATTTTCAAAACCATAACCGCTTCAACTTGGAGAGATCTTAAAATAGTTTCGTTCCATTTAAATGTCATATACTCGTATATTCTACAGCCTTCTCAAACGATTCTGATATTATTCTACCCATATATAACACTCATGGTTGGCATGATTTAAAATTCAATTTGAGCGTAAAAAATTATTTATATTCGCTACATCCAAGACAAATGTTTTTTCTTATTGTAGAGTTAACAATAATGTTCTGTTCTTCATGATTTTGGAGTATATATGTACCTTGTGTTACAATGCCTAATTGTTAATATTTATTCTGAACCAATAGCTATAATGGAGATTATAAAATTAAAAAAAGGAACTTGAGATCAACTCCTAACAATAGGGTCAAAAATAAGTAAACATTGGCAGAAAAAAAACAAGAAGTAATTAATTAGATATGAGGAAGGTCGGGAGATTATGAAAAATCTCATATTTAGGCTTTGTTTCAAAGAAATAAGCTTTTGACCAAAAGTTCATTTATCTTAATTTTTTTTGTAATACTTGATAGATAAACTATTTGCCAAAATAAGAGTAGCAGTGAAAAATGATAAATAAGTTATATGTGTTTTTATTCCTCCAATTTAAAATATTAAATATAGAGAACTTATTATGTACTTTTCAAGTATCATTTTACCGAAAAAAAAAACCAACTATGTTTCGTTAGTTTGCTAAACATTTTTTACTTGATCAATTAAATTATCATTCTTAATTTTTAGTTAGCTTTTAAGCTATTTTTTTAGGTTTAAGTTAACTTATCATTTAGTATGACTACTGAAATTTAAGATACGGTATACAAATAACGTTTATGTTATTAATATACCATATAATTAGTTACATTATGTATTTTGAGTATCAACTACTTATATTGGGATAATTTTATTAAAATATTAAGAAATCTACTTTTATTAGGATAATTTTATTAATTTTTTTTTCGAAATGTACCCTTGTTAGGAATTCTAAAAAAGTTGGACTCTCTAATATCGCTCGAAAAGTTTCTGCTTTATATATATGTACTAGTTGGAAAGCCCGTGCGATGCACGGGACTCCCATTAGGATTATCTGTTAAAATATATTCTTAAGTTGATAAAAAAAAAGTCCTACGATGCTGTCATTGGTGGAAACAAAATTCGTGATTGGTATAGATGATAACAGATGAATTATTAGTGATTTTAGCATAAACGTTTTGCCAACGATTAGTATAACATCAAGTGACATAGTTTTAGCATGTCGCTAGCTTTTTAATTTTTATAGGCACAACCGGTTTTTAATTAAATACAAAACGCTTTCTCTATAAACATGGTATAGCTCATCAATATGAATCCTTAATAACGGAGACATATCTTTATGAGTTTTGCAAATTATTTTACAACTACGTAAAATTGAATGATGTTACAAAAAACAGCAGGTATCATAATTATATATATTTAGTGCGTTGAGAGAAAATGGTAGATCTCTTACAACATAATTATACCTTGACTATTTACACTTAAGAGTATTTGCTCCTTATAAACATCACCTAATATCTCTCATTCTATTATATAGAATGCACGGGCACCTAGTAGTATTATCTGTGACAACATCAGTTAGTAGTTTATGTCATTTTTTAAAATAGTTGGGTTACCAAGTTAGTATAATAATGTCAGTTAGTAGTATATATTTTATGGCACCGCAGAAACGTTATTTTATACATTACCATGGTATGGTAATAGAAAACTATTAAATTTAACAAAAAGTCAAACTATGCTAAAAATGGAAGCAACCAAAATTTCGGAGGTTGATTTAGATGAAGACGGATTAATCATGAGTTCCTATAACAAAAACGCAATGAAAGCGTTGTGGCATTTGCTATTTAACTATGTCAGTTGTATACTAACATTCAGAGATATAGTTGGATTATAGATTTACCGTTCTTATTGTTTTAGCACCATCTATTTTTTACCAAAATAGTCTTTGACTACTTATCCTTAAAAACTCCATGCAAAATATATAATACGACATCTTAATTTGGTAAATTATGAAAACTTCTTTGTAAACAATGTGCTTCTTGTGGCCTTGATACATTTGGTCTCTATCATCGATGTGACGATGTAGAACGTTAATCTCTCGGATGACGTTGTTCTTGAAACTACATAAAGCTTGCCATTAATAAAAATTGGTTTCGGGAGGTAAATTTCAACATGATTTAGTGATTGTCCCTAACTCTTGTTTATTGTTAAGGCGCAGTATTAGAGCCGGCAAACAATGACATGACACGAAAACACGAAAAGAGTCCAACACGAAATTAACGGGTTTGGGTTGGCATTTAACGACCCATTTATGTAAGTGGGTCGACACGAACACGACACGAGATTTAATTGGGCTAGGTTTGGGTTGGGCATTCTACACACGAACCCGACACGAATAACCTATTTACTAAATTAATCCCGAGTTTTCTTGATCCTCACTTAAATATACTTATACGTTCCAAATATGACATGACACGAAAACACGACACGAAATTAATGAGTTAGGGTTGAGGTTTGATGACCTATTAATGTAATTGGATCGACACGAACACGACACGAGATTTAATTGGAGCGGGTTTGGGTTGGAGAGTTCGTGACCCGTTTAAATGTGACACCTTAACCCAACACGGCCTGATTTGTTTGTCACGTCTACATAGCATGGCCTCAACGTATATTGTCTTTTTTTATGAACGAAAAGAATATTTGTATCTGAGAAAGTCATTGCTATCCTCGGGTTCAGTACCTTTAGCCGACTTTGAAACCCGTAAGTATTTTTCCTTCTACTATGAATTTTCCAGGGCGATTGATAATAAGACAGATCCCGTTAGATAATCCTCTTACGGAGTTAATGTTCCTTATAATGTAAACGGCATACCACGCTTGGTAGAGCATACTATTATTAGTTATATTAAAAAAAAATCATGTATACTATCTCCCCTTCTTAAACTCTCCCACCTTGCATCTTAGAGGTCAAACTTTTATAACTTTGACCATTAATATGTCGAAAATCATGATCAAACTTCCGCATTAACAACTGTGTAGAAGCAATATGGAAGATCATTGCGAAGAGGAAGAAATTCATTTAGTGTGAAATTCCTAAAAGATAATGAATCTTACTCCCAAAGTCTACACCAACTAAAATACCCGACCAAATCTCGCATAATGAAAACAAAAGCGACGCCTAAAAGTAAGGATACCAAATGGGGAATAAGACATGACGAATGTAGGCCTTCTCATACCCGTATTTAATAGAAAAATTGCATGCCCCTACTTGTCGTAACTAAAAATTTTCAAAACCATAATCGCTTCAACTTTGGGAGATCTTAAAATAGTTTCGTTCCATTTAAATTGTAACACCCCCATACTCCAAGTGCCTTACCAAGACCACTCAAGTATAAAGCTGTTACCATCTCGGTTCCCCGAGTCAATGATAATCATAAGACAATAATGAAACAACATTTAAATAGTATAAGTTTAGTGAAAGAATACAATCCAAAACCAAATGCCCAAAATACGGGTTGCATGTTCTCAAAACAACTGTCTAATCAACTAAATAAAATGTCTGTCAAACTACTCAAGCTACAGCGGAAGACTCTATCATCTGAAGGTGACACATCCCAGCTAGCCCATATAACTCGACTCATACCTGCTCAACAACTGCTCACCATCTTTGAATGGATCACCATAGTTTTTAAAACAATAAACGGGGTCAGTACTAATCACACAATTTATATAACTCAACAAAACAACAAACAACACAGCTAAATCGTCACCAATGTACTCCGAACTCCATCACCAACTCCACAATACTGACTACACACTAAAGTGTGTAGCCCTGCCAGAGTACCCATCGCAACAGGTTACTCCTCGCCGCCAGTGGGGGACCGCGGCCGTTCCCACCTAAGCCCCGTTCATCTCCGTCGAGCGATAAACCCAAATCCATTAATGTGCACATCCCTTCTGTGGCGGGTTCCACAGAAGGCGAATAATGGGCGTGAAGCCACTCCCGCAAATGAGTCCACTCAGCCAGGGACGCACCCCGAAGAACACATACAGATACAAATAATCACAACTACTAATCAGCAATCAAAACCAACAACCGTCACAATACTCGTATGACAACATTCAACAATCACAAATCACCACCAACACATAATGGGACTAATACTGAGTAGGGAAACCCTACCTGGAATGCAATACAGTCAGACGATCTCAACAGCTGTTATCAAAAAGCCTCCTCTACGAATCCTCCTCCTAACATAACATCACATATATCACTAACCACACAAAACTAAAACAAATCCCCAATTCCCAAAATTAGGATTTAACAAGACTTAATTAAATATAAAAAGTTCGGTACGTAGATCTTACCCTCGACGCAAGGATCACAAAGATGTAAAGAAAGATGAATTCCGAACTTCCAAACTCCGGGATTTGTCAATAATGCGATGAGTGCGAAGTACGTAGGTTGAAATCTCTTTTGAAAGTAATTATATTTGTAAAAGTGTATTATGAAAGTGACGGAAGTGTTTATATATTAATTCGCATTATTAACAAAACTCGACAAAACACTACCCGTAAACCGGGCTACTCGATCGAGTAACTGACGTACTCGATCGAGTGCCGCCTACTCGATCGAGTATCAAGGCTACTCGATCGAGTACCCAACAGGTCAGAAACTATTTTTAAATCGCAAAACACCCTTACTCGACATTGTAAGCTCCAATCGATAGAGTACCCAGAGACTCATAAAACCGTAGTATTACAGTCTTCCCTCCTTAAAAAGAACTTTGTCCCCGAAGTTCAAACCACAACAAAATAAAGACACACTACTACACTCCCGACACAACAACCAAAACAAAACTCAACATAAAAACATGTTACTAACCAAACTCAACCCGACTCAACCACAACAAACATACCGACACAACACCAAAAAGGGTATAAAAACTCTTATAAACTCTTTGCGATCATCTTTTACCTCCCTAAAAGAAACAAGGTTACATCCCCGTAACCATACATACCTGGTCAAAAAGGAAAGGGTAACGCTCTCTCATGGCCTCCTCTGCCTCCCATGTAGCTTCCTCAGTCTCGTGATTAGACCAAAGGATTCTGAGCAAAACTGTCTCACCACTCCTAGTCTTCCTAACCTTTCGGTCAAGAATCTGCTTAGGTACCTCAAGATAGGACAAGGACTCATCTAGCTCTATGCTCTCTGCATCTAACACATGTGACGGATCACTCACATACTTGCGCAACTGAGATACATGAAACACATTATGCACCCTCTCCAACGCAGCTGGTAAAGCCAAACGATAAGCAACCTCTCCAACCCGCTCTAAGATCTCATAAGGCCCTATGAACTTCTGACTTAGCTTGCCTTTCTTCCCAAATCTCATAACCCCACGCATAGGAGACACTTTCAGAAGAACCCTGTCCCCAACCTGAAACTCTATATCCCGACGATGTAGATCTGCATAACTCTTTTGCTTATCCTGAGCCGCTCTCATCGTTTCCTTGATCATCTTAATCTGCTCAACCATCTCATGTACCATCTCTGGTCCTTGAACCACTGCCTCAGCACTATCGTCCCAATAAATCAGACTCCTACATCTCCTCCTATATAAGGCCTCAAACGGTGCCATGCTAATACTAGAGTGATAGCTGTTGTTGTAAGAAAACTCAATCAAATCTAACCTCTGTTCCCAGCTACCACCAAAGTCCATCACACAAACTCGTAACATATCCTCAAGAGTCTTGATTGTTCTCTCAGTCTGACCGTATGTCGCAGGATGAAATGTTGTACTCATCTTCAACGTTGTTCCCAAAGATTCCTGCAACTCTTTTCAAAACTTTGAGATAAATCTCGCATCTCTGTCAGATACTATGTCCTTAGGGACTCCATGCAACTTTAGCACATTCTTCCGATAAGCCATAGCTAATTGTGCCTTAGTCCATGTATCTTTAATTGGCACAAAATTAGCTGACTTGGTCAGTCGATCCACTATTACCCATATCATGTTGTTACTCTGTTGACTCTTCGGCAAACCCACGATAAATCCATAGAAATGGATTCCCACTTCCACTCAGGTACCTCTAAAGACTAAATCTTACCTTGTGGTCGTCGATGTTCCCCTTTAACTCTCTGGCATGTCAAACAACGGGCCACAAACTCAGCTGTCTCTTTCTTCATCCCAGGCCACCAGAATGTGTTCTTTAAATCCTTGTATAGCTTGTCACCACCTGGATGTACTGAATATGGTGTACAATGTGCCTCTGTCATGATTGTCTTTTTCAGCTCCTCATCATTTGGGACACACCACCTCCCATCAAACCTCAGACTACCATCTTTATGAATAGAGAATCGAGACACTGTCCCTTTCTCTACTCCAGCCCTCCACTCTGCCATCTTAGGATCCAACGCCTGTTTACCTCGAATATCATCATAAATATCAGGTTGTACTGTCAAATCTCCCATGGCATCCCCTCTCTGCATCATATGTATCCCAAACTTCCCCACCTCATCTCTCAACCTCATCAAAGATAAAGTTGTACACAAAGAATGTACACTCTTCCTACTCAAAGCATCTGCAACAACATTGGTTTTCCCTTCATGGTAGATAATATCCATGTCATAATCGCCAATCAGCTCCATCCACCTCATCTTTCTAATGTTCAACTCCTTTTGAGTGAAGATCTACTTGAGACTCTTGTGATCAGAAAATACCTTAAAGGTCGCCCCATAAAGGTAATGTCTCCAAATCTTGAGAGCAAACACCACTGTACCCAACTCTAGATCGTGTGTAGGATAGTTCTCCTCATAAGGCTTCAATTGCCTAGAATCATAGGCAATCACTTTACTGTTATGCATCAACACACATCCCAACCCATTCTTTGAGGCATCTATATAAACCTCAAAGTTCTCAATCCCTTCAGGCAATGCTAAGATAGGAGTTATGGTCAAATGCTCCTTTAATGTTTGGAACGCCGTCTCACAACTCTCATCCCAATGAAACTTGTTCTCTTTCCTCATCAAAGCTGTCATAGGTCTAGCAATCTTGGAGAAATCCTTCACGAACCGTCTGTAATATCCAGCTAAACCCAAGAAACTCCTGATCTCAGCAACATTCTTTGGTGCTTCCCACTTTGTCACTGCCTCAATCTTTGCCGGATCCACAGCTACCCTATCCTTATAGATCACATGCCCCAGAAAAGCAACTCTCTCTAACCAGAACTCACACTTGGACAAACAGCATATAACTCATGCTCCCTCAAGGTCTGCAACACAATCCTCAGATGCTCCTCATGCTCCTCCTTAGTCTTGGAATAGACTAAGATGTCATCGATAAGCACCACCACAAACTTGTCCAAAAACTGTCTGAAGATTTTGTTCATCAAATCCATAAACACAGCTGGTGCATTAGATAACCCAAAAGGCATCACCACATACTCATAATGGCCATACCTCGACGTGAAAGTTGTCTTCGGTATGTCCACCTCTCTAATCTTCACCTGATGGTACCCCGATCTCAAATCAATCTTGGAAAAGACTGATGCACCACTCAACTGATCAAACAGATCATCTATCCTTGGAAAAGGATACTTGTTCTTCACCGTCGATCGGTTCAGCTCCTTGTAATCTATGCACAACCTCAAGCTCCCATCTTTCTTCTTCACAAAAAGAACTGGTGCTCCCCACGGTGAGACACTAGGTCTAATGCATCCCTTCTCTATCAGATCATCTAACTATTTCCTGAGCTCCTCCATCTCTTTAGGACCCATCCGGTACGGTGCCTTAGAGATTGGCCCCGTCCCCGGTTTCAACTCAATCGTGAAATCTATCTCCCTCTTCGGTGGCAACCCTAGAATATCCTCTGGAAAGACATCTGCAAACTCACCAACCACTGGTATCTGATCAACTTTCGGACTCTCTATCCGGTCATCTCTCACATGGCACAAGATCAAAGGGCATCCCTTCCTCAGATAGGACTTCAAGGTCACAGCTGCAATCAACTTAACTTTGGGTTTGACCACAAATCCACGATAAGACACACTAACACCCTTAGGACCTCTCAAAGACACTTTCTTTTGATGACAGTCTATCTTAGCTTTGTACTTTCCCAACCAATCCATCCCGACTATCATCGCAAAACCGTCTAAAGGAAACTCTAGCAAGTCTACAGGTAGGTCAACTTGCCCAACTATCATAGATACATCCCTATACAACCTCCCACATGATACAGACTCACCCGAAGGTATAAAAACTTTCTCACTTACAGACTCATATACCCTCAAACCCAACCGTTTAACATGACTCGAAGATACAAACGACTGAGACGCCCCCGAATCAAACAAAACAAAGGTATGAACACCGTTAACAAGAAAAGTACCAGTGATAACATGTGCGTCGTCCTCAGCTGCTTTCTTGTCCATCATAAACAGTTTTCCATCGGTCTTCTCCACCTCCACGACAAGATCGGTGATGTGGTCGGCTTAGCACCCGACCCCTGATTGTTGTTGTTGTTCGTAGCTGGTTTCTGATAAGAATTACCATCATTGCGGTTACCTCCACCCTGGTTGCTCTGACCTCCCCGGTTAGACCATGACCCAGACGGTCTGTTGCTCGCATAACTCTGTGCCGACCCTGAGAATAGCTCCCCTGAGCCAATCTCTGAAAAGCTCCAGGTACACTCGTGCACTCATGTCTCTTGTGGCCTACACCGCCACAGCCAAAGCAGATCATCCCCCAACTACCACTACCGCTTCCACGGCCACGCCCAAAGGAAGCCCCAGCACTGAACCCTGAACCAGAAGAAAACGCTCTAGCCTGACTGTGGTTGCTTTTCTTCTAATTAGATTGGCCACCACCTTCACTCTCAGCCTTTCTTTTCTCACTACTTCTCTCCCGGGCCATCTCCACCAACCTCTCAGCTCTCCCAGCCCTCTCATAAGTTTCCTTAACATCAGTAAGGACTCCGACGGGTAACTTGTCCATAATATTGGGGGTCAACCCCCTCACAAATCTCAGTGCTAGGTTCTACTCACTCAACCCCATGTCCTCAGCGTATCTAGACTTCTCATTTAACTGCTTGTAGTACTAAGCAACTGACATATCAGATGTCATCCTAAACCCATCAAACTCTTCCCTCAGCTTACTCCTCACATGCTCAGGTACAAACTCTCTCCTCATAGCCCTCCGGAACTCTTCCCAAGGTATAGCAGGTAAGCCCTGCTTCCTATACATCTCTCTAGCACTCGCTTTCACCTTGTCCCACCACTCACCGGCCGCCTCCCTCAAGTAGAACGCAGCTTGTTCTACTTTCATCTCATCAGGACAATGTACCAGGTCCAGAATGTTCTCCATCTCACGATGCCAATTATCAAGAAGAATTGGCTCCCCGGTCCTCTTGTACTCCTTTGGGTTAAACCTCGCTATATAAAGACTGATCTTAGAGTGATCAACCTCCTTATCCTTCCCCACTCTCTTTAGGAGCTCCGTAAGAGCATCTTGATGCTCCATCTTAACTATATCGTCGATGTTCATGCTCTCAGCTCTCGCATACAAAGCGGTTTTCTTTGGCGGCATCAAAAACTATATAAGAAAACGTAGATATAAACATACGTACTATAACCCCAAAACACAAAAACAAACTGCCCAGAAGCCACTCGATCGAGTGCCTAAACCTACTCGATCGAGTAGAGGCTACTCGATCGAGTGCCCACCATACTCGATCGAGTGCCCCGACTTCAGACCCAAAACAGACCTTCTGATCTCTAACATACTCGACCGAGTATCACAGCCACTCGATCGAGTGATCCCCTACTCGATTGAGTGCCCCTATGTACTCGATCGAGTACCCCAAAACACGCTTCTGATCATAAAAACGTCAAAATACCCACTCGATCAAGTCAGACCCACTCGATCGAGTACCTCTCCTACTCGATCGAGTGCCCCCTACTCGATCGAGTCATGCTGACTCGTACATACTACCCGCATGTTATCTCTCATAACCCAACACACTATGCGAATTCATAATCTCAACATTGTAATATAACTAAGCATGCAATTCTACACAATTCCTCATTCAATCAACAAAATAAACTATTTCATGTTATCAAATGCCACATAATAAACAATCATCATGCTTCTTTATTCAAACCAACATATGTACACACCCCACCAAATTTTCAATCACAATTTCAATCTTCTACTCCGAACATCCAACAATTTACAACATACATCGTTACGTTCACATAAGCTTAAAAACACCACATACGACCTTGACACATACCCATCATGTGACCGTTTCAAAATTGTAGGGCGAGTTCGCGACTTTAGGACGTCTCCCAAGCCTTTGCATTAGCTCCTACAACCTTTACCCCGGGTTCATTTTAATTGACTCTCTATGTTCATTATATTCATTAGTTACAGGTTTCAGAATCATCGCTTTGATACCATTTTGTAACACCCCCATACTCCAAGTGCCTTACCAAGACCACTCAGGTATAAAGCTGTTACCATCTCGGTTCCCCGAGACAATGATAATCATAAGACAATAACGAAACAACATTTAAATAGTATAAGTTTAGTGAAAGAATACAATCCAAAACCAAATGCCCAAAATACGGGTTACATGTTCTCAAAACAACTGTCTAATCAACTAAATAAAATGTCTGTCAAACTACTCAAGCTACAGCGGAAGACTCTATCATCTAAAGGTGACACATCCCAGCTAGCCCATATAACTCGACTCATACCTGTTCAACAACTGCTCACCATCCCCGAATGGATCACCATAGTTTTTAAAACAATAAACGGGGTCAGTACTAATCACACAATTTATATAACTCAACAAAACAACAAACAACACAGCTCAATCGTCACCGATGTACTCTGAACTCCATCACCAACTTCACAATACTGAAAGTGTGTAGCCCTACCAGAGTACCCATCGCAACAGGTTACTCCTCGCCGCCAGTGGAGGACCGCAGCCGTTCCCACCTAAGCCCCGCTCATCTCCGTCGAGCGATAAACCCAAATCTATTAATGTGCACATCCCTTCTATGGCGGGTTCCACAGAAGGCGAATAATGGGCGTAAAGCCACTCCCACAAGTGACTCCACTCAGCCAGGGACGCACCCCGAAGAACACAGACAGATACAAACAATCACAACTACTAATCAGCAATCAAAACCAACAACCGTCACAATACTCGTATGACAACATTCAAGAATCACAAATCACCACCAACAAATTATGGGACTAATACTGAGTAGGGAAACCCTACCTGGAATGCAATACAGTCAGACGATCTCAACAGCTGTTATCAAAAAGCCTCCTCTATGAATCCTCCTCCTAACATAACATCACATATATCACTAACCACACAAAACTAACACAAATCCCCAATTCCCAAAATTAGGATTTAACAAGACTTAATTAAATCTAACAAATTCGGTACGTAGATCTTACCCTCGACGCAAGGATCACAAAGATGTAAAGAAAATGAATTCCGACCTTCTAAACTCCGGGATTTGCCAATAATGTGATGAGTGCGAAGTACGTAGGTTGAAATCTCTTTTGAAAGTAATTAGGTTTGTAAAAGCGTATTATGAAAGTGACGGAAGTGTTTATATATTAATTCGCATTATTAACAAAACCCGACAAAACATTACCCGTAAACCGGGCTACTCGATCGAGTAACTGACGTACTCGATCGAGTGCCGCCTACTCGATCGAGTATCAAGGCTACTCGATCGAGTACCCAACAGGTCAAAAACTATTTTTAAATCGCAAAACACCCTTACTCGACAGAGTAAGGTCCAATCGATAGAGTACCCAGAGACTCATAAAACCGTAGTATTACGTAAATGCCATATACTCGTTTATTCTATAACTTTCTCAAATAATTCTGATATTATTTTACCCATATATAACATCCATGGTTGGCACAATTTAAAATTCAGTTTGAGTCTAAAACTTTATTTATATTCTCTACATCCAAGTCAAATGCAATATAGTTGGACACTTGTGATAGATTTTCCTTTTTGATCAAATTAATTTGCTTTTTTCTTATTGTAGAGCTAACAATTATTTTTATTCTTATGTAGAAAGCTAACATTTATTTTGAACCAATTACTTATTTATTTTGTTCCCCATGATTTTGTAGTATATATGTACCTTGTGTTACAATGCCTAATTGCTAATATTTATTATGAATAAATAGCTATAATGGAGATTATAAAATTAAAAATGGAACTTGAGATCAACTACTAACAATAGGGTCAAAAATAAGTAAACATTGGCAAAAAACATCAAGAAGTAATTTAGATACGAGGAAGGTCGGGAGATCATGAAAAATCTCATATTTAGGCTTTATTTCAAAGAAATTGAAATTAGCTTTTGAACAAAATTTCATTTATCTTAATTTCTTTTTTTGTAAATATTTGATAGATAAATTATTTACCAAAATAAGAGTAGCATGTGAGAAATAAGTTACCTTTTTTTTATTCATTAAATTTATAATATTAAATATAGAGAACTTATTATGTCTTTTTATATCATTTTACCAAAAAAAGAGCTACCTTTTAGTTAGTTTGCCAAACATTTTTGGCTTAATCAATTAAATTATCATCTCTTAATTTTAGTTACCTTTTAAGCTACAATTTTAGGTTTTAGTTAACTTTTCAGTTAGTTTGACAAAGTAAATCTAAGATATAGTATAGTTATATTTTACCCCTTTTGAAATCCATATTTTTAAAATTACTCCCTTTTGAATTTTTTTTTGCTAAAATTACTCCCTTAAGTTGCATTTTTTTTTCCTAAAATTGCTTCAAAACTTTAATTTAAGTGACTTATTTTCTCTATTTTTGAACTCTCCCTCTATTTGTCTACATAGTTATACCTTTCAAAGTATAAATTGGCTAAGGCACAAACGGAATAAGTTCAAAAATTGGAGTTTTGAAGTAATTTTAGAAAAACATGCAACTTGGGAGTAATTTTAGAAAAAAATTCAAAAGGGAACAATTTTAAAAATGTGAATTTTAAAAGGGAGTAAAATCTAATTAACTCGATATAGTATATGAATAATGTTTATATTATATTTAATATGCCATATAATTAGTTACATTGTGTATTTTGAGTATCACCTATTTATATTAAAATAATCTTATTAAAATGAATTTAATCTACTTTTATTAGGATAACTTTATTAAATTTGTTTCTAAATTAGGATAATTTTATTAAATTTGTTTTTAAATCTACTCTTGTTAGGAATTCTGAGAAAATTGGACTCTCTAATATCGCTCGAAAAGTTTCTGCTTTATATATATATATACTAGATTTAATGCCCGTGCGATGCACGGGCCTGTACGTAATTTTCTATAGAGTATGTGCTTGTTTACAATTGACACCCAAATATATTAACACAAAGTATTTTTTTATGAATTAACCCTATGTCTCAAATCACATGCCCTATATGCATTTTTCTATCGAGTACGTGCTTGTATATAATTGACACCTTAGATATATTAACACAAACTATATTTTTTTTTTGAATTAACCCCATGTCGTCTCAAATCGAACACCCTATATGTAATTTTCTATCGAGTATGTGCTTGTATACAATTGACACCTCAAAATATTAACATAAACTATTTTTTTATGAATCAATCTCATTTCTCAAGTCTAACTCTGATAGTATGAAATGAACACGTGGATATAAGTTCCATAAATCAGTAACAATATCGCTCAAAAACTATACATATAAATTCAGTTAATTTTGAGTTTTAAAGTCAATAAAATTAAAATATAACTTATAAACCTTAAAAGTTCAAGTAATTACATATTAGCTCAGTTGCTTAAAGAGTCTAATGTAATACATCAGATATAAAAGCACTTCTAAAGTAATTTGTGGCAGATTCGAAATGTTAGTCAATTTTTAAAACTAGAAGTCGGGTTACCTCCATCAACCAAATTTTATGCTTATAAAACTCCAACTACGTTTCTTCTAACATACACCAAAGTTTTACTCTTATTTTTACTCATTTTTATAAACACGGTCTTGAGTAGACCTTTAGTTAGAAAAAAGAAGCTTTCTTATTTAATTCTGTTTAAGTTGCATGCTAAAATAATAAATAATTCTTTCTCGATTCCAATCATTTATTTACCTTTAATTAAAAATCTTGTTACAAAAAATAATAAAGTAAACAAATGATTGAAATGGAGGGAACGCAAAAGAGTCAAGTTTTGACACAGGGCTCGGGGAAAGTTAACTTTTAACTAATTTAGACGATATTTTTATTATTTAGGGTAATTCATCATGTAAAAAATTGAAAGTATTCACATTGTGTCAAAGGCTAAGTGACGATCGATGTTCTTGGCCTTAAAATCACTAATCATTTACATAGTGTCGAAACTCGAAGGCAAGTGTTAGTTAATCTTTGTTATTCTCCACACTTGTAAGAAGCCTTTTGTACGTTACAATTATGGTCCGTATGTACAGTAATAACGATGAAACCTTATAGAATATATTCTTCGTATCTTATACATGGGCCGCCAATCCGCCATTGATTCTTGCCGATTCAAATACAAATTCCACGACAAGTATATCCTGATATTGTCATTTGTCAATTAGACTATATTTTGACGCCTCTTATTATAATACACGTAAGACACGCACGGAGTCAAATTCCACCATTATAGCAATTTAAGACTCTCACATCGCTTGAAAGTTATTCGCTAACGTTGGACTATGTGATTAGTTTCCTTACTTTTCGTAAGCTATATAAATCCAATTACCTGTATTTTTATAATATACTTGGTACACAAATTCTTGAAAGAGACGCTCTCTCATTAATGTTAGTGTTAGTGTTAGTGAGAGAACTCTCCCATAATAGGTAGTTGTTTTTTATTTAAGTTTTATCTTTTATCTTTAATTAGTTTTTAGTTCATTTATTGGTTGATTCTCATATATAACTTTTTTTTGTTTAATGTGTATATACAATAAATCCCATTCTTTTGCATTTGTGCAAGAAACGAACAAATGTTAAATGCAATATCCTTACGTCACTTAATTATTATACTAAATAGTGTAAACAAAACTTAGTATAACCCTAATTAATTTGGAATAAACTTGTAGGAAAGAAAAATGGTATAAAAGGTAGAAGTAGAAGGCGGAGGAGGAGAAGGTTTCCAAATATGAGATTATGTATATTCCATAAACTGATAAGAATTGAGTCTTATCAATGGATGTTCAAATTGTAGCATACCACTAAAACATTTATTTATTCGCGGTTGATTCCTTACCTAGGATCAATTATAGTCTCCAACTAACAAAATATGGTAACAATCCACACATATATTCACGAAAAATACATTTAATATGAGAAATCTAAAAGCTAAATACATGCATGTATTAATTCAATCAGAAAATCCTTATTTTAAGTTTACGTATGCATGCGGATTAAATTCAACATGAATTGTACGTGCGCAATATAAGATGCTTCAACTTAACTGAAGATTAATTAACGTAAGTGGTCATCAGGGTTGCAAAAGACATTTCACAACGTTTCGGACAATTTATATTTTCAATTGTTAAATTTATTTGACTTGTAAATTATCCTTTTTCGACTCCATACTGAAAGAAACAACTGACCCTATATTCTATCGATCCTAGCTCGGGTATCAACAATTTTACTCTATTTACATAATACTGATTTTTTATTAAAATACCTTCCCAAAGAAGGTAAAAAGATCAAATAAATGATGAAAATGGAGGGAGTAGTAACATAAATTTTAGTAGTTCATTATACATTACATATTACATACTCCCTCCTATTCTTCTTTTTCTTCCCCTTTGGATGGGGCACAATATTTAAGGAAGAGAATAAAATATGAATTGTGAATTGGGTGGGGTTTGGTGATAGGAGAGAGGAATGAATAAAATAAGGAATTGTGAGTTGGGTGGGATTTGGTGATAGGAGAGAGAAATGAATAATTATGAATTAAATAAGGAATTGTGAGTTGGGTGGGGTTTGGTGATAGGAGAGAGGAATGAATAAAATAAGATTAAAAGTTTCCAAAAAAGGAAAGGGGAAGAAAACCTGAATAATCCGTTTTAGGAAATAGGGAAGAAAATAGAGAATAGGAGGGAGTATTACATATCACATACACTTCTACAAACCTATCAATTATAAATATGCAAACATACTATACCATAAGTAAAATAATCTAATCGTGGGGTTAGAGGGACATATTGCAAACCACAATTAGTATATCTGTGACGAAGCGTTTTGCTTGACGGACACTATTCGTCTCCAGCTTATGACGAATAGTTTGTCCGTCTTCAATAAGAATATGTATATCCGCAAATTAAGCTTGAAATAAAATAATACCATAAAAGTTGTAAATATGCTGACTTGTTTTAATACGGCCTAACTCAACACTTTCTCCCGCTACATGCCAAACTCGTAGCAAAAACTGATCTACAAAATAAAAAATAAAAAAAAAACAATCATATTTGTGAAGCAAAAATTTGGATTATTGAACGAATAATCTTATCTTAATAAATACAGAAACATTTCATGCATCCACATTGATCCACGTCACCTTATGCAGTTTTCTTTTTCTTTTTTGTTTTTTTCCCATAAAATAAATAGTGGGCCCCATTTGCCAGTTGGTTGAATTAATTTCTTTTTCATTACAGATTTATCGTGTTTATAATCAGATAAGTTATACGCACCAAAAAAAAATCTGATATAATGATTCTTATTTCTTTAATTTTACAATTTTAGAACATTAAGAACATTAAGTAAATAATATAATATAAAATATCAATACAATGTTCCCAAAAATTGAACAAATTAAAATTGATAGAATAAGGCCTAAAAATTAATAGCTATAAAAAATTACGGAGTAGTTACATAAATCTTAAATAATTTTTTAAGCATACAATTACCAGATTTACTTATTTTCTAATTCTAAAAAAAATTACCATTTGATTCTCATAAAGTATAACTATTATCAAAAAAAAAAATAACGTGATATTTTTTTTATGAATAATGAAAAATAAAAAAAAAAATCTTAAAAAATTACTTTAAACGCAAGAAGGAAAAATAATGAATTCATCACTGCCGCTAACAAAATAAAATTAAAAGAAATAGAGTATACAATATTCATGTATTTTGGTTAACATTTTTTAAATGTTAATCATTATATCAATGTTTTTAAAAATATACCCGTGCAATTTTGCACGGGTTGAAAACTAGTTGTCCTCTAATACAGATTACTAAAGAATTCAACAAAATAGATGTTTTAATTGTAGAAACACTATCAAAGAATTATAACCACCACGTAAGCAATAATTATGAATTCAACAATCACGTAATATAACCAATAAAAGTGACAAAAACGGAAGATGCTACACATACACAATGTGTATAGCAAATTCCATACACAGCCAATCACAGCTTGACACGTGGCAAACTATAGTTAACCTAGATTAGTTAGACTAAGGTTAGGTTAGTAATTTAACAATTATGGTTAACTTGTTAACTATATGTAGTTAGTTTATTTTTGGAATGTTTTAATCAATATTAATCAATAAAGAAAATATATTTTTCGAAATTTTATTTCATTTTTATTCCATATTTTTTTGTTTTTAATTGTTGATCAAACAATGTTGATTAAATTCGATCGCAAACTTTATGAAGATCATGATTGATCATCAATTGATTAGCCCTAATTTTATATGGTTAGAAGTTCATGATCAATCAATGTTGATTAAATTCGATGGCAAACATTCTGATCAAAAACTTGATTAAATTGAATCATAAATTAATGTAGATCATGATCAATAGACAAACTTCATGAATTCAATCGAAAACTTTATTAAATCGAATCAAAAAATAATATCTATCATCAATACGATTAAATTCAATCAAATCTTAATCAAAACTTAATCAATTAATTAATGAAAATTATATTCAAATTTATTTGTCTATTCTTGATCAATCCATTAGAATCAATTAATTAAGAACCCTAATTCGAATTAGCTTAGATATTGTATAATTCATGGCCAAAATTTTTTTTTTAAAAAAATGTGGTGCTGTTAAGGTTCGAACACGGGTTGACATAGAAGCGACATAGTTTTGCGAAGAGACTCGTAACCAAGTAAGCAGGGGTATCAGCACGTCTATTCTACTACATTTCATTTTATTATAGTAAGTGTGAAATATTAATCAGTATTGTTAAGGATATTTTTTTCGGAAAAATGTGAAAGTTGTTAAGATTTCATTCCATAATTAAAACGTTCCTTTTTTTAAAAAAAAAATTTGCTTGATTTCTGATTATATTTTTGTTAAGATTTTATTCCAAAATCTTGTTAAGATTTTATTTTTTTCGAAAATATGCCCTAATTTTGTTAATTATATTTTGTTAATTATATTCCTTTTTTTTTCAAATTTTCTTTTAATCTTAAAACATAAACTCAATTAGAAAAGAAAAAAAAGTGAAATTATATTGAAATATAATGGTGTTTGATCTCAATGAACCTTGGGACGAAGAAAGTGGTAGTTCAGGTAGTGAAGATGATTTATTGAACGAAAATTTTGATGAGTATGCTGTCAACGACGATTTTGTCAATGATGATCCTGTGAATGACCATTTTGTCGATGACGATCCCGTGAATGACCATTTTGTCAATGACGATGTTGTGAATGACCATTTTGTCAATGACGATGCTGTGAATGACCATTTTATCAATGACGATGCTGTCAATGACGATTTTGTGAAGGACGATGTTGTTAATGACGATGCTTTGGACGATGAACCTGCAATTATCGATGGGGGGTTCGTGCAAAAGGTTGGTAATATGTTAAACAGTGGAGGTAATGCTGATTCTTTTGAAATTAATCCACCAGCTAAAGGAATGTCATTCGAGAATGGTGACGAGTTTGCCGCATATTGTTTTTTATATGCGTATAAGAACGCCTTTCAACTGTTTATTAGGGTTGATAAACTACTGAAGAAGTACGTTGATAGGGGTGTGAAGCGTCATGGAACGGGGAAGAACCAACCTCGTTTCTACATGATTAGTAGAATAAGGTTGTGTTGCACATGGGGGGCGGAGCCGAGTAAAAAGAACGGGTTTAAAGACATAGTAAACTTTGAAAAATGTAAATTCGCCATTGATGCATCATTAAAAGACGATTTCATCGTCATCAATGTCGCAACATTGACGCACAATCATGAACTGAAGCCTGAAATGACGCGTCACATGGTTAGTTACAGGCTGCTTGACGAATATTTCAAAAGGCGAGCTTTAATGAATGATGCCGCGGGTATTTCCATTGCGCAAAATTTTAACAGTTTAGTTAGAGAAGCGGGTGGTCACGCTAATTTACGCGTCAATCAGAGTGATGTAAGGAACCTGATTAATCTTGAACGAAGACGAAGTCGAATAAACGGCGATGCTGCGACTTTGGAAGCGAAATTTATTAAGCTTAAAGAACTTGATCCCGATTTTTATTATGCCATAGAACCAGATATTGAGGGCAAACTACTGAACGTTTTCTGGGCTGATGGACGGTGTAGAGCAATGGCCAAGTTATTTCGTGATGTATTCTCATACGATGCTACGTTTTGTGTTAACATGTAACACCATCGAACCCTAACATTATTAGTTAATGAATGTAGGATTTCTATCAGCTGTGCACTTAATGGATGTAGGATTTTTAAGCATGACTGAAAAAAATTGGGGAAAGCTTTTCTAACGTATTTTGATGATTAATTTAGCAAATGATTTTGCTCACTTATTCTTTCCAACAATGACCCAATATAAGATTGATTAGAATGTATATTAATCATGCGTTAGGTTAGGGTCGGCTAATTACGGTCTGAAAATTGGTATTAATCGAGTTAGGGTCTGCTTTTGCATGAAATTGAAATACTTTTGTTTAAATTGCAGGTACAAAATGCCGTTTACTCCGTTTGTTGGCGTAAATCATCACGGTAGTTCAGTTGTACTTGCTTCCGCTTTGATTTCACATGAAGATGCAGAGAGCTTTACTTGGGTTTTTCGGAGATGGTTAGACTGTATGGGTAGAGCACCATCAGTTATACTATCTGATCAATGCAAGGGGATCGGTAAGGCCGTGAAAGACGTATTTCCTAATAGTAAACACCGTTTGTGTCTTTGGCACATTTTGAGAAACGCGACAAAGAATCTGGCAAGCTTACAAGGTATCAAGAAATTAATCGACCTTCGGAAAATTATTGATGATAGTGCAGATAGCGATGATTTTGAGGAGGCGTGGCATCATATGGTCACTAAATATAATCTTAAAGAAAATAATTGGATCATGTATGCTTTTGATAACCGACATTCATGGGCTCCATTGTATTGGAGGGACACTTTTTGTGCAGGTATGTCAAGTACGCAAAGAAGTGAACAGACGAACAAATTTTTCAAGAACTACGTCAACGTTGAAACTACGTTGACCAACTTCCTCCAGAGTTATGATAATGCCCTACGTATGAAAGTCGAGCATGAGCTACAATTGAACTATACTAGTCATGAAAAACCATATTCATATAATAAGACCGTCATAGCTGAGGAGGTCTTCCAAAGGGCTTATACCAATTCCATGTTCAGAGAGGTGCAAGCTGAGGTGTACGGTCTTATACACACCAATGCCGAGGCTGATTTTAACATTGGTGGTTTCTGTTTGTATAATGTCAGGGATGAGGTGAAAACACCGTTTGGGTACCGGAAAGAGAAAAAATACGTTGTTCAGGCTCAATTGGACTTCGGTGAGTTTACTTGTACTTGTAAACTTTTCGAATTTAGAGGAATATTATGTAGGCATATTATTCGTGTACTACAGATCAAGAAAGTTCAATTTATTCCCGATAAGTACATTCTGAATCAATGGCGGAAGGATTTGGTTCGGGGTTATGAGCATCTTCAAGTAGGGTACTACAATCCCGCTGCCGATGAACGAATTAGCCGAGCTCTTGCCATAACGCTGAAGAACGACTACATTTATAGAATGGCATTACATGACGATGAGGTGGAATCAGCGAAGATTGTGAAGGCTTTAGAGGCACATTTGGGTATTGCAAATTTGAGCACTATTGGCGTAGGCTCTGATGTAACAAAGGTCTGGGGTAAAAGGAGATTACAATCTAAGGAGAACAACCAACGCCACATGATAAGGAATGCACCTCCTCTACAGAAGGCGCTTTGAGAGACCCGGTTGATAAAAGAGGGGCAGGTAGAGGTTCGCGGCCAAGGCAAAAGACGGTAAGGAGGCCTTTAAATGTCGACGATGATGCAGGTCCTTCACAACCAACTCCGCGTCGAAGAAGGGTTAATTCGAATACACCTCGAAACACTCAGTAGCTTTATGTTTTAGATACTGATTAGTCTTTTAAATGTGTGTTTTTTTACGTTTGTTATTGGACTCTTTGGCTCGTGTTCTTTTACGTTTGTTATTGGCCTGTTTGGCTCGTTTAATTTTTGATTTTCAAAGCTATTTTATTAAATTATTTACGTTTGTTAAATGTGTGAGCAATATTTTGGGCGCAAAAAAAATGAAAAGGAAGAAGGGGAAAAAATAGGAAATAAAATAGGGGCTGATGAGCCTTGATCCCGCAACCTCATGGGAATGCTGACATCCCTTTTCCACTAAGCTACAACTGATTGCATGCATGCATCTTACTATGGACAACTTTGTACTCCATCTAGTTGAACAAGCAATTGAGTGTAATTAGTATTCACTTATTTGACATTTTTTTGCATGGGACTTATTAATCTTTCAAACGACTGAATAAAACGCCATCCGACATGAATTTGAAACGATATGCAAATGTTTGACGAATTATTGTCGTTGAAATTTGCATGCAAACTAATGAAAATTCATTAAGTAGTTCATTTCTTAACATATGAGTCCATTGACACAAATTTCATGGATACATAATCATTTAGTTCATCTCCATACTCAACCTTTAACACATGTCAAATATATTATACACTAATTTGACTTAATTTTTGAATGAAATAAAAACGATTACGAGACGGAACCTGATTAATCCGAATATAAGACGGAAAATAAAGAACTTAAAATACTTATGATACGGATGAATACGTATCAATCCGTGAAATTGAAGTGGGTGAATGGTGTAAACCCTAATCGAAATTGAAGGGGGTGAATGACGGAAATTAAAACAATCAGACGACGGAAATTAAAGTGATTGTAAGACGGAAATTGAAGATGCAAGCAACTGACGAACTGAAAACTATCCGATTACATTAACTAGATAATATCATCCGATTACAATAAGTAGATCATCCGATTACATTAACTATTTACAAGCGATTTACCATGCAATTGAAAATGACGGAAACTGAAAACATCACTAATCTGATGACAATACCATCACCCGATCTACCTGTTGCATGCACCATGTTCATCATCAAAAAACAAAACATCATCAAAAACATTCATCATCAGCGTCTGATCGAAAGTGCCCCGCCATGCAAACTTAAGATAACCCATATACAACCAAACCAAATACAAATATATACATAAAACATCATTAACCCTAAAATGCATGAACGGAAAACTAAACACAAACTTAAGGACAATATTTACCGCCGGCTTCCTCCTCCTTCGCCTCCACTATTTTCTTGCATTGCATCCAACCGTAGGCCCATGACTTACAAACCCGAGACATAGTGATTTTCTGCCAAGATCCACACCTAGGTATGATGTAGAATGACATTATGTCATTGCATGAGGCAACCCTAAATGCGGATGTATTTTCGTCGATCCCTTCAATTTCTGGCGGTTTTTCGAGTTTCGCTATCACACTCGGGACTGGGTACACCCTTCTAGGTGGCGCATAGATTGACCAATCAAGGTCGTCATCTTCAACTAAAACCATATTTGTTTTAGGGTTAGAGAGGAGAGTGTTTTTTTTTTAATTTAATTGGCGCTTTGAGGAGAGGAAGGGGAAGAAAATGAAATGAGGGTGGGGAATGTCGACAGACCATCACTATTTATAGTGATTATTTTTTTTTTTAAAGTGATTTTATTGTTTAATTTATACGTATTTATTATCCGAGTATGTATTTTAAGATTTTAGGATTTATACGAGTACGTATTTTATACTTTATTATACGAGTATGTATTTTAAGAATTTAAGTTATAATCGGAACTACTTACTACGCAATTTTCATAAAATGTCAATATACAGCTATAATCGGAACTACTTAGTACACAATTTTCATATAAAGTCGATATTAAGTTATAATCGGACCTATTTAGTACACAATTTTCATATAAACTCGATATTAAGCTTTAATCGGAACTACTTAGTACATAATTTTCATAAAATGTCGATATTAAGCTATGACCGGTGTTACTTTAGTACGTGTTTACGTAAAATATAAGTTTTAAAGTATAATAGCATTTTAGAAACCCTAATTCACATAATTTTCATAAAATGTCGATATTAAGCTATGATTGGCATAACGTAGTACGAAATTTCATAAAATATCAATTTACTTATAACATATGATCTATATAACTTAGCTTAGTACTATTTACATGACATGTCATTTTTAACCTATAATCGTCATAACTTAGTACGTAATTTCATAAAATGTCAATTTATGAATAACATATGATCTATATAGCTTAGCTTACTACACAATTTACATAAAATGTCATTTTTAACCTATAATCGTCATAACTTAGTTCGTAATTTCATAAAATATCAATTTATGAATAACATATGATCTATATAGCTTAGCTTACTACACAATTTACATAAAATGTCATTTTTAACCTATAATCGTCATAACTTAGTTCGTAATTTCATAAAATATCAATTTATGAATAACATATGATCTATATAGCTTAGCTTACTACACAATTTACATAAAATGTCATTTTTAACCTATAATCGTCATAACTTAGTTCGTAATTTCATAAAATATCAATTTACTTAGCTTAGTACTATTTACATGAACCCTATATTCAAAACCTATATTTAAAACCCTAAACTATATATTCAAAACCCTACACCCTATATTCCAAACCCTAAACCCTATATTCCAAATCCTAAACCTTATTGTGGACAGTGGGCCGCCCACGGGGGCGCTTGGTGAAAACGAAACAAGCGTTTGCATTTTGTATGGAGTCGCCACCAATTTTTATGGGAAATTGGAACCGTTCGAATACCTCGTGTCATGTCAAGACACAAAGTAGTGACATGAACACTAAGCAATCGTTACCCTTAGAATTCTATGTCTAGAATGACTCTCGTGGATGCCAATGAACACGGGTGCTCACGGAGATCTGGAGTAAGGGGTGAGGGTACGTATTAGGAAGCTCTTTTGATCGAACACCTAATCCCGCCCGCCTCGATAGCGGCCTCTACTAATGATTAGGGAAGTTGTCTATACTCGATATATCGTCGGCTATAATGCATGCAATGCAACATCCAAGTTTTAATCCTAGCATGTGAAGATTAGACTAAGTCGGTAACACGTAATTAGCATACAATTGGGTCGAAGTAGGATTTAATGTTGATTTACATGTGGAAGCATACAAGCAAAGAAAGAAATACAATAACTATGAATTACAATAAATATAAATTACAATAATTACATTGGATTAGGCGATTTATGACGAAAATACCTTTAAAACGGATAATTTGAGAAAAGAATAAAAGAATAAAATAAACGAACGAGAATTAGCGTGATAATACGATTAATATTCAATTATACGTAAGCTTAATAAACTAGGTCAAGGCGAAAAGGGAGTTCGAGGCGAGCTCAACTGGAACAAAGGCGCGAAGAGCGCCCTTTGGAAGAGGCGCGGCGATTCTTTGCGTCTGTTCCAAGGTGAGTTCCCAGGCCGTGAAGCGAACCTGAAGTCGTTAATATCTATTGTTATTTTTAAGGATTAATTACGATATATGACTCGGATGAAAGTGATTAGCATGTTATTTACATATGAATGAGGTCATGAAAGCGATAAAACATGGATGAGATGGAATTAAACGAATTAATTACATGATTAAAAGATTGATTAACAAATCAATAAACTAATTAAGCTAAACAGGTTACTAATGACGAATATATGATGGATAAACAGATGCAAATATATCAACGACGAATTCCAGAGATTCAATATGGGTAAATCGAACCTCTAAAACCCGAATTTGATTTTAATGACGAAAACCCGCAAATATTGGATTATAAGGGATTTAAGTCGGATTTATGAACTAAACATGTGAATGATGATGAATAATATACATGTGGAATTATTATGATGCTAAGACAAAGAATTAACAGACGAACAAGCAAAAGAAAGATTTTGAGCACGGATTACAGAAGACAAACGAAGAAGAAAGGAAGCAGGAACTGCGGCAGCCTCACGAAGAGGCGCGGCGGAATCGCTCTCCTTCGAAGAGGCGCGGCGATTCTTTGCGTCCTTTCTCGACGGTTATTGCGGAAATCCGCAAAAACGAGTTTTATCAAGGGTTTTAGAAATCGGTTTTAATGGTACTTTCGACGTAAACCTTACAATTGATGATACAAAAAGTAAAATACAATAAATAAAAGGAGAGATTTACACCCTCAGACTTACATGTTGACGAAACGAGAAGGACTAAGATATCGATTAGTGATACTCGACGCGAATGCAAAGAGAGTGCCCTCGTAAGAGGAAAACGATTGATTAATTAAGTTGATTGAGTGTAGTTGGTCAAATTGGTCGGTCATGCAACGGAGAGGTGGTACCGGAAGATCCGAGCTTACGTGGTCGAAAGTTCAAGCACGTAGGCGCCAATAAGTAAGAACAAAGTCTAGAATGCAAAGGGAGAAGAGAAGGGCGGACACTCGCGTGAGAAATATGAGGAACGAAGGCTCCTATTTATACTAATCACACGACGGAATTATGGTAAGACTAGGACACGGAAAGAAAGATCCGGAAATAACCGACTTAGGTTAAAACACGGAAACTTGGACAAAAAGAAAGCCCCGGAAAAAGGCGCAGCAGATGCTGCGTCCCTTGGAAGAGGCGCAGCACTTGCTGCGTCCTTTCCCGGGTAGGTTCCTCTGCGCGTAGAAAACGCGTTTGACAGCCTGTCGTATTTTAGGCATAACTTTCTGTACAAGACTCGGATTAAGGTGATTTCGGTGGCGTTGGAAAGCTAAGAAAGAGATCTAGAACTTTCTGTGAAATAGGCCTGACCCAAAAAACTTGTTATGACCTCGTAAAACGGGCCTAAAGCTTGGGTTGTCATTTTAACTAAATGAAATGCACATTTTGTAATGTAAACTTTTAGTTTAGCCTAATGAAGTGATATGGGACTCGAAATGAGATATAATCTCAACATTTTATGACATCCTAACCTTAGGTAGACAAGCACATTGCATTGACTCGAGATTTGACGGTTTTAGGAAATGAAGACGGTTTTTTGACCCAGACTCCAAATGTACTCTAACTACTGTCAAAACGACCGTATCGGCGCGTAGATGACAACTAAGAGGTAGACATTAGTGTTTGAGCAATCACTTGACGATAATCTTATGAACTGTCACAAATCATTCCGCGTAGCAAACATGCGGCCCAATCATCACCGGGTGGTTTGCGGGAGGTGCAGAAATGAGGTATCTACAGAGCCCCCACTTTGACTGAGGCTTGGACAAGGCGAAAGTCAAAGTATAGCCATCAGGTCAATCGAAGATTACAACCTGACGACTATGGCGACGCGAGGCGGTTCAAGGGTGCGAACCAAGGACCTATCGTCGGGAACATTTTAGAGTCCGTCGACTTAGGGAGGGTCGTTTAAAGTCCATTAGACTACGTAAGGAAGCTCGCCAGCCATAAGAAGAGATCATACCTGAGATACCCCTGGGTGAAACGGGACTGAAGACGCTTCGGCAAAACTCTTTGGTCTGAAGATAACTTGGTGTCTGAAGGCATTAGGGGTCACAGGGATTGAAGAAACTTCTTAATACTTCTGAAGGCTAACTCTGAAGGCTATCTCCAAAGGGAAGGCTGAAGGATAATTCTCTGAAGGACTGAAAGGGGACTTAACTGAAAAGGGTTTATCAGAAGGTTACCTGAATATACAAAGGTTATCTGAAGGGATAAAGCTGAAGGAAGGATTATCCTGAAAGGGATAATCCAAGGGTTATCTGAAGGGTTGTCTGAAAGATTAAGGTAAGTTTCTGAAAGATCTGATGGGTTTATCCTGAAAAGGGTTACCTAAAGAGTTGGGTGTATGAACCTAAAAGGAAAGGAAAGGCTTGTATGAGAACTTAAAGGCTTGTGAACCTAAGAGGATTTGGGATCCTAGGGTTAAGTTTAAGAACTTACTGGGTTACTAATTCTTGTTTTGAACGCATGCACTTAAACTTTCTGAGGTATGGGAATTCCAAAAGGATTTATGGGTTTATGAACCTAAGGTCTTTTGGTATGGGATCTGAAAGGTTTATGAACCTAAAGGAGGCCATTTTGGGATCTAAGAATCTAGGGGTAAGAATCCTAACTTTGGGTTTACGAACCTAAAGAAGGAGGCTTTGGTTTGGGAACTTCTGGAGAACGACACCTTTGCCGAACTCTACGGGGAAACAATAATATCGAGGGTAGCAGGACGTCGGTAGAAACTGCTGGGGAATCTGCTTGCGTCGGTCTCAAGCGAATTCTGGCAAAAACTTGAGGTTGAATCTGCTTGCGTCGGTCTCAAGCGAACTCTTGTTGGGGAGTATATTGACGATTAGGAACATCTTGATCGCCATGGAAGAAATCTTGAGTGAGCAATACTGCAAAATCTTTCTTTGCTGGGACAAATATTTTGACGACTAGGAACATCTTGATCGTCATGGAAGAAATCTTGAGTGAGCAATACTGCAAAATACTGCTGCGCTGGGGAGAATGAAGACTTGGGTGAAGCCCCCAGTCGGAGCGAGCACTTTACCTGCATGGTTAGTAGCCACACAAGAATGCAATCTAGTATATGCACGTAAGCGGTTATCACATGGACCTCGAATAAGGAAACACATAGGTTTTGCAAAAGTTGTTTCTTTATAAAAGTTGTTTAAAACTTGTTCAAAGAAGTTTGTCGTTTGTAATGCGCTATGCATATTCAATGGGCTTTAGACACGTGACTGACGTGACGTAGACCTTATGCGGACGTGAAAATATAGACTTAGGTTGGACTGACGCGACACTAACTTAGATTTGACGCGACACAAGGATGACTTTGACAGACTTTGCTTAAGCATGCGCAACCCCTAGCCAAGTGTGGGTGACAATGCATATCGGTTCCAAAAGTATAAGAATTGCAAGAATGATGAAGGCGTATAAAGGCAAGGCATGAGCCATGGACTATCTTTCTACTAGGACTTCTTTCGCCACCGTTTCTTTGTAAAGAGACCCTTGAGGCATGATAACTTGGAGAATCGATCTAAGACCTTTGTCATTGTCCGGACCGAGTACTAGCTATACATAAAGGAATAAAGGGAGGGTGGCATCTTGGAAGAGAAGCCCCCAGGATGAGAAGATGACTCTGGACTTTGGTAAAAAAAAGAGACTGGGCGACAATAAGGAGTCCCCAGTATAGAGGTGTTGGTTGTGGAAGGGATGTCAATTGAGGTTGGAAAGTTGAAATAGAGGTTGAAAGTTGATGGTTGAGGTGGTTGATAATTGAGATTGAAAGTTGGAAGTGGGGATGGTTGTGTCCTTGAGGACTGCCTACGTATTCACGTGAAGTGAAATCAAACCAGATCGTAGTTCTGATGTTTGGTTAATTTTGTTTGGGTGTTGTGGTTGTATCCTTCTTGTGTAAGAAAGGACTGCCTACGTATCCACCTGAAAAGGTGCAATCAAACCATGCTCGTAGTTCAAGTGTGTGCCTAAGCTATGTTGTTAGGGCCTTAAAGTGCATGGGTCACAAGGGTATTTTCCTTTGGTGACTCGAAGAATCGATTTGAGATAACCCCCTCTGATCATAGACCAAAGAAGTATAATTAAATTTGTAAAAATTTCCTTGTCATGTGAGCACACATAGAAGTGGACCCTAAGGATGAATATGGGTATGTCCCGTTCTGGTAGCAAAGTATTTGAATACTCCGTGTCAGGTCAAGGTGAAACTGGATTGGATATTTGGAATGTAGAGCTCGGTAATAAGAGGCTTTGATGAACAAATCTCTGGAGCTTGATTTTGTGGAGTTAAGGCTTGATGGGATTATGGCTTGTAATATGGCTTGGAAATGGAGTCTCTTGGCCGATGTGGCAGCACATAAAGGTAGGTTAAAATGGCGTGGGATCAAGTTTCCATGTCTTGGCCCTAAAGGATGGGTATACTTGACGAGCTTGAGAAGATTCTCAAAATTCCTAACTATCTCCCTGTAACGGTCTCGAGAAGGACTTAGGGTGTGTGATGTGTGAAAGGCTAAGTGAGGGTGCTAGATGACCATCTTGATTGATGTCTTGATTCTATATAGACTTCAGTAGTATTCTGTATAGCATTTGATCATAGGCTTGTTCTTGATTTAGATTTGGATTCTTGGTCTAGAACTTATCTTGGCTTTTGCTCAAATTATTGATTTAGGTTCTTTGAGGATAACTTTGACTTTGGATATTGACATGGCGGATTGAGCCTTCTTATTTTGACTCTTTTGTCTTGGGCTATAGGCATAACTACGGCTTTGGATATTGATCTTGGTCATTTCTCATGATTGAGCCTTTTGTCTTTCATCATGGCTCGTATTGTCTTGGATGGACTTGGGTCAGACTAGCACCTTTTGATGTGAAACGGGTTGGTCTTTAGTAACACGGGTTGTTTATTGTGGGAAATGGGCTTGCCTTCCGTCATGGATCGTTAACAAGGGAGATGGTCTGGATTCGTCCTAGAATCTCTTAAGATATGCTCGTCCTAAACTGGGGTTATATTGTGGTTTCTATTGCCAGACATGGAATAGGTAAAGAAAAAAAATGAACACGGAGTTTTGGGTCCTCTACAACTTGGAATGGAACATCATCTAAGTGTACTCACATTGACTCGGCATGTGTTGTTGTTCATTTTAAAAACTGTCTCAAACCAATTCTTGTTGTCACAGGAAAAGGGTAGAGGAAGAGATATGATAGAATATGTGGATTGAAAAGTGCGCTTTTATTGAAATGAATATATTTAACATAGACTCGAGAAGACATGTGACTCGTGGGACAGCCCCCAGGTTGTCACTAGGAATGAAAATAGAGAAAGATACTAGAACAAATATGAGATAGAAAGTCTAAAACTCGGACTCGGACTCGGACTTTGACGCGATCTTAGACATAGACTCGTAATCATCGGCCCATGCTTGAACATTTTCTCTTCCAGCAACTGGCTTTGGCATCTGACCTTGAGCATTCACCCATTTGAGCACCTCGTCCTCATCATTGGGAACACTGAAAGGATAATAGTCAAGAAGAGTTTCTTGATAATTGGTATATCCATGAGGATTGCCTAAGTTACCTTGTGGGCTAAAGTTTGAGAGGGACAACTTCCCGTTTTCGATCATATCTTGAATGACATTTTTTAATTTGTAACATTTCTCTGTATCATGCCCTTTGCCTCTATGGTATTCGCAGTATGAGTTCTCGTCCCAGAACTTGGATTTCCTTTCGGGTTCGGGAGTAGGTCCAATAGGCTTCAACATTCGTTGTTCCATGAGTCTCTGAAAGGCATCGGCGTATCTAATACCAATGTTGGTAAATTTCCTAGGAGGTGTGCCCTTATTTTCGGAAGCCTTTGTAAATGACCTTGGAGGGTTGTTAGGTTTCTTTGACGAAAGATCCATGAGGATGCCTTTATTGGTTTTGGTTCCTCGATGATAAGAACTAGGAATAGATTGTCCATTTGTTGCTTTCTCCTTGGGATTGTCAAGTTGAGGGTTTGTCTGGATATTTTTCATCTTGAGAAGTTGGACATCAAGCTTCTTACCCATTTCGGCGAACTGGTTCTCTATGTTGGCAAGTCGAGAGCTTAGAATATCAATGGCTCCTTCTATTTTGGAAAATTTGTTGTTGAAGGCCATGGAAAGCATGAGCATTCCATTTTGGATATCTTCGTCTTCGAGGACATTGATCTCTTCGTCATCATGATGATCGAGGAGAAGAGAACAGTTTAGAGATGATTCTTCACGGTCATGTTTAATGATGTTGGACCCAAGAGGGTCGGTCTTCTTCGATTTCTTGGCGGAAGGTGGCACAGGAAGCTTGCCATCCTCGATCATATCCTGAATAATATGCTTTAGACAAAAGCATTCCTCCGTATCGTGTCCCCTACCTTGATGGTACTGATAATATGAATTGCCCTTCCATCTAGGCAGTATCTTTTCAGGGTCTGGGGTTGGACCGATTGGATGAAGTTTTCCCTGGGAAACCAGTCTTCGTAGAGCTACTTCATATGTGGTTCCGAGGTCATGGAATTCCCTATGAGCTCGTCCCGGCCTTCTGGGTGGAGTTTGCAAGAGGTTAACTCCCTTGTCTTCATTGACCTTTTTAGATGGGTTAGTTGTGTTGAAGCTATGCCCTGGCCTTGGGGTATGAGAAGATGGTAAAGGTTTCATCATATCTATCTTGTCTTCCATATTGATGACACGAGCGCTCAAGTCTTCGATGGTGGCCCGAAGCTTAATGATTACAGCACTTAGTCCCTTGACGTCGACAGATAAACGCTCTTGAACACTTTCATTGGAAATTGCAGAATTCCTACCGAGACGAAAATGATGCGCATTACAACTTGATTTGACATGGGATCACGTATACTAGAGCAAACAACAAAGGAAGGGATAAGATGACAAATCTAGACTTGACTTGTGAATTCATGAAATGTCGTGAGCGACTTTTCGTGTTTGGATTCACGGTGTTTGACCTTGACCTTTAGACTCGAGTGTTGACTTTTGACAGAGTGACCCTAATATGATTGACTTTATTGACGGGATTGATGACACATGTTGACTCTGGACTCGAGGTTTGCTTATAGGTGTTAAGAAGACTTGTAGTTTAGACTCAAATACGAAGCCCATTGAGACTCGTGTGTTGAGCCTCGAAACGTGTGACTCGATGTGTCGAAAATGCTTAGATCCTAACTAAATTGGGGTAGGGAGTCCAAAATGACGGCGTGACGCCTTAGGACTTGACTTGAGTTTGAAAAGACCCAAAATGTAAAGGAAGACGAGTTCATGACTCGACGGAGTTCCGACTAGGACATAGTCGGTTTGAACTTTGACTCTAACTTAGCCCAATTGAATTTACATATTTACATTTACATGTTGGAAAATATTTTGAATAAAACGTTTTTGTTTTTTTTTTTTTTTGGATTTTTTTTTTGTTTTTTTTTTTGTTTTTTTTTTTTTTTAAAACGTTTTTTTTTTTAAACGTTTTTTTTTTTTTTTTTTTTTTTTTTTTTTTTTTTGAAATGGGTTTTAGGCCCGACGTTTGACTCGACATATGGACAGAGTTTAGGCTTATTTTGCGCTATTTTGAAAATATTTACATTTTGAAAAGGATTTTATTTTACAAAATGGTTTTGTTTACAAAATGGTGATCACATATGATACAAGCATTCAAACAGGCATTATAACGGGATTTTGAGTGCATTTAAAAGGGTTTTAGTTTAAAGGGTGGGTTGCCATACCGAACAATCAAACCCGAAGTCTGTGGAGAGGCTCGTACCAAACAAGAGTAAGGCCGATTCCTAGTCCATTTCCTCAAGTAGTGAAAGTCCTTGATACAAACAAGAGTAAGCATCATGGTATGGATGACGTCAATCGCTATCCATCCTTAGGCCCAAATAAGAATTAGGACCGTTTAGACGGGACGATTGGTCGAATGGGTTGGGTTGGGCCTAGGAAGGCCGAATAAAACGGTCTAGGAAGACCGAGTTATGAAAACCGACAATTGTCTTGTACAAATTATTCCCTAACCTTGTTCAAGTTTCACCCTTGCTACACGTAAGTGTATTATCCCAGTGAGTCGCCAAAGCGTGGACGGGGCCGCCCACGGGGCGCTTGGTGAAAACGAAACAAGCGTTTGCATTTTGTATGGAGTCGCCACCAATTTTTATGGGAAATTGGAACCGTTCGAATACCTCGTGTCATGTCAAGACACAAAGTAGTGACATGAACACTAAGCAATCGTTACCCTTAGCATTCTATGTCTAGAATGACTCTCGTGGATGCCAATGAACACGGGTGCTCACGGAGATCTGGAGTAAGGGGTGAGGGTACGTATTAGGAAGCTCTTTTGATCGAACACCTAATCCCGCCCGCCTCGATAGCGGCCTCTACTAATGATTAGGGAAGTTGTCTATACTCGATATATCGTCGGCTATAATGCATGCAATGCAACATCCAAGTTTTAATCCTAGCATGTGAAGATTAGACTAAGTCGGTAACACGTAATTAGCATACAATTGGGTCGAAGTAGGATTTAATGTTGATTTACATGTGGAAGCATACAAGCAAAGAAAGAAATACAATAACTATGAATTACAATAAATATAAATTACAATAATTACATTGGATTAGGCGATTTATGACGAAAATACCTTTAAAACGGATAATTTGAGAAAAGAATAAAAGAATAAAATAAACGAACAGGAATTAGCGTGATAATACGATTAATATTCAATTATACGTAAGCTTAATAAACTAGGTCAAGGCGAAAGGAGTTCGAGGCGAGCTCAACCTGAACAGAGCAGTAAGAGATCTGCGCCCTTTGGAAGAAAGCGCGGCGATTCTTTGCGTCTGTTCAAAGGTGAGTTAAGGCGTGAAGCGAATGAAAGTCGTTAATATCAATTGTTATTTTTAAGGATTAATTACGATATATGACTCGGATGAAAGTGATTAGCATGTTATTTACATATGAATGAGGTCATGAAAGGGATAAAACATGGATGAGATGGAATTAAACGAATTAATTACATGATTAAAAGATTGATTAACAAATCAATAAACTAATTAAGCTAAACAGGTTACTAATGACGAATATATGATGGATAAACAGATGCAAATATATCAACGGCCAATTCCGGAGATTCAATATGGGTAAATCGAACCTCTAAAACCCGAATTTGATTTTAATGACGAAAACCCGCAAATATTGGATTATAAGGGATTTAAGTCGGATTTATGAACTAAACATGTGAATGATGATGAATAATATACATGTGGAATTATTATGATGCTAAGACAAAGAATTAACAGACGAACAAGCAAAAGAAAGATTTTGAGCACGGATTACAGAAGACAAACGAAGAAGAAAGGAAGCAGGAACTGCGGCAGCCTCGTGAAGAGGCGCAGCAGGAACGGCGCTCCTTCGAAGAGGCGCAGCGATTCTTTGCGTCCTTTCTCGACGGTTACTTTACTAAAATCCGCAAAAACGAGTTTTATCAAGGGGTTTTAGAAATCGGTTTTAATGGTACTTTCGACGTAAACCTTACAATTGATGATACAAAAAGTAAAATACAATAAATAAAAGGAGAGATTTACACCCTTAGACTTACATGTTGACGAAACGAGAAGGACTAAGATATCGATTAGTGATGCTCGACGCGAATGCAAAGAGAGTGCCCTCGTAAGAGGACAACGATTGATTAATTAAGTTGATTGAGTGTAGTTGGTCAAATTGGTCGGTCATGCAACGGAGAGGCTGGTACCCGGAAAGATCCGAGCTTACGTGGTCGAAAGTTCAAGCACGTAGGCGCCAATAAGTAAGAACAAAGTCTAGAATGCAAAGGGAGAAGAGAAGGGCGGACACTCGCGTGAGAAATATGAGGAACGAAGGCTCCTATTTATACTAATCACACGACGGAATTATGGTAAGACTAGGACACGGAAAGAAAGATCCGGAAATAACCGACTTAGGTTAAAACACGGAAACTTGGACAAAAAGAAAGCCCCGGGAAAAGGCGCAGCAGATGCTGCGTCCCTTGGAAGAGGCGCAGCACTTGTTGCGTCCTTTCCCGGGTAGGTTCCTCTGCGCGTAGAAAACGCGTTTGACAGCCTGTCGTATTTTAGGCATAACTTTCTGTACAAGACTCGGATTAAGGTGATTTCGGTGGCGTTGGAAAGCTAAGAAAGAGATCTAGAACTTTCTGTGAAATACGCCTGACCCAAAAAACTTGTTATGACCTCGTAAAACGGGCCTAAAGCTCGGGTTGTCATTTTAACTAAATGAAATGCACATTTTGTAATGTAAACTTTTAGTTTAGCCTAATGAAGTGATATGGGACTCGAAATGAGATATAATCTCAACATTTTATGACATCCTAACCTTAGGTAGACAAGCACATTGCTTTGACTCGGGATTTGACGGTTTTAGGAAATGAAGACGGTTTTTTGACCCAGACTCCAAATGTACTCTAACTACTGTCAAAACGACCGTATCGGCGCGTAGATGACAACTAAGAGGTAGACATTAGTGTTTGAGCAATCACTTGACGATAATCTTACGAACTGTCACAAATCATTCCGCGTAGCAAACATGCGGCCCAATCATCACCGGGTGGTTTGCGGGAGGTGCAGAAATGAGGTATCTACACCTATATTCAATTTTCAATATTTCCTAAATTTCAAAAAATAGTGTTAAATTAAAAAAAGGCAATATATTATCAAATCAACCAAAATTTAAGATTTAAATTTGAAACTCTATATTATGGGAAACAAATGAAATATTTTAGGAAAATGACGAAATCTAGGCCATTGATAAGGAAACGAGATAGGAAATTATAATATTTCACACAATAAATCTAACTATAATATATAATGAATTGTAATTGCATAATAGACGTGCTGATACCCCTTGCTTACTTGGTTACGAGTCACTTTGCAAGCATAATACCACATCTAAGATGGCCCTAGTTCGAACCACAATAGCAACACCCTTTTTTTTCCCTTTTACGTTTTCTTTCCGTTTTACATAAGGTCCCTAGTTCGAGACTCAGTAGCAACACTTTTATTTTTGCTTTCAGTTAGGGTTCATCAACTTTTTTTGCTTTCATACTATTATTTTATTTTTTCCGTCTGTTTTTCCATTCTCAATTCGGTTTTCCTGATTTATAATTTCAACAAATGAAATACAATAATTGAAATAAAACCATGAAATTAATAACAAAATTATTTCATTAAAATAAAAAGATTACAACTAACATAAAACGAAAATGCAAAACGTGGAAATACTGAAATTGAAATTCGAAAACCTAACATAACAATCTAAATTTAATAATAATTGGAATACTAATTGCCGAAATTAATGCGCCTCATAACATTTCCATATAGGGCATAACGTCCCCTAGACCTCCATTCTGGATGCGTTGGAGGAGGGGTTCTTAGAACTTCAACGTTATCTCCATCTTCAACCCGAACAATTGAAAAGTCAGTAACAGGCATCGGGAGGTATTCACGATCACCCACTTGACGCCACTTCAATTGTTCATCCGGTAGTGACCTTGAATATTTTGCATTGAATTCTTCCTCATAAATGTACCACACGTTCTTTAGATTATAAGGGGAACGGGACATAGATTTTTCTATGACTTTAGGATCAACCGAGTCCAACATTGCCCTAATAAAAAACCGTGTTTCCATAGTGTCGGTTGTGTGAATTTTTCGCTCAATGGCAAGCTCTCTTGTTAGGTTAGCAATCTCATTAGCTTGATTAGCCATGGGAATTTGTATAGCAATGAAATCGAAATAAATTTGTATGAGATTTGTGACTTTGATCAGTTTTGTTTTGAGTGTGTTAGCTTTAAAACTTAATTCCCTATTTATATGAAAACTAAGAATGCTAACCTAGTTTACCCTCCATATTTTCCCTCCCTTTATTCCCGCCCTTTTTTCCCTCCAAAAAGATTACGTGCAATGTCAATATTTTTTTGCATAAAATAAAAATCATTTCCTAAAAAACAAAATTGATATTTTGAAGAATAAAATAAAATAAAATAAAGTGTGAACACAATAAATATTAAAATGGGGAATTTGTTAAAATGGAAAATATATGATTCCAAAAATCATTTAAGATAATATTTTTTAGGCAAGTAAATCATCATCAAAATATACATAATTTCGAAATATTTTTAAAATTGCAAAAGAATTAAACACTAAGCTAACCGAAAATATGTTTCCTACAGTAAATCTAACTATAATATATAATGAAATTTAATTGCTTAATGGACGTGTTGATACCCCTTGCTTACCTTGGTTACGACTCACGTTGCAAACATCATAGTACATCTACAACCTCCCGTGTTCGAACCTCAGTAGCAACAATTTTTTTTTTTTTGGTTTCTCCTTTTACGCCCAAATTTAGGGTTCATCAATTTCATAATGAACATTTTTGATAATTCAATTAGGGTTTACCAAATTCTTTCAAAAAATCGATTAATCAAATTAGGGTTCATCAATTTTAATTATAATCTTGATTAATGTTAAGATTAATCATTGTAAATCTTCATCTTGATTAATGTTATGATTGATTTTAATCACTATAATTAGGGTTAGTCAATCAACCATAACTTATGATCTTGATAAAATTTTGATTCATCATTGTCGATTTTGATCTTCAATATTTGTCGATTTTGATCTTGACAAATATAATTAGGGTTCGTCTTTTAAGCACTACTTATGATCTTCCTTAATGTTATGATACATCATTGTCAATTTTGATCTTGATTAATTTTATGATTGATTTTGACAAATATAATTAGGGTTCGTCTTTTAATCAATAATTATGATCTTGATTATTTTTTGATTGAGTTTAATCAAGTTTGATCAACCTTTGAAAAAAACTTAATATTGCAATTAATACATCAAACGTTGGATAAAACTTTTTTATTGAGTAAATAAAATTGAATAATTGAAATAAATTACACATTAAACATTCCATAAATATCTTAACTACATGTAGTTAACAACTTAACCACTAATGCTAAATTACCATCCTAACCCTAAATTAACTAGTTTAGTTTGCCACGTGTCGCGTTTTTAGTGGTTGTGTATGGAATTGCCATACACATTGTGTATATGTAGCCTTTTCCGACAAAAACAATAAACTCAGATGTAGACCGTAATACATGAATAAGTGCAAACATGAAATATCTATGTTCTTTTATAGAGTCAAGGACTTGTGGTATACAAATTCTACTCAAATACCATTATTAGCAATAGATGTCAACCACATTCGAATTAAATTTGGACTTTCTTTACTGTTAAGATAGAATTTAACTCTACAAATATCACAAAATAAATAATATTTTAACTTTTTAAGTATTTCATAAAAATTGGAGACTCTATAATCGCTTGAAAAAACCTTTCTTTAATAATATAGATAGATAGATAGATAGATAGATATATATGTATGTATTGATTGATTGATGATTGATTGATTTGGATTCTAATAAGGTTTGGCTTTTCAGCAACTCTCCTATAAGACCGTCCTATAGCATATGACTGACCCAATAAGAGAATAGTCCATACTTAATAGTTAATTATATTTTTATTTTTATTTTTATTTTGATAACTCAATATCTTAGGATGAACCCGAACATATTTAAATGTGCAAGTTATCAAAATATAATATTAGGTTATTAAAATAAAATATTTTTATATAAATATATTAATTATTTTAGTTAGGCCTTTTATAAATGGGCTAGTTTTATTCATAAAATGGTCCTATAGAATAATTTATGTTGGCTTTTTCATTGCCTTTTCTCATTTTATTTCGTTATTTATTATTTTGATTCTAATCGATTCAAATTGGGTATGACATTTACAAGCAATTTTGAATCCCATTTTTGGTGTTTACTTCAGTTTTATGATTTTGTTTTCGTTTGGGTTTCCTTGGTATTTCTCCCCTTGGATCTTGAATGCTCATGTGTTATTTTGGGTTCGTTTACCCTAATTATTGTTTATTATGTTGTCCTTTAAGTGCAGCCTTGTTAGTTTTTCAGGATAGAATCATGGAGAGGACTAAGGGGGTGTTTGGTTCACCCAATATAGATATGAGGTATGGGTTTGGAATGAACCAAACCCATACCATGTGTTTGTTTGACGGAAATGAAGGTTTCATACCCATACCTCAAACCCATGAGGTATGAGTTTCTCATACCCATGGAGGGGGGTGGGTATGAGATTGATACCTATGGTATCAAATTAGAGATATTAAAAAGTGATAAAAAAAATTGTAAAAAAAATATTTTTATATTTTTATTTGATTAAATTTTATCTACATGATTTAATAGTATAAAAATTATTATTAAAAAAAATTGTATTTTGAAGATTTTTTTAGCTTTGATTGATTTCTAACCCCATACCCCCAAAATTGAACCAAACACAAGGTATGAGGTATCGATTCCAACCCGTCTGGCGGGTATGATTAAGATTCCAAACTCATACCCACGCGTGAACCAAACACCCCCTAATGCTATTAGCCACACCTTACCTCCTTCCTTTCCTAGACTATCAGGTCACTCATAACTCTTTTATCAACTCATATTTACTTTGTCAATTCGCTGCCTTTTCTCATTTTGTTTCTTTATTTATTATTTGGATTCTAATTGGGTTTCGCTTTTTCATTGTCTTTTCTCAATTTATTTCGTTATTTATTATTTTGATTCTAATAGTTTCAAATTGGGTATAGCATTTACAAGTGAGTTTGAATCCCATTTTTGGTGTTTACTTTAGTTTTACGATTATGTTTTCGTTTGGGGTTCCTTGGTTTTGGATCTTTAATACTAATGTGTAATTTTGGGTCCGTTTACCGTAATTATTGTTTGTTATGTTGTCCTAAGTGCAGGCCTTGTTAGTTACTCAGGATGAATCGTGGAGATGCTCTTGGGGCGGGAATTCCTGAAAGTGCTCTTAAAAGGTTAGCGAACTAGCAGGCAGTTTGTTGCCCTCATCCACTCTTTTACGTGTAACTTGGGTTTGTATTCTTCGAATTCCGCATTATTGGGGTTAATTTGTTTGTGTTTTCTCGGATGATTATGTCCTGTTGTGTTATGTATCCTAATCTGCTTTATTTGTGTTAATTTATTTTGATCTTCTATTGAACAACCTCCATTTATTGATTATATTAGCAATTTATAGGTTAGTGGTTGCAGTTGTTGCTGGGGATGGTGGAAGTTGCCCCAAAGTTCAGGCCATAGATCGTAGCATTCCGGATGTTTTCCCAAAATTGAAGCTTGGTCTGCACTATTTCAGGTCAGTGAGTTGTTATTTTGCTTCTCTTCCTTATGTTATTTTTATGTAATATGTTTTATCGATGGTGGCCTGTTGAGCAACGTTGATTGCATGTTCACATAAAAGCCTTCTAACAAGAAACATTAAAGCTAGGGTTGGTGCATATGGTACTGACCTTATGTTCAATTGTTATTGTTATGGAAGTTACGAAGTTGTGTAGAAGATTGAAAGAGAGACACAAAGGCAAGTATACATCTGATTACTATTAGTTTACATTCTGTGACAGTGCCGCTTTTAAGTTTCAACAAGAACTAAGGTGACCGGGAAAACCCTTGTTTTGCACAACCTGGTTGAGCAGTTATATATCAAGATCTTAGTCTTTTATAGTTTGTGGGTTGAGAGTTTTTTTTTTTTGTTTTTTTAAATTTCAACTGAGGTTTTGTTTTAGTCGTGTTCTCTCGTGAAGGCCACCTTGATCCATAAATTTTCTCACTCTCTCTCTTTTTTTGCACCTATATGCCATATAGACTACTTATCCAAACAAACATTCTTGTTTTGTCTAGAGAATTATTACCAAGCTCAACTGCGAGATTAATTTTTGTTACTTTTTTTTTTTTGAGTATTTGTTACTTAATCTTTGGTAAAGTTGATGTCCAAGTGAGATTGGAATGGATTTTAGGAAACTTAGAATAGTTTCTGTTCCATATTCTATCGAGCAATATGTTTTTTGATGTCTTCGAGAACATTTTCCGTTTGTTTATTTTTTAGATTTCTTCTTTTTTTTTTAGAGTTGCGGAATGTTGTATAGGACTGTGAATTTTTCCTGTTCTTGTCTTTGATTTCTCAATTGTAGAACATTATACATGTCACATACACTCCAAAAGCATCACTAATTTGGAAAATCAATAATCAGATGAGAAGAGAGGGAGAGCGAGTGAAAGACATACTAGATCTCCTAGGATCTAAACGTCCATTAATAACCGATTTCTACTAAAATTGGCTGTTTTGGCCTCTAGATCTTTACATATGTGCACTAGGTACCACCAAATAGTCAGTATTATAAGATGGGACAATTCAACAGGGGAGCAACAGTGTATATGTTGTTGGCGCCAAGGGATGCTGGAAAGAGTCAGAGGTATTGCAGGATGGTGAAGACCAAAAAGGTGAGTAGGTCAGGAGCGTGAGACAGAACCGCACGTATTTGAAATTGAGGTCAAGATATTTTAAGTTTTTGTTTGCCAACCAATTACATGGAGGATGGGGATTTGGTTTCTTTTTGTCCCTTTCCTTCGCTTACTTTGATTCCTTTTTCCTCACCCTCTTTTGTTATGTGTATAACAAATAAAGCATTTGATGGGAAAGGTAATATCTATGATAAGTCTAGACTCAATACTGTTATTGTTTGCAGTATATGATTTTATAATGCGACATTTAGGTTGAGTGTCTTGCCATTGTTACTGTCTGGAGACTGGTATTGGACAAGACTATTGTTTGAGAAAGTCTCATGGTTTGGAGAGCCAGACCCTAATTTAGACAACACTAAGGGTGTGTTTGGATAGCGAAAGTGGAGGGAAAGGGAGGGGAGGGGGAAGGAGGGAAGAGAAAGGGAGGTAAGGGAAGGGGAGGGCATATGGAAAGTGGGTGTTTGGATACAATTTCCTCCCAAATCTTGCCTATTGTGGAGAGATTTTTATTTGTCTTGGAGGAGGGAAAATGGATCCCTCCAAATCTCTCCCCCTCCATTTCCCTTCACCCTTATTTGCTATCCAAACAAGGGATTTTAAATCCCCTACTCTCCCTCCCTTTCTTTTCCCTCCAAATCACTCAATCCAAACACACCCTAAGTACTGGGATATTGAAAGCTCATCTGGTGGGGTAGTAAAAGGGGGGTGGGGTAGTAAAAGGGAAGAAGCTCTTATTATTAATTGCATATCTACTTTGATATTGATTTCGGTGGAGACTCTTGTCATCAGTTTCATGTAGGAGGATGATCAACTTGAGGATGATCATCAGCAAGCAGATAGAGTTCAAGACTGCCAATGATAATGCTGCTCTGCTTGCTTATGTTTGTGCTTGATAACAATGACAAGGGTGTAAGTAATGTGATCTTGTCCATGTAAAGTTCACTCTCAGTAATTTTAGACTTATAACTCGGGCAGAATCCAAGCTTTTGGATAGTATTAAGATAGTCGTACCAGTGTAGTCAATCAGTATCCATTTTAATGTCGAAGGTTAAGGCGAGAATGATGAGGTTGACCACACAATTGTAGCCGAATGAAGAATATGTATGGCTTTCATAGTTCGTTGTGAGCTGAATCAAGTTCCAATAAGTTGTATAGAGTACTTTGGATATATGCATCAGAACATCGACATACTATTTTTTTCAATGTTCAGTGGACCTATCGGTTGAACTTCAGTAGTTAGGGTATGAACTTCAGTTGTACATTGGAGGTTTTTTCAATGTCACGTAAATTAGCAATGCAGCTACATAAAAACGTCCAAAAAATGAGTTCACTATATGGAAATGAAGGCGTAAAACGAAATTGCCTATTCAAAACCAGCAGTAAAACATGAGTAGAGCTCTACGCGCGCAAATGGCAAGTAGCCAGATTTATTTCAAGTAGCAGATTAACTGAAAAACTAAACTGTTGCAAACAAGAAAATAAACAACATCGAAAACAATGTCGGCAAACAAAACTCGCAAATTAAAATCTGAATAATGAGATAGCGCCACCAGGTGTTAGCTAAAGTGAGCGCCGGAACATAATGGTAAATTTCTTGTATATTTTCATTTTCCACCCTTGAATTTTCAATTTCAAACTAATTAAAAGAAAAGGGTAGTTTAGGAAATTAAAGTTTTATACTCCCTCCATTATTTATTAGATGACGTCCTAGCATTTTTGTTTTTTTACTAAATAGTTGTCGTTTTAGGCTTTTGTTATAACAATATCTACAATTCCCAATGCTTGTGTACATGGAATCTCTCATTCAGCCAATGAAACCCATGGGAAGAATAGGCAAGTGGTAAGTTTGCACAATTACACATGACCAAAGTGAATAAAGAAAGATTAAAAAATAGAATAAATGCATGTGTTGATTTATGTGAAACAATGTAGAACGTCATATAATAAGTAGTGGAGGGAGTAATTACTTAGTTATTATAATTATTATAACCATAAAAGAAAATTTCTAGGCATCAATAACCGTCCAATTTGTTACAATTTGAAGCCAATCATCAAACAAAGTAGATCATCATTTGATCTTTCCATTTGGATAGTGAATATGATAAAGTAAGTCTATATTATGCGCACAAATTATTACGTACAAAAGTAGATTTAAATTTAGTTAAGCGAGGTTGTTGTCGTGCACTCGAGTGGGTATGAATACTTGTCAAGTATGTGACGGTTAGTCTGACCCGTTCAATTTTTTCACTGTCTTATTTATCGATGGATCGCATTGAATTTCTCTTTCGCTGCCAGTAAGTGTGTGTTTGGCCTAACTTGTAAAAGTGTTTTTGGATGTAAAAACACTTTTTGGCCAAACACAACATTTTTTAAAAGTTAAAAGAAATTTCTCAAAAGCTAAAAATCCATGTTTTTGCCCATAGAAATAGAAGTAACAATTTGATGTTTCTGCTTTTGAAAAACACTTTTAAAAAATTAAGCTTGAAAAACAAGAACTCATTTTTGAGAAGTGCGACCAAACATGCTCTAAATTAAGAATTTAGTAGACGAAAAAAGGAAGTAGATGAAGAACACAATACTATGGGTCTGTTTGGCCAAGTTTTTTAAGTGCTTTTCTAATGGTAAAAGTAGAGGGTGGGCCAAATACTACAATTTAGGTGCTGTTTGGCCAAGCTTAAAAAGTGCTTTTGCAATTGAAAAAGTAGTAGCTTGGCCAAACATGGTAAATTAGAGGGTTTTAAAAGTGCTTTTGAAAAGTCAAAAACTAATTATTCACCCCAAAAAGGAGAAGTAGATAATTACTACTTCTACTTCTACTTTTCACATAAAGAACCAAATAAGCAAACAAAAGTTGTATTAAAGTAGTTAGGCCAAACATATAAATTTTGTGAGAAACCACTTTTACAAAAGTATGGCCAAACAACAAAAACTTTTCCGAAAAGTAACTTATGAATAAACTCCTTCTGAAAAGGAAAAACCATTTTCCATAATCAAGGCCAAACAACACCTTAAAGAGTTGTAAAACTACTTTTGAAAAGTTAGAAACTAAGGGGGTGTTTGGCCATGCTTTCTAAGTGCTTTTTCTAATTGTAAAATAGAAGCATGGCCAAACACTATAATTTAGGGAGATAAAAAACTACTTTTGAAAAGTCAGAAGTTAAATAAAAAGCTACTAAAAACAGAAGCACCAAATTGATGCTTCTGCTTCTACTTCTCCCAAAAAACTCTTAGAATTATGGAAACTAAAAAAAAAAAAAAAAAAACTAAAAAGTAGTAGTAGGCCAAACACATCAATTTGTTAAGAAACTACTTTTACAAAAGTTAAGCCAAACAACCACAACTTTTTCAAAAAATAGTTTATGAAAAAACTCCTTCTAAGAAATAGAAACTCTTTCACATAAACTTGACCAAACAGCACCTATGATGAAGAAACGTAATTGTGACGTAGTAATTTTTGCGCATAATATTAAATTGATTTAGTCAAGAGTTTGATTTTAATTGAATAGAAATAAAATTACATAACTACCCTCAAACATTTGGCGCAAAAACAAATATCAACATTTTTATTTTTATTTTTCAATAAATTATGGTGGCACCCAGATTCGACGCCACCCGGTGGCGTCCTATCACCATCCTTAAAATATCTTGTTGTATTGCTCGCGAAGCAAGTGATACAACAACTTATCATTTAGAATCATTAAAAAATGTCACGAACTTATCACTTTTAATGAATTCATTGTGCTTTATTATCATTTGAAATGACTAAATTATCTCGATTGTCTTTCAAAACATAAATCGCGCCAAATGAATGAAATAAAGAGGGTACTTGTATAGATGAATAGCTCACATAAGATTTTGCAGGACATTGATTCACCAACATACTACCCCCTTTAACAAATTTGCATGAGACGTACTCCGTTTTACCAGAAGAAGTTTAGAATGAGTACAAAATGCTGGTACAAATGGATTGAATAGCCAAAACTGCGTAAGACTCAGTTGATGAAAAACCATTTTAAACAACAACAACAACAACAAAAGGCTCTGTCAACTTGCTGAATGCTTTCTTGTTTTTCTGTGATTGTCGTTGCTGCAGCCGGCTCCGAAATTTTCAAAGAATCCTGTGTTAACCTCGATGTCAAGCAAGATTCGCTACCCTGCAGGTTGAAACGTAAATGTCCGAAAATGTGTAGAAAACAAAACCAAATCAAGATTCGCTACCATGTGTAGTTTCTTCAGCAAGATAAAGTTTGCTGCTCTTTATTCTAGAAGCTTTAGTTCTATTTGGATGGGCAGTTACACAATCAATCAATGTCATTCAGGTTTGAGTTCTCCTGATTTTTCATTTTATCTACTAATGTTGACATTGTTATATAAGCTTTGACTTTAAAGTTTGCTGAAGTCATAGCTCATAAAGTTCCTGTTATTAGATACTGATGTACTATAGTTTGATGATTATTGAATAACATCATTCAGTATTCAGAAACTTAAGGATCTGACACAACTTGTCCGCAACATTTTTGTCTCATACTCTTTAACATACTAAATCTTTTTTTTTTTGAGGTGAAAATCCGTAGGCTTTACTGCATTAACGATAAATCAAGAGAAACAACATTGTTCGCGATCGGTGGTAGAACATCCGACCACATAACTCTTCCAACGACCCTAGGAAAAACATGAGCTAAAGCATGAGCTACACTATTGTTTACGCGAATCGTATATGACCAAACAACAGAATCAAAAGAACTACAAGCATATAAAATATCGTCCAAGACTAGCGACAACAAACTTCTTCCTTTCGACTTCCGTTTGAGCGCCTCAATTACTTGAAAGCAGTCACTCTCCACAATAATCTATGAGTGCCCTTTCCTTGATGCTTCCTTGACACCTTCGAGCACCGCAACCGCTTCAGCAACCTATGGCTTCCACACCTGTTCCTGCATGCAAGAGACACCCCACAAAACACGACCACTTCCATCCCTACACACCACCCCCAAGCTCACACTCTCTCCCTCCTTAACACCGACATCGACATTGACCTTCACATAACCCTCCCGTGGCGCCAACCAGCCAGCTCTCCTGTCCCGGACCTCCCTCCTTTCTCCTCCTTCTCGCCCTTTCCCGCTAGCCAACCCACCTCCATCTATCTCATCTAAGACGTCTAACTCACGCTTAATGAAGCCCTGCGGATCCACCTCTCGCAGATAAAAGACGACCTTATTCCGATGCTCCCACAATGCCCAGCAACCCACTATAAACTTAGCATGTTCCCGCAACTCGTACTCCCTCCACCTTGCTTCAACCCAATCCCTAATCCCGCATCCGTCATCCTCCTCAACATCGAGCCCAAGACCCTCCCACACCCGTTTAGCAATAGGGCAATCTCTAAATAAATGAATGCTAGTTTCGTAAGAAAAATTACATAAAGAACAGAGAGAGACCTCACCTCGTACTCGAGAAGCGATATTCGCTCTAGGCGCCAAAGCTTCACTGCACAGCTGCCAGAAGAAAAGCTTCACTCGGGGCCACACCGGAACATTCCAGAGCCTATTCCATAACCATTTCTCCCTCTCCCAATCCGTCGCCCCTCCCCATTCTAAGACATCCTTCTCCCTCGCTAACACCCTATAGGCCGATTTCACTGAATACACGCCATCCTTCTCCCTACTCCAATACCAAACATCTCGTGGTCTATTCACGCTGAGTCGTATATTTCGAATCCTTTCCCTTTCGAACGGCAGGAATAACGCAGCTAACATGTCCTCCCTCCACCCATTGCCATCTAACAAATCAGCTACAACCAAATTTTCGTGTCCAGGACTGCATGGCGAAAGCACACGCCCGGATTAAGACCCCGGTATCCAAGCGTCTGCCCATATCCGTGTTGAGAGCCCATCCCCAATTCTCCTCCTTAAACCACCCTTTATTGCACCCCGAGCCTCTATAATGCCTCTCCAAGTGTAACTCGGATTATACCCCAAGATAGCAGTCGAGAAAACACCATTAGGGTAACAACGTGCACGCATAATCCTAGCCCACAACCCTTCCGTATCCGTGGTCAGTCGCCATACTTGCTTTCCGAGTAAGGCAAGGTTGAACAAATGAAAATCCCGGAAACCCAACCCCCCCATACCCTTCGGCAGACACATACGTCTCCAAGCAACCCAGTTGATGCCCCTCTTTCCTTCCTCGTGCCCCCACCAAAATCGAGATAGCAAGGATCGAAGCTCATCGCAGAAGTTGACAGGAATTTTAAATATACTCATCACATAGGTAGGGAGTGAATTGGCAACTGCCTTTATGAGAACCTCCTTACCAGCCCTAGACAAAGCTTTCCCGCGCCAACCACTAAGCCTCTTACTAAGCTTATCTCGAAGAATGTCCGTTAAGCACTTTGTTGATCTCCCGACCACCGTGGGAAGACCCAAGTAACGGGCATGTTCATACACTTCGGTAATGCACAAACGAACCGCTAGATTACTCCTTTGCTGAATCGGCACACCTTTACTAAAAGACACAGTAGTCTTATCAAGACTAACCAACTGACCCGACGCAGCTTCATATCGGCGTAATATAGAGTTAATGGCGTCTGCCTCCTCAAAATTTGCTCGAGTAAAGAAAATACTATCGTCTGCGAAAAGAAGGTGTGAAATAGGTGGCGCGCCATTAGCAATGCGAACTCTGTGTAAGCTCCCATTCTCCACCGCTCTCCTCATAAGGCCGGATAAAACTTCCGCACAAAGGATAAAAAGGTATGGTGAAAGAGGGTCACCTTGCCTTAGGCCTCTGGAGGGTCGAAAACTACGAGAAGGACTGCCATTGATGAGGACTGAGAAGGACACCATCGTAACGCATGCCATAACACGATCAACCCAGTGTCTATCAAAGCCCATAGTAGTTAAGACTCTCTCCAAAAAAAACCCACTCTATCCTGTCATACGCCTTAGCCATGTCTAGTTTGATAGTCATGAACCCCTCATGTGTTTCGAATTTTTCATAAAATTGAAAAGCTCAAAAGCGATAAGCACATTATCCGAAATAAACCTCCCTGGAGTAAAGGCACTCTGATTTTCCGAGACAATATCACCAAGAAACAATTTCAATCGATTTGCCAGCACTTTAGAGACCAACTTATACATCACGTTACATAGGCTTATCGGTCGAAAATCACTCACTTTGTCCGGAGATTTCTTCTTGGGAATTAACACGATGGTCGTATTAAATTCCGTTGGCATCCTATTCCCTCGCAAAATATCAAGTACGGTACTCACAACCACCGAACCCACCGAACCCTAATAAGTTTGAAAAAATAAACCATTCATCCCATCCGGTCCAGGGGCTTTCAAAGGGTGCATCTGATTCAAAGCCTCTATCACCTCCTCCTCACTATAGTCCCTCGCCATTAAACTATTCATCTCATTTGAAACCCGCTGCCCCAAGCCCTCTAGCACACCGAAGTTCCCCGGATTCGAGGACTCAAAAAGTGACTGGAAGTACGCCATTGCCACGTTAGCAATCCCCTCCTCTCCGGTGTGAGTATTCGCTTCATCATACACTAGCTTATGTATAAAGTTTTTCCTCTTCCGTTCTCTAGCTCGAGTATAAAAGAACTTCGTATTACGATCCCTGTCCTTGAGCCAAAGAGCACGAGATCTCTGTCGCCAATATTGTTCTTCTTTTTGTCGCAACTCATCCAACTCCGCAATAAGCTTCCTCCTACGCCGAACATTATCCTCCGTCCTCTCACCCTCATTCAATCTAGCTAAAAGTTTACATTTCCAACCTATATCCCTTCCAATATCATAAATCCTCACCCCCTTCCACTTCCCCAACTCTCGCGCACATTCAGCTAACACCCTTGCTGCATCCTGCCCCCCTTTCTCCACCCCACGATCAATGGCCTCCCTGCACCCCTCTTCACCCACCCAAGCCTGTTCGAACCTGAACTTCTGTGGGGAAGTCCCTTGTGCCTCTCTTCTGTTTAAATAGAGCTTAATCGGCGCATGGTCCGACCACTCTCTATCCAAGTAGATAAGTATTGCAAAAGGGAACATGTCAATCCACTGAGCCGAGCACATCGCCCTGTCAATCATACTTTGTCTGTTGGCCTTGCCCTCTTGTCCATTATCCCATGAAAAGTTATAACCCTCCCACGGCACATCTCGAAGTCCACACTCATCAACTGCATCCCAGAAGTTATTCATTTGCCATTGTTGTATATGTCCTCCTTTCATTTTGGTAGAGAAAATAATCTCGTTAAAATCCCCAATACACACCCACGGCATCGAATATTGATTGCCAGGTAACCAAAGAAGCTCCCATGACAGATGATAATAAAAAATAGCAATGCTAGAAATGGGGACAGCCGTAAGTGCTATCGATATTGGTTTTTGTTTGATTGTAATCAAGCATGTGAAAAGCTTCCGCTAATATGGCAACTTGTAACTCACTATCCCTCTTTTTTTCCAAGAGGGAAGCAAGGATAAGAGTAAGACCCTCGAAACCTGCTGATAGAAGAGGTTATTATGCCGAAATCAAAGGCACATCTTATCTCGATTTGACCAAAAGATTGTTTCTGAAACTCAATACTCTGATACAGTTGATCTTAAGATTTATTTAAACGATATTGAATGTTTAAATAAACCTAGATGAAACTGATTCTTTGTTTTAAAAAGGCGCATAGAGGTGATACTGTGACAGAGAACCGTAGTGGTGAGGTGCAATGTGCAAGTCTGACAGGCTAAAGTTGTATGCCTCAAAAATCAACAATTTATATCACTTAAATCCAAAATACTAAATAATAGTACAGCGGAAATAAGGGTCGAACCCAAGGGGATCAGATTAACAATTTATGCAAATTATAATGTAGGAAAAGTCGATCTTTAATGTAATTAAAGATCGTAGTAACAAAAGGGGGGAGGTTTGAGTTGATTTTCTAATAAACTAAGATTAATAGCTAACACAAATTGAGTAATAAAACTAATGAATTTTGGTGTATCAAATGATTTAAAAGGGTCTTAGAGCCAAGCATATATCCACACTCAATAACAATTGATCACTGTAAGACGGTTTCAATTACTAATCTTGATTACTTTATCGTGAATGACAAATTCCAATTCTCCTTACGAATAGTTAATTAAAACGAATTCCGTTCTTAATCAACACTAACTATTAAACAACCTTAACAATCCAGTTCAAGATTTAATTCAACAGCAGCAATAAAAAATAGAGAACTCGATAGTGAATAAATAATGCATACAATCCAATTGCACTTTAGATATTTATGTGAATCGCTTCTAAGTACTAATATTAACATATCCCTTTCAATATTAATTCCTAGCTGTTACTAGCGTAGAGTTAATCAATAAATCCTATTCAATTAACAATACTAACAATAGAATGAAGAAATCAATCACTAGTTGTACACCTAGCAATAATCAATCAACATTCATAAAATTAATAACTAAGCAATTCACAATAATTAAGATAATAAATTAAAACATTCAAACTCACAATCATATTAAGAGGACTTCAATTGCTTGAATCCAAGAATAAAGATTAGTTACACATCGTCTGCTAATAACAATAATAGGATTTCTTTTCGTCTCTCAAAGTTGTGTAAGTTCCCTCTCTAAAGCTTCCATAACAAGTAATATAGTAATAAGGTAAATAATTAAAGTAGGAAATAAAGTACCAAAAATAATAATAAAAATAAAATTCATCGGAACAAACCGAGTCAAATAGAAACAAAACACGAGTCCTTAATATCACGCAAGGCTGGACGCGGACACAGCAAGCACGCGCCTCAGTCGCGCCTCGGTCGCATACAGGTCGAATGCAGGTTGAATGCAAATTCTGCCACGGCTTAATCAATTGTCCCATGCGCGCACGATTAGTGCACCTTAAGCGCACACGTCTCAGGTATCTTCATAGGTATCTGGGCCTATCTTTCCTCGAGCTTGGACTCATTTTTAAACTTGTAAAACCGGCCCAATAGCTAACCAAAGCTCACTAACAAATAACCTGCAATTAAGCTCCATAACACTACTTCAAGCCGTTAAAACCGTACTAAATCGCTGCAAATAACTACGACTAAATGAGTCGTATCAAATTCCCCATGCTTGAACTTTTACTCGTCCTCGATGTAAAACCAAAGGACACAATGAAAAAGTATACCAAAACAAACTCAACACCAAACACGTGGTAGAAAAATGACCGACAACAAGAATGCTCACTTCCCTCTCACGCCCTCCAAAGCTTCCTCAAATATGAAACCAAACCATCACTTCCCACTCAAAGCAACATGTATATAGCAGCTCATCTCATAAATTTTCCGTATCTTCAAAATAAAATAAAGTAACGTAACAGTCATGGTGAAAAGAGGTCACCACAATACAACAATACAAAGCAATTCTATGGCCCTTATCGCTCCAACCTAAATACATTCATATGTCATTAAAATGTGACATACCCACCACCAGCAAGGCATGTCTTACTACTAGAATCTCCAAGCCAAGAGAATAAATCTAACCTCCTCTACCTCAGCACAGCAACACAAAGCCAACAATCGCATAAAGAAAGTACAAACAACAACAACAACAAAGCACAACGATTCTTCTCACCTTAGCCACTAGTCCTACCCGACCGACCTTCTTTAGCACCCTTTTTATGACGCCACACCAAAAACAGGACACAAAAAATAAGTGTGAAATGCATTTTTTTTTCTAAATCTCTCATTTTGCCTAGAGCGCCCGCCCTTGCGGGTTTTCACTCTAGCTATCTTCCTCACACTACTCTCGTGGCACGCATCTCAATTCTTCATTTTACCCGGAGCGCCCTTTCGGGTTTTCACTCCGTCCTCGGCCACTTTTCCCATTTTTGCCTAGGCACCCTTTTGGGTTTTCACCTAGCCAGGTATTTCTCTTTTTCTCTTTTTCATTTTTTTCAGTTTTTTTTTTCCGTTTTTTCTATTTTATTTTTTGTTTTTTTTTGGAAACAAAGCAAATTAAATTACAAGTGACGGACTAGAATATGTACAATAGTGCATATACCCCTCCCCATGCTTGAACTAAACATTGTCCCCAATGTTGTACGAGAACTAAAAGAAAAGGGAAGGGGCATACCACTAGCTAGGAAGAAGGAGACCCGAAGCGACAGGTCTTCCGGGCTCTAGCACGATCCCCTCTATCAAGACGTATCTTAGCCAACTCCGCATACAAGGTAGCCTCAGGGGGTGTGTAAGAACTCGGGTACATAGTTGTAAACATATCACTCATGGCACGATGAAGTGCCAAACACTCCTTGGTCGCATCATGAACACTCTCGATCTCATCCCGCAATTCCTCTAACTCAAGTTATACATGGTCTCTCCAAGTAGCATCACCAAACGCCTCTCTACCACTACTACCTTCACCATCATGAGCCTCCTCTTCGTAATCATGCTCAGGTTCCTCCGAACCATTAGCCTCCGCCATCACTAAATCCGTACTAGCAACTCCATTACTCTTCTTTTTTGAGGCGACTAGAACAAGCAGCTCCGGAGGGTCCATGGGAATGAATAGATCGCTCTGACGCGGTCCCACTGGAATCAGCACTCCCTCCGGGCGAGGTAGTCTCATGTAGGCTTCCTTCTTAACAGTTCCTAACAGAAAAGCATAGGCCAACTCCTCACAATCAATGCGACCCAACATCTGCATATGGCAGCACATGGACTCAATGGTCAAAGAAAAGATCCCGCGGACGCGATCTCGGGGGTCTAACTCATACCCCAAATGAGTAGCAAGCAAAGTCACCATTCCTCCCTTAGAAATCTTACCAGTTGTTACACTCCGAATCTCAATTCACATTTGAGCAAATTCACTCACCCAATCTGGCCGACCTACTCCTTCCGGCCCCATACCCCACAGCATGCCAATCTCACCCCGGTTGATATTATTAGGTTCTCCTTAGCACAAGAATGTCATGACAAGGACACGGTGAACAAAGCGGAATGCCGGGTGAGGTATCCTAGAACTCTTCTGAGTGCGACCAGTACTACGCTGATGCGTAAGAACATACCAAAAGTCATTCGTTGCTGCCCAAGAACAACCAGCCCAACTCTTCGTGTCAGCTCTCGGGGCTACACCAAATATTTCTCTCAAAGTAGGATAAGACAAGACGGTTTCTTTGTTCATTAACTAAAATTTAATGCTAGGGGGGTCACTCTCAGGCACCTGCTCAACGGTGGATAAGAATTCCAGCGTTAATCTCCTATACGTTTAAGCCTTCTTATTCAAAAATTCACTCAACCCAGCCCGTCCTAACAACACCTCCACCGCCTTAAGGACTCCCAACTGACGCAATGATTCCCTGACGCGAAATTCGTGTGAATGTAAAGTGTGCCTTCGGTGAGCATCGAGCGCGCGTCGAGTGCGCCTAAGGTGAACGTGGGTCACGAAATAGGGACTGCTCGTCTGATTTAGCGCGCTGAAATAGTGCGACTGAGGCACAATTTGATATCACGACTTATATTTCTTTCTTTCTCCGTCTCGAAGCATTACTCATCATTACTATTACATATAATAAACCGTCAAAACGAATGTAAATAAAACAAGAAACGCATATAAAGACACTAATATGACAAATTATTATTATTTTAAAACTAAACGACTTAAAACTAATCGACATAACGAAGACCCATATATAACTAAAACGATTAATGAATATAAAGACGCTAAAATGTCTAATTACTAATTAAACGAAATAAACTAACTAATTATAAAAACTAAAGAAATATTACAAAGAAAAAGGATACAAAACCTGGGCTGCCTCCCGTTAGCGCTTTTGTTTATAGTCGTTTGCTCGACTTAGTGGTGAAATTAATCTTCATAAATGGGGTCGTAGAGATCCAGTGACTCTACCACCTCAATCTCGACACCATCATGATAGGGCTTTAGTCTTTGCCCATTTACTTTTAGCACTTTATTCGTCGTCGGATCTCGTACCTCAACTGCACCATGAGGAGAAACATTAGTAATTATAGGTGGAGCGATCCAATGGGATTTCAACTTACCTGGAAATAGATGAAAGCGGGATTGGAACAAAAGGACTTTTTGACCAACTTTAAAGTCCCGTCTCAATATCATCTTGCCATGCCAAGCTTTCGTTCTTTCTTTGTAAGTAGCTGCATTCTCATATGATTCAAGTCGGAGCTCTTCCAACTCTTGCAATTGCAACTTCCGATGCAACCCCGCATCATCCTAGCTCATATTAAAGCTTTTTATTGCCCAATATGCTTTATGCTCCAATTCTACAGGTAAATGACACGCTTTCCCAAACACAAGTCGATAAGGTGACATACCAATCGGGGTTTTATAGGCCGTTCGATATGCCCATAATGCATCATCTAATCTCAAGCTCCAATCCTTCCGATTAGGATTCACCGTTTTCTCAAGGATAGATTTAACTTTTCTGTGGACACTTCAGCTTGTCCATTGGTTTGCGGATGACATGCCGTGGAAACTTTATGAGTAACACAATACTTTTTAAGCAAAGCACTAATTGTCTCGTTGACAAAATGAGTGCCACGGTCACTAATCAAGGCCTTTGGAATTCCAAATCGAGCAAATATGTTAGCCTTGATAAAATCCGCCACCACCTTGGAGTCATCGGTCTTAGTGGGAATAGCCTCCACCCACTTAGACACATAATCTACCATCAACAATATGTAAAGATTTCTATATGAGCTTGGAAAAGGACCCATGAAATCGATCCCCCAAACATCAAAAATCTCACAGTTAAGCATGTAACTTTGCGGCATCTCATTATTTCGGGAAATATTGCCTACTCTTTAGCGATTGTCACAAGTTTGACAAAATCCGTGAGCATCTCTAAACAAATAAGGCCAATAAAACCCACAATCTAGCACCTTTCTCGCGGTTCTTCTTGCACCAAAGTGGCCACCACAAGCATGCGAGTGGCAAAATGTAAGGATAGAGGCCATCTCATTCTCCGGTATACACCTCCTTATGATTTGGTCGGAACAATGCTTCCATAAATAAGGTTCATCCCACACATAATACTTCGCATCACTACGAAGCTTGTCTTTTTGAGATTTGGAAAAACCTTGTGGAAATTTAGAAGAGCAAAGAAAATTGACAAGATTGGCATACCATGGCTCTACGGAACGAATAGCGAACAAGTTCTCATCAGGAAATAATCCTTTCACCGGATTTTTCTCATGTGGATTTACATCAACATCCACCAATCGGCTTAAATGATCTGCTACAACATTTTCTGCACCTTTCTTATCTTTCACCTCAAAATCAAATTCACTAAGCAATAAAATCCATCTTATCAATCTCGGCTTAGATTCTTTCTTTGCCATCAAATGGCGCAGCGCTGCATGATCTGAAAATACCACCACTTTCGTACCAAGTAGATAGGATCTGAATTTCTCCAGAGCAAAAACAATTGCTAGAAGCTCTTTTTCAGTCGTGGTAAAATTCCGTTGTGCTTTATTTAGGGTCATGGATGCATAATGAATAACATGGGAAGCCCTCCCATTCTTTTGACCCAACACCGCTCCTAAAGCATAATCACTCGCGTCACACATGATCTCAAAGGGAAGAGACCAATTCGGTGCTTGAATAATTGGAGCGGAGGTAAGCCTACCTTTCAACTCATCAAAAACCTCCTTAAAAGCCTTGTCAAAGATGAAATATGTCTCCTTTTGCAACAGCTTGCATAAGGGTGAAGCGATCTTAGAGAAATCTTTAATGAACCTGCGGTAGAAACCTGCATGACCAAGAAAAGATCGAAATTCACGGACATTAGTAGGGTAAGGTAGAGAAGAGATAGTATCAATCTTAGCTTTATCTACCTCAATACCTTTCGAAGATACAACATGTCCAAGTACTATACCTTGTTCCACCATAAAGTGACACTTCTCAGAATTCAAAACAAGGTTAGTGTCAATACAACGCTTAAGAACAAGAGATAAATGGTGTAAACAACTATCAAAAGAATCATCATGCACTGTAAAATCATCCATAAATACCTCAATGAAACATTCAACATACTCAGAAAAAATGCTAACCATACATCGCTGAAAGGTAGCAGGTGCATTACAAAGTCCAAAAGGCATACGTCGATACGCAAAGGTACCAAAAGGACAAGTAAATGTGGTTTTCTCTTGATCCTCAGGGCAATAGCTACTTGAAAATACCCTGAATACCCATCTAGAAAGCAATAATAAGCCTTACCCGCTAGTCTTTCAAGCATTTGGTCAATAAAGGGAAGAGGAAAGTGGTCTTTTCTAGTTACCGCATTCAACCTACGATAATCTATACAAACTCTCCACCCGTTTTGGATCCTAGTGGGTACAAGCTCACCATCTTTGTTCTCAACTACGGTCACCCCAGACTTTTTAGGGACTACTTGGGTATGACTCACCCATTTACTATCAGAAATAGGATAAATCATACCTACTTGAAGCAATTTGAGAACTTATTTCTTCACTACCTCTATCATAGGAGGATTCAATTAACGTTGTGGTTGCCTTACCGATTTAGCTTCATCCTCTAGCAAAATCCGGTGCATACAAGTAATTGGACTAAGGCCCTTGATGTCGACAATAGTCCAACCAATAGCTAATTTGTTCTCCACAAGTACATCTTTCAACCTTGCTTCTTGTTCCTCAGTGAGCTTACTAGAGATGATGACAGGAAGTGTTTCTCCCTCACCAAGGAAGATATACTTCAAATGCTCAGGTAGAGCCTTAAGTTCTACCACAGGTGCCTGCAAAACAGATGACAACAATTTCTCCGAAGGAATAGTTAATGGCAATTTAGTATTAAAATCCAAAGGAAGCTCCTCCAACTTATGTAAGTCGGCTACCACCTCCTTCAAGTTAGGGGAAAAAACATATTCTACCTCTTGACCATACACACTATTTTCCAAAGCTACCTGCAAGGCTGCAACTCATCATCACCATTAAAACCAAAGAAATCTTGGGCCAAAGGGTCAATACTATCAATAAAATTCAAAGAGTGGTAATCATCAAGATATTTCATAGCATCATAGATGTTAAACTGCACCACCTGACCACTAGACTCCATAGTCATAGACCCACTTGACACATCAGTTTTAGTGCTAGAAATTTTCAACAATGGCCTACTGAACAGAATAGGAGCCGCATGTTTATCATGTTCTATGTCTAGCACATAAAAATCAGCAGGTAAGATAAGATTATCAACCAAAACAAGCACATCCTCAACAATCTCTTTCGGGTAGACATTCGATCTATCAGCTAACTGGATAACAACACTTGTAGCATGTAGAGGACCAAGTTGCATAGATTCATATAAGAAGTAAGGCATCACATTAATAGAAGCTCCTAAATCTAGCATGGCCTTTTGAATCTTAGTGTTTCCAATGGTGCAAGGGATAGTGAACATGCCCGGATCACTACACTTAGTGGGTAATTTTCTTCACCCCTTTAAACTTGTTATTTCTTTTAATAGTACACAACTCCTTTAAGAATTTTGCATATTTAGGAATACTTTTCAAAAGATTAAGAAGGGGGATGTTTACCTCACACTTTTGAAATACCTCATAAATGTCCTTGTCTTGCTCAAAGTGGTGGGTCCTCTTAAATTAAGTGCATCACGAAAGGGTACCTCTGGTTCCACCACCGGTATAGAAGAGGGAATCTACTCCTTCTCCTAAACAATATAAGCTTCTTCACCTTCCTTGATCACTATCTCTTCCTCTATTTCATGAATCACCGGTTCCTTAACTTTTCTTTTCACTTTCTCAACCTCCACTAGTTGTCTCCCATTTCTCAAAGAGACTGCACTTACATTCTTTGGATTCACCACCGTTTGAGATGGTAGTGTATTAGAATCTCTAGCCTCCAACCGATTAATTGCAGTAGCCAGCTGACTCACCTAATTTTCAAGATTCTTAAGATTTTGCTTATTATCTGCTCTATCTTGAGTAACACTGAGAGTAAGAGCCCGAATCATATCCTCCGTGGACATTGATGAACTCGGTGGTGCTTGTTCAGCTGCTTGTTGAGGTACTTGTTGATTAAATTGTTGTCCTTTTGATCTTTGGAGAAACTGGCCTCTAGGAGGGCCAGACGATGGACCGGCTTGAGAATTTCCCCAACGAAAGTTAGGGTGAGCCTTCTATCCTTCATTATAGGTCTTGGAATATGTATCCCATTTCCTGCTATTTGTAGTACTCTCCCAAACACTATTCACCTCTTTTTGGCCACTTTCTTGAAAATAAGGGCACAAACCATTAGGGTGACCCTCAATAGCGCATATGCCACAAACAGTAGCCATTTGTCTCCCAGATAACATGTCACGGAGAGTAGAAACAATATTATCAACCTTTTCCTCTAAGCCAGGACTAACACCTATAGCATTCACTCCTCTTCGTGATGGTTTCCTCTCAAACTGTCTAGAGGTCTCAGCTAGCTCTGAAATAACCTCCCAAGCCTCATCTGGATTTTTGTTGGGTATATTTCCTCCACAAGCAGAGTGAATCATGCAACGATTATCTTGGTTCAGTCCACCACAAAAATACATAATGAGATCCTGATCAGAGTAACCATGGTAAGGGCAACTAGCACAGAGCTTCTTAAATTTCTCAAGATACTCATACATAGTTTCCCCGTCTTGCTGTTCAACATTACTGATGGCTCTTTTCAGTTGAGATGATCGAGAAGGAGGAAAATATTTCTCCAAGAACGCCTTCTTCATACCTACCCAAGTAGTGATACTTCCCGGTGGGAGATAGGTTAACCAGTCTCTCGCATTGTCCTTCAAGGTGAAAGGAAATGCTCTCAATTTCAACAGCTCGTCAGTAATAGCAGGGGCTTCATACCAGTGCACACAATTTGAAAGTCTGAAAGATGCTTATTCGGATCCTCAATGCTCATACCACTGAAACTTGGTAATTGATGTATCAAACCAGATTTCAATTCAAAAGTAACTCCATCATCCAATGCTGGAAAAGTGATGCACAATGGTAGAACGTTAAGATTTGGAGCTGTGAGCTCCCTTAGAGTGCGGGTCTCTCTAGCCATATACAAAGGTTCGGGTTGTTCAGAAATTTCAGAATATTCAGAATCTGAATGTAGATCGTCGAACTTGCTGCCTTCAGGAACAGCTACTATTGCACCTCGTTTGTTCTTTCGTAACCTGAAAAAAGTATGCTCAATCTCTGGATCGAAAGGCTCGAGGTTCAGGTTATAAATACGAGTATTATGCATAAACCTACACTAAAACACAAAAATAATTAATGACAATTTCCCGGAAACGGCGCCAAAATTTGACAGGCTAAAGTCGTATGCCTCAAATTAACAATTTATATCACTTAAATCCAAATACTAAACAATAGTACAACGGAAATAAGGGTCAAACCAAAGGGAATCAGATTAACAATTTATGCAAATTATAATGTAGGAAAAGTCGATCTTTAATGTAATTAAAGATCGTAGTAACAAAAGGGGGGAGGTTTGAGTTTGTTTTCTAATAAACTAAGATTAATAGCTAACGCAAATTGAGTAACAAAACTAATGACTTTAGGTGTATCAAATGATTTAAAAGGGTCTTAGAGCCAAGCATATATCCACACTCAATAACAATTGATCACTGTAAACGGTTTCAATTACTAATCTTGATTACTCTATCGTGAATGACAAATTCCAATTCTCCTTACGAATAGTTAATTAAAATGAATCCCGTTCTTAATCAACACTAACTGTTAAACAACCTTAACAATTCAGTTCAAGATTTAATTCAACAGCAGCAATAAAAAATAGAGAACTCGATAAAGAATAAATAATGCATACAATCCAGTTGCACTTTAGATATTTATGTGAATCGCTTCTAAGTACTAATATCAACGTATCCCGTTCAATATTAATTCCTAGCTGTTATTAGCGTAGAGTTAATCAATAAATCCTATTCAATTAACAATACTAACAATAGAATGAAGAAATCAATCACTAGTTGTACACCTAGCAATAATCAATCAACATTCATAAAATTAATAACTAAGCAATTCACAATAATCAAGACAAGAAATTAAAACATTCAAACTCACAATCGTATTAAGAGCGCTTCAATTGCTTGAATCCAAGAATAAAGATTCGTTACACATCGTCTGCTAATAACAATAATAGGGATTCTTTTCGTCTCTCAAAGTTGTGTAAATTCCCTCTCTAAAGCTGCCCTAACAAGTAATATAGTAATAAGGTAAATAATTAAATTAAGAAATAAAGTACCAAAAATAATAATAAAAATAAAATTCATCGGAACAAACCGAGTCAAAGAAAGAAACAAAACACGAGTCCTTAATATCACGCAAGGCTGGACGCGGACACAGCAAGCACGCGCCTCGGTCGCGCCTCGGTCGCGCTTCGGTCGCGTACAGGTCGAATGCAGGTTGAATGTAGCTTGAATGAAAATTCTGCCACGGCTTAATCACTTGTCCCATGCGCGCACGATTAGTGCACCTTAAGCGCACACGTCTCAGGTATCTTCATAGGTATCCGGGCCTATCTTTCCTCGAGCTTAGACTCCATTTTAAACTTGTAAAACCGGCCCAATAGCTAACCAAAGCTCACTAACAAATAACCTGCAATTAAGCTCCATAACACTACTTCAAGCCGTTAAAACCATACTAAATCGCTGCAAATAACTATGACTAAATGAGTCGTATCAAAGTCCAAGGGGGCACACCTTATAGATATCATGCGCCCTGTTTTTGGATGCAGAATTTGAATTTCAAAATGTTTCTTGTGCCAATATACCATTTTTTGGATATTAGAAATGGCTAACATCTTGCTAGATAGTACGGATTGTTGAAAGTGAAATTATGTTTTGGACTTTGATGGAACCCTAACACACTTAACACAGGTCTATATCATGATGTCTTTGAGTGAATATACTCGAAATTTTTACATTTTTCAGTGTAAAAGAGTTAACTACTCACGGTTTAGTTAAGGGGGAAGAGTAAAAGGGTGAGAAAAAAGAGAGGTGGAGGAGTAGAAGAAGAATAAAGAAAACCTTACTGAGCTTTTGAATGATTCAAAAGTAAAATTGCAATATGTTCGTTTTTATATGCTTGATTTTAGAAAAACTTTTGCAATTTGTTTTAGAAAACACTTTATTTAGTTTTTGTAGATTATTTGTGAAGACGAGATATCGCTATGATTCTTTCCACATATTTGTTAGGAAAAAACATTTGTACCTAATCGCTTAAGTAGATGTGATTTTCAATAGTTACAACATATTCACTTGTACTAATTGGCTCTTGACAGACCAGCATAAAGCTTAGAATGTTCATTGGGCTAGACAAGCGGGTAATGTGTTTGGATAGCCACATAGGCGTTTGAAGTTTTAAATAAGGTGCCCATGCCTGAAAATGTTGGCGAAGGGGACGCTTATCCGTCTTGGATAACTTAGGCGAACATTCTCCTTGCAGTTGTAGCTTCTTCCAACATGTATATCTATTTCCTTTCGTCATAATACCAAAACCCCCAGGAACATGTTTAGCACTTGAATATTTGCTTTGGTATGTTACATTTTATGTGTCATGTTTGGGACTGTAGTAGCCATAGTAAGCGTGTCATGGTAGCATGAGATAGAATTATTAAGCGTCGTTACCCAACGTCCGAGTTAGCTTGTTCTTTAGGTCTATCTGCAAAACAAAAACTATTGTCTATGCCTTAGTGGCGTAATCATTTTGCCTTCTATTTTTCCGACTATACTCTAATTATTTTGCATTAGACATTGTGTTTTGAAGCATTTTCACCAATTCTGTAATAACTACTATGCTCGGTCCACCATTTCTAAATATATAATGGATGACTTACATCCGCTAAGCATTTTGCCAAATTGCACAAGGGAGCATAAGAGACGTTGCACATGTTAGATTGCGTGAATTGGCCTTAAGCAATTGATATATAGTATATACAATGACCTACAGGTTCTTTGGTCGCTATTAGGGTGTTTGTCTGCGTGTCGATAGTTTCTAAAGGCGATGGTTGTAAATGTATAATTATTCATTATAAGAAACATAACCAACTACTACGACTGCTTTGCATTACCAACTTTCGGGCGATGGTTGTATATGTTATAATTATTCATTATAAGAACATAATCAACTACTACGACTGCTTTGCATTACCAACTTTCTCTTACGCCAAATATACGTAAGCTAACTTGTATTGTGTTTATTGTGTCGGGTTAATGAGTTGCGTCTGTTCATACGAACATGCCCTGATTTGTTTTTGCTAAACTATGTTGTATTGTAGTTATGTCACGATGCTATTTATTCCTTTGTTTGCATGTATGTAGTTTAGTACTTGTCGTATTCTATACAGATTTGGGGAACGGGAACCGCAATATCCATTTCCATTGCGATGCTTACTAATGAAGTCACTACACAATTAACCAAATTGGGGCACCGCGCCCGGGAGGGCGCGGAGCAACGACTAGTTGCTAAGAAGTACTAATGTTGATGTGAATATGTTATTGTCCAATGCAAATAAGTAATACTAGTATTGATGTCAATGACGCTTACGCGAGTATGTTCTCTTAGGATGTGTTTGGATAGAGGGATTTAGAGAGAACAGAAAGGGAGGGGGATTTAAAATCCCATGTTTGGATAGCAAATAATGGTTGTGGGAAATAGAGGGGGAGGGATTTGGAGGGTTGCATTTTCTCTCCTCCACGGCAAATTAAAATCTCTCCACAATAGGCCAGACTTGGAGGGAAATTGTATCCAAACACGCACTCCCCATTTCCCCTTCCCTTCCCTCCCTCCCTCCCCCTCCCCTCCCTTTCCCTCCACTTTTGCTATCCAAACACACCCTTAATCTCATATATTAATCTGTTTAGTTGTGGAAAAAAATATGTTTTTTTATTCAATAAAAAAAACTATTTTTTGTCATCGTTTTTTAACACTGTACCAATAAGACAACGTTTATAGGTAGAGCTAACAAAGACTAGGTCTTGAATAAAGACAAAAAAAAGCAAAAAAGCAAAAATAAATGAAAAAAAAATCAGGAACATGAGGAGGTAAAGTAGTTCCAATCGTTCTAATTTAGACCACTTGGAACAGATTGTGGAACAGCATGGGCAAAACGCAGTGGCATAAACTCCAATAATATAACAAATAGAAAGAGGACATGTGTCAACTCCATTTGGTATGTTTTTATTTTTACCCAAGTTTGGTTTTTGTTTTAAGAAAAAATGAATTGTAATTTTTATTTTACATATTAAAAAAAAGTAAAAAATACCCTAATATTATTAATTTTTCATGTCCTACAAATAGAGACCAAATTTGATATACTTTATAACTTCTTTCACTTAAATTTTTTTTCTCAATTATTACCTTTCAAAATAAAAGATTACATGTTCTAAAAATTAACGTAAAATGTTTCTAAACTTTTCACATATTTACTCATCTTTGACAAACTTTTTTTGGTTAAACAAATTAAATATGTTGTACTTCTTTCTATTTAGTGTTCTTTAATTACTTTTAAGTTATCACATTTTTTATTTCTTGTGTGTAATGTTGTACTTCTTTTCAAGGTAATTGGATTTTTAAATTGTTATTTAATCGTTATTTTAATATATCTGTAGATACCTCATTACTACACCTTCCGTCAACCACCCAGTGATGATTGGGCCGCATGTTTGGTACACGAAACGATTTATGGCAGTCCGTAAGTTTATCGTCAGGTGATAGCTCAAACACTCGAGTCTATCCCTTGGTCGTCATCTACGCACCGATACGATCGTTTTGACAGTAATTAGAGTATATTTGGAGTCCGGGTCAAAAACCGCTTCATTTTCTAAGAAATCGTTTAAAATGCCGAGTCGGAATGTTCTAGAATATTCTGGATATTAATTCCCAATCAAATTTTATATCTTTTGGTAAAATATCTTCCGTATATTATATTTTACGGAATAAGGAAGTATAGATCTACCGCAATTCCATAACAGAAACGCGGAAATCTTTCTTCCGGTGGAGGAAACCTCTGGGGAAATGACGCAGCATATGCTGCGCCTCTTGGAAGGACCGCAGCAGCTGGTGCGCCTCTTCTCCAACCCTTTTTGGCTGTTTACGAAATATTTCTGTGATTTCTTTCCAAAGTTTGTGTCATTCCAAAACTATTTCACATTTTTTTGATATAAATAGAGACCTCCGGTCTCCATATTTTGCACGCGAGTGTCTGCCCTTCTCTTCTCTCTTTACATTCTAGACCTTGCTCTAAGCTTTTGACGCCTACATGCTTGATCAATCGACCACGTAAGCTCAGATCATTCTGAATACCAGTCACGTTGCATGACCGACCAATTTGACCACTACACATCAATCAATCAATTAATCTAAAATCCTCCAACGAGGGCACTTTCTACATACATTTGAGTCGAGCAATCACTAACGTTAACTTAGTCAATCTCGTTCCGTCAAACATGTAAGTGTGAGGGTGTAAATCTCCCTTTTATTTATTATACTTTCATTTTGTATCATTAATGCAAGGTTTACGTCAAAAGTACGTTTAAAACCGATTTTAAAAACCATTCTTCAAAACCGTATTTACAAAATAGTGGGGATCTGACGTCGAGAAGAAACGCAGCAGCAGCTGCGCCTCTTCGAAGAGTCGCAACATCTGTTGCGCCTCTTCCAGAGGCTGCTGCTGCTCTTCTTCTTCTTCCTCGACATTCTGCAACCTTCTTGTTTTTATTATTTCTTTCTTTTCTTTGTTCGTATTAGTACATAATCGTGTTTTATTAATCCCTTCAAATTATAACATTTTATTTAGACTTAAATCCCTTATAATTCGATATTTGCGGGTTTTCGTCACTAAATCAAACCCGGATTTTAGGAACTCGATTCTTCCATATCAAGTTTCTGGGATTCGTATTTTGTACATACTTTTCATATTCTGTTCTGTTTTGTTCTCCAACCGTCTTAAATCCAAGTTTAGCAAATAAATTAATTCCGACACCGTAAATAACGTCTAACGTGTTTTAATTCGTTCTAATCTGTTTTTGTCGCTTTCACGACGGTTCCAGATGTATATAACCTGCTAAATCACTTTTAGTCGAGTTCCCAATCAATAATTGATCTTAAAATTACCAATGAACATTAACAGACCGTGGTTCTGACTTCACAGATAGTTCCCAACTCAAGAACAGGTGCAGGAGGAGCTGTGCCTCTTCTAGAGGACGCAGTGTGGGAAATAATCTGTATACTTCCCTTATAATTGAAGGATTATAACGAATTTAATTAAGACGATCACTAGTCATAAATAAAATACATAAACAAATTAAAGGATTCAGAAATAACCTTCGGTCCTAGCAAATTTGGCCTATGAACAATATCGCAATGATATTCTCCTATCAGTTGCACCCAAGATGCTCCGAGAAATGCCCTTGTTTTGCTAGAATCGATCCAAAAATTAAAATAATTTTTAGGTTTTTCTTTTGTGTTTTTCCGATGAGAGAGGAGGCAAAAATGAAAAATGAATTAGGTCAGAAAATCCTTTCCCTCACTCACCTATAAACCGTGTATGGGAATGAATTAGGGTAGGCTTTTCTTTTCTATTTTTCTCGGCCCATAACCGAAATAAGGAGTATTCTTTCCTTATTTTTGGTTATTCCAAAAATGTATAAAATGTGTTAAATTGTCATCTAGTGAGGATCGAACCCATGACCTCTTGGTTTGTGTACCCTCACTATTACCACTATGACACATTCAACTTGTTGATATTAAATATAACCGATTACATTTAATTACGAATTAACAGATTAATTCGTCCAAGCTAACATTACATACATTTAATTAAATATAACTTATTATATTTAATTTACGAATTCACAGTTAATTCGTCTCAACTAATATTATTTAATCTTCATTAAATAATTGTCTCATCAACACATTGACTAACTGTTTAGTCATATTAGGCATCAATGTGATCATATTTCTATAACCACATCTCTCAAACACATCCTATAGGTGTGACCTTTAGGGACCAGTTGATCACCGCTATCTGTATGATAATAACGTCAAACTTTCTAGCAAGCCAACCGTTATTAGGTAAACGTTAATCAACTGATTAAATATACGAAGTATACCCTTGTGAACCTGTAAGAGATTTACAAATGTTATCACACTAATTTGTGGAGGACACAAGCTCCAACAAACTCCCACTTGTCCTCACAAGTGTATGTGCGATAACCGATTCTCATATCCTAAAATTTCTCCCACTCAATGTAAAACAATTTGCAAATCCGTATTCACAAAGGTCGTATTTTACAAGCGATCATCATCAAGAGTGGTTTCCCCGACTAGAGAGTAACTTAACTGATAAACGAATCAACATTCGAGCATGGCCATGCATTTCAGTTACAACTCCTCGAGTGGCCCTGAGAAATAACTATACCTGATAAGGGTTGGATATTTTCCTCAACTCGAATCCTGCAGATGTAAGCACGTATGAAATGACCCGGAAAAATCTACTTAGCCTCCGATTCTGGCGAGGCAGACCGTGAGAAAGAAACCAAAGTCACCCAAAAACTGCCTTAATCTCAAGAGACAGTCGATAGTCAAAAGAATCGACTCTAGGAACACAATGGATGTCCTATCCACGACCTGGCACCGAATGATATTAAACATTTAGGACTCCATTACGTTGTCACAAAAAAGTTGTCCAACGAGGTATCGTTATAATCTCGCATCTGTGATCGATCAGTCAACCGTTTGACTTATGGCTCGTTGAACCCACCATCAATCGACTGCACAATATAATAGCCGGAGTTATCAGCTCACATTGGCAATTACGGACCAAAATAAATATAATGTAATTCAGTTCACTTTGTGGCGTTCAATGTTGTCAGTACAATCCACATGAAAAACAAAATATTATATATAAAACGATGAAGTTATAAATAGTATATATGAAAAAGATAATGTATCAAATCCATAATCAAATACTACAACTCAGGAACGCGTTTAATTCCCATGGAATTAACGTGTCCTACATGCTTATCATAATTCAACGGTTTAGTGAGAGGATCCGCGATGTTATCATCCGTCACAATCTTGTCTATCACTATTTCCTCTTGCTCCACATAATCACGGATCAGGAGAGCTTTCCGATGTACATGTCTAGATTTGTTGCTAGACTTTGGCTCCTTAGCCTGGAAGATGGCACATCTATTGTCACAATAGATGGTGATTGGGTCATTCGAACTAGGAACTACCGTAAGTCCTTGTAAGAATTGACGCATCCATATCGCTTCCTTTGCTGCCTCCGAAGCGGCATAGTACTCGGATTCAGTAGTAGAATCTGCTACAACACTTTGTTTGGAACTCTTCCAGCTGACCGCAACACCATTAAGAGTGAAGACGAACCCGGACTGAGATTTTTAATCATCTCGATCCGTTTGGAAGCTAACATCTGTGTAACCTATTGCGCATAGCTTAGAATCGCCTCCATAAGTCAATACCCAATCCTTAGTCCTCCGTAGGTACTTGAGGATGTTTTTGACAGCTATCCAGTGTGTTTCACCTGGAGTCTTTTAGTACCGACTCGTCATACTCAATGCATATGCCACGTCTGGACGTGTGCATATCATAGCATACATGATCGATCCTATTGCAGATGCATAAGGAACACGACTCATGCGCTCAATCCCTTCAGGCGTCGTGGGTGACTGAGACTTGCTCAACTATATCCCAGTCGTCATAGGAAGGTTCCCCTTCTTAGAGTTGGTCATGCTGAACTTCTCAAGAATCTTATCCAAAGAAGACTCCTGACTAAGTGATAACGTCTGTCGTGATCTATATCGGTAGATACGGATTCCCAGAATGCGTTGTGCCTCACCCAGATCTTTCATCTGGAAATGGTTCTTCAACCATTCTTTAACCGAAGATAGGAGAGGAATGTCATTCCCAATCAAGAGTATGTCATCGACATACAATATCAAGAATACAATCTTGCTCCCACTCAACTTGATATATAAGCATGGTTCCTCGACCGATCGAGTGAAACCATACTCTTTTATCACTTGGTCAAAACGATGATTCCAACTCCGAGAAGCTTGCTTAAGTCCATAGATGGAACGCTTAAGCTTGCATACTTTCTTAGGATGTTCAGGATCTATGAAACCATCGAGTTGCACCATGTACAACTCTTCCTCCAAATAACTGTTTAAGAAGGCGGTTTTCACATCCATTTGCCAAATCTCATAATCATGAAATGCGGCAATCGCTAAGATTATCCGAATGGAACGTAGCATGACTACAGGTGCAAAAATCTCATCATAATGCAATCCGTGCACTTGAGTGAAACCTTTTGCCACAAGTCGTGCCTTATAGGTATCTGGTTGCGCGTCTACAGAACGCTTTATTTTGTAAAGCCATTTGCACTGTAGAGGTTTTACCTTATTAGGTAAATCAACTAGATCTCATACGTTATTCTCATACATGGAGTCCATCTCGGATTGCATGGCTTCGAGCCATAGCTTTGAGTCGGAACAGGCCATAACACCTTTATAGGTTGCGGGATCATTACTTTCTAAAAGTAAAACGTCATTCTCCTCGACCATACCTATGTATCTGTCCGGAGGATGAGAGACTCTTCCCGACCTCCTAGGTTCCTCAGGAATATAAACCGTATCATCAGTTGGAGGAACAACTTCCTCCATATGTTCCTCGGTCGTTGGTTCTGGAATCTCCAACAGCTCGAAGGTTCTATTACTCGTCTTATTCTCGAGAAATTCTTTCTCTAAGAACGTCGCACTAGCCGCAATAAAAACTCGATGTTCGGTAGGCGAATAGAAGTAATGACCAAATGTTCCTTTTGGATAACCTATAAAGTATGTCTTGACCGATCGCGGGCCGAGCTTATCCTCGTGTCTCCACTTGACATAAGCCTCGCAGCCCCAAACCCAAATAAAGGACAAGTTAGGGACCGTTCCCTTCCACATTACATATGGAGTCTTGTCGACAGCTTTAGACGGACTTCGGTTAAGTATAAGAGCAGCTGACAAAAGAGCATAACCCCATAATGAATCAGGCACTACTGTGTGACTCATCATGGATCGAACCATATCAAGTAAGGTTCGATTTCTCCGTTCGGACACACCATTCAATTGAGGTGTTCCAGGTGGAGTTAATCGCAAAACGATTCCACGATCGTTCGGTGTTGATCAAACTCATTTGGAAGATATTCGCCACCCCGATCTGAACGGAGTGCTTTAACCTTTCTACCCAGTTGGTTCTGTACCCTGTTCTGGTATTCCTTGAATTTCTCAAAGGACTCACTTTTATGCCTCATTAAGTAAACATATCCGTATCTACTCAAATCGTCCGTGAAAGTGATAAAATATCTATATCCATCTCTAGCGGTAATTGACATAGGTCCACATACGTCCTTATGTATGAGTCCTAATAGGTCACTAGCGCGCATTCCAACACCTTTGAAGGAAATTCGAGTCATCTTGCCAATGAGACATGATTCACACGTGCCATATGTAGAAAAATCGAATGCAAGAATAGTTCCATTATCGACGAGTTTCTTCACACGTTTCTCATTTATGTGTCCCATTCGACAATGCCATAGATAGGTTTGATCGTTGTCACCAACCTTTAATTTCTTATTATTCACGTGTAATACTTCCGTGGTTTGGTCTAAGATATAAATTCCATTCATGAAAACTGCTTTGCCATAAATCATTTCATTAAAAGAGAAAATACAGCTATTATCCTTTATTGAAAATGCAAAACCGTCTTTAGCAAGTACGAAAACAGAAATAATGTTCTTAGACAAACTGGGTACATAGTAACAGTTATTTAAAAATAACTCAAAACCACTAGGGAGTTGGATTACATATGTTCCCTTCAAGGCAGCAGCAACTCGTGCTCCATTCCCGACACGCAGGTCCACATCACCTTTTTCGAGAGGTATGATGTTCTTTAGGCCCTGCAAATGATTACACAGATGAGAACCACAACCAGTATCAAGTACCCAAGTTCCGAAACTTGCATGGTTAATCTCAATCATATGAATATAAGATGACATACCAACAGGAACGACGCGGCCTTCTTTGATGTCCTCACGGTAGACGCGACAGTTCCTCCTCCAATGTCCAGTCTTGTGACAATGGTGGCACTCTATGTCACCGCCCTTGCTCTTTGCCTTGCCCTGTGAGCCACTAGTCTCACCAGGCGCACTCTTACCGTTTCCTGGCTTCTTGAACTTTGGCTTACCTACAGCTAGGTCGCCATGAGCCTGGCCCTTACCTTTACCTTTGTTGTAAATCGTGAGAACATCCTGCTTCACGCTCCCACCTAATTTCATATCCTTCTCGGTCTGTACGAGAAGGGAGTGTAGCTCATGAGGACTCTTTTTCAAGTCATTCATGTAGTAGTTCGCCCTGAAGAGGGCAAAACCATCGTGAAGAGAATGAAGCATTCGGTCAATGACAATGATCTCACTGATTTTACAATCCTGTGCCTCCAGCTTCTCGACATTCTCAATCATGTGAAGAATGTGTGGTTTAACCGGTTGGCCCTTCTGGAGTTTCGCATCAAAGAAGCGACAGGTATGCTCATATGTAACGATTCTCAGTGACTTTGAGAACTCGTTAGTGAGCGTGGTGAAAATCTTGTTTGCACCTTGGGCAATGAAGCGTCTCTGCAAATTGGTTTCCATTGCAAAGATGAGTACGTTCTTTATCGAACCCGCTTCCATAACGAAATCACTATAAGCGAGTGACTCGTTGACTCCTGCATTGGGGCCGGGGTTGACCGGTATTGGCTCAGTTAAGTACTTGAGCTTACCGTCAGCAATGGCAGCATTCCGTAGTGCCGCCTCCCAGTCCGCAAAGTTGGACCCATCATTTTTCAGACGTGTGAACTGATTCATCTGGTCCATGAATACTTTTAGCCAGGACGTGCGATCAAGTGTGGCACTAGGCATTGGGATTGCGTTATTTTCAGCCATTTCGTTGTAACAGTATTATGAAAAATAATCGTGTTCTACACTGCGAGAAGAAGAATAAAAATAATAAGCATGTGCATCGTTTATATTTTTAAGTCTAATGAACTACTGTCATAACGCGAAGACTCAAAACATTTATACAATTGACCTCCCTCAAGAATTATATAAATGATCCCAAGACTCAATTCTCTGTAAATTGATAAGCTAACCTTTTAGCTAATTCTCTCGTTAGAATTCTTGGTGGATAAATTTCTGTAAGTTCTATCTTTAGTCCATCATAATCACGAGAAACTCTTCGGACTATGATGTTGAGGTAAACTAAGTCAACACAACTACTTACCCAACGTAGAAGGGGTCATATTATGCCTACCGACGAAGAAGGGATTCATAGTTGTTTGCCCTTATAAAGACTAATCTCAATTTCCGTTTTAGAGGAAGATCCCATCAACTTTATTTTAATTCATTTTAAGTGAACTAATATCTAGCATGCGAGAATGAATAAACTAAGGTGATGGCTTAATAAGACTGTGACATCTGTATGTCCATGAAAACTAACATACAACCTATATGAGTCAATTTTCATGCATTTTATTAGTAGGTGGTTTGGTTTTAGGCGGAATATGATGCATAAACTAACATGTGAATGAAAAGCAATAAGAATGAAAAACGTAAAAACAGTAAAATTCCTAGTGTGGCCTATCCTATCAAAATGAACAATAAATACAAGTTTGGAATCCTCCTTGGACCCGAGAAGCTTGTCTTGATGTTCCATCTTGATCCATGTAGCGGGAGTGAGCTCCAATCTCCATCTTTAGTCTTCTTTTGAAAATTACAATAAATAAAATTTACATAATAAACCTATTTATTACATTCTAATTTCAAAACCCAAAAACTAAAGAAAAATAAAGGAGATTCGAGATCTCATAATTACATTAAAAATTATGTTTCCTTCATTACGAAAACATAATTTGACTAAGGCCACACTAAGTATTACAAATTACAACCGATTGCAAAAATAAATACGTAAATAAATTCATTCAATCGATTCATTCAACAAAATTAAAGTAAAATGCATCAACTAAAAATAAATTAAACATACATGACACAATTCCTTAATTATGTTGATTAATTTGTCCAAACCACCTATTTAAATCAAATTAAGTAACAATTCCTCAATTAATCACATTAATTTCAATCTTAATCCATATTAAACTTGTAATATGAATTCAATCCGTCAAAATTTTAAACTGCTTTAAAATAATTCGGTATCTTTTAATTGTGAACCGTTTCACAATAACTAATTGGCCAAAATCAAAACAAAAACAAAATCCCTTTTTTATTTGGTCTCGGCATAAACAAAGAAAAACAAAACAAGCATGTTTCTTATTTTATACACGGTTTTATCTGTAAAAACCGAAACAAATATTTTTTTTTTAAATTCTGTCCCCTGTGAACAGTAGCACGTGAACAGTAACAATATTTTTTTTTTTTTCCGGATGCTTTTCCAAAACGGCATAAACAAAACAACCGCAAAAAACTTTAATCGGTTTTTCTAAGAAAAACCGAGAGCAAAAAAAAAAACAGCAATTTTTTTTTTTTTAATACTGTTCATCCAGGAACAGTACAGAAACAGCAAAAAAAATTTCACGGTTTTTACATTAGGACCCTAATGCCTTTTTAATTTCAACTTAATCTGCATTAAATCAAACATGACGATTCCATTTATGTTTTAACTTAATCTGCATCAAATCAAACATCTACCAATTCTTCATATGATAATTTTAACTGATTAAAACAACATTATGAAAAATAAAAATGGAAATCTCGCATCAAAAAGAACAAACACCGGCTGCAAACAGTTTTTTTTTTTTTCAATCGGCATTAACAAAAAAAAAAAACAGCCGTGCCCTAATTTTTTTCGGAAACCCTAAAAGTTTACATACAATTTTTATGAAAATCATCAAAATTAAAATTCGTGGCCTTTGCTCTGATACCACTTGTGGGAAATAATCTGATACTTCCCTTATAATTGAAGGATTATAACGAATTTAATTAAGACGATCACTAGTCATAAATAAAATACATAAACAAAATAAAGGATTCAGAAATAACCTTCGGTCCTAGCAAATTTGGCCTATGAACAATATCGCAATGATATTCTCCTATCAGTTGCACCCAAGATGCTCCGAGAAATGCCCTTGTTTTGCTAGAATCGATCCAAAAATTAAAATAATTTTTAGGTTTTTCTTTTGTGTTTTTCCGATGAGAGAGGAGGCAAAAATGAAAAATGAATTAGGTCATAAAATCCTTTCCCTCACTCACCTATAAACCGTGTATGGGAATGAATTAGGGTAGGCTTTTCTTTTCTATTTTTCTCGGCCCATAACCGAAATAAGGAGTATTCTTTCCTTATTTTTGGTTATTCCAAAAATGTATAAAATGTGTTAAATTGTCATCTAGTGAGGATCGAACCCATGACCTCTTGGCTTGTGTACCCTCACTATTACCACTATGACACATTCAACTTGTTGATATTAAATATAACCGATTACATTTAATTACGAATTAACAGATTAATTCGTCCAAGCTAACATTACATACATTTAATTAAATATAACTTATTATATTTAATTTACGAATTCACAGTTAATTCGTCTCAACTAATATTATTTAATCTTCATTAAATAATTGTCTCATCAACACATTGACTAACTGTTTAGTCATATTAGGCATCAATGTGATCATATTTCTATAACCACATCTCTCAAACACATCCTATAGGTGTGACCTTTAGGGACCAGGTTGATCACCGCCATCTGTATGATAATAACGTCAAACTTTCTAGCAAGCCAACCGTTATTAGGTAAACGTTAATCAACTGATTAAATATACGAAGTATACCCTTGTGAACCTGTAAGAGATTTACAAATGTTATCACACTAATTTGTGGAGGACACAAGCTCCAACACGCAGTAGATGCTGCGTCTGTTCTGAGGTGGTTTCTGTCCCTGAACTCTTTCTCGCCTTGACATAGTTTCTAATTACGTGTTTAATTAACTAATAATCGTAGTATCACCCCTAATCTGACCTATTTTATTACTTTAATTTCTAACCTTTTATTTCTTCCTCTATTTTCATCTTCGAAATTCCGTTTTAAGTGTATTTTTGACGTAAATCAGATGAGAGTTTTAATTATTGTAATTTAGTTGTTATTTAATATTGTAATTCATTTATTCGTTGTTATGTATGTTTTCACATGTAATCAATTCTAAATCTCAATTTCGACATAATTCATTGCTAAATTATTTGTTCACCGACATAGTTCAATTCATATGCTAGGATTAATTTGTGTTTGTTGCATTGCATGCATATAATCGACAACATATCAAATACGAACAACTTCCCTAATCACTAGTAGAGGCCGTTATCGAGGCGGGCGGGATTAAGTGTTCGATTAAGGAGCTTCCTAATACGTACCCTTACCCCTTACTCCAGATCTCTGTGAACATCCATGTTCATTGACATCCACGAGAGTCATTCTAGACATAGAATGCTAAGGGTAACGAGTTCTTAGTGTTCATGTCACTACTTTGGTTCTTGACATGGCACGAGGTATTCGAACAGTTCCAATTTCCCATAAAAATTAGTGGCGACTCCACAAATGCACGCTTATTCAAACCCTTTCGCGAGCGCCGCGGGTGGCCCATATCCACAATTTAGCGACTCCGCTGGGGATGATACACTTACGTATTACCTAGGGTGTAACTTGAACAAGGTTAGAGAATAGTTTATACGAGACAGTTGTCGGTTCTCATTACTCGACCTTTTTAGGTCGTTTTAGCTAGCCTTCCTAGACTTAACCCAACCCATTCGACCAATCGTCCCGTCTGGACGGTCCAAATTCTTACCTGGGCCTAAAGACACACAGCGATTGACGTCAACCATACCGTGGTACATACTCATGTTTGTATCAAGGACTTTCACTACTTGAGGGAATGGACTAGGAACCGACCTTACTATCATGTTTGGCACGGACCTCTCCACAGACCAGGGTTTGATTGCTCGGTATGGTAACCCACCTTTTAAGCCAAAATCCTTTAAATGCACTCAGCATACCGTTATAATGCCCATATGTATGTTTGTATCATATACATGATCACCGTTTTGTAAAACGAAACTATGACAAAATTCTGTAAAATAAAATCCTTTCAAAATGTAAACACTTTCGAAATGGATTAAAATAGCGCAACATAAGCCGAAACTCTGTCCAAATGTCGAGTCAAAATTCGGGCCTCAAACTCATTTCAAACTTCACTTCGAGTCAGCACTCCTACAACTACACTATAGTTGTCTAGGACCAATGTTTTAAAATTTTTCCTTTTCAAACCTCACTTGACACAGTGGCACACACGCACTTCACGAGTCAAGTCTTTTCTTGAGTAAGTGTGCAAAAAATGGTCGATCGTGTTTTGATTCATCGTCGATTTCTTATCCCCAGTTCCAAAATGGTGAGAACTAGTCAAGGAAGCGTTAATTATTGATCCGAACAACCTATGAATGGTGATGATCAAATCCTAGTTGCGCTCATTCGTCTCCATACAAGCCAAGACCAAGCTTCTGCTCGCCTCAATGCTATTAAAAGTCGTATTGTTGCTATAGAAAGTAGACTTCCTCCTGCAGAGAATGACATTCCCGACATGGTCATACATGATAACCTTCCACCTTTTGTTGGACAACCAGACACCACTCCAGGTCTCACTGAATCTGAAAAGCGACTTCAATACTTGGAGGAGCAACTAATGTACCTCAAGGGAGATGGCATCTACAGGGAAAATAATCGCAAGTATGGGGCGGTAAATGCTCAATTGCCAACTAACTTCAACATGACTGACATTCCGAAGTTTAAGTGGCATGAAAATCCTTTGAAATATATCTGTGCTTTCAAAGATTACATGTCTATCAAAGGCATTAAACCAGAGATGTTCTTAAGGATATTTCCTTCATCTCTCTACACTATCCCTAAACAATGGTTCTACTCCTTGGAACACAAGAAAATTACTACTTGGGACTATGCTGCAATTGAGTTCACCAAACAGTACGCGGATAATGCCGAAATCCAAGTCAATATGCGCACTCTAGAGGTTCTTACCCAAAATGAGAAAGAAGGTGTAATACTACGGTTTTATGAGTCTTAGGGTACTCTATCGAGTGGGGCTTACTCTATCGAGTAAGTACGGTTTTACGCAAAACAGTAGTCTGCCTGATGGGTACTCGATCGAGTAAGCTTGGAACTCGATTGAGTAAGGGTCACTCGATCGAGTAAGTGACTTACTCGATCGAGTAAGACGGTTAACGGGTGATTTGCGACGGGTTTGTTAATAATGCGGATTAATATATAATGTTTCGTCATCTTTTTCCTAAAACACTTTTGCAAACCTAAAATCACAAAGGAGAAGATCTAAGTTACGTTGCTTCATCTCATCGCATTATTAGCAAATCCTGGAGCTAGGAGTGTCGGTTTTCGTCGTTCTTTATACCTTTGTGATCCTTGCGTCGAGGGTAAGCTTTACATATAATTTTTATATCGTTTTGTTAAGTTTGGTTAAACCCTAACTGGGTAATTTAGGGTTTTTGGTGGTTTATATGATTGTATGTATGTATGTATGTATAAGAGGAGGATTCGTTGAGGAGATATTTTGAGTTAGCTGCTTGATCGTCTATTGTGGTGTTTGCTTTCCAGGTAGGGTTTCCCTACTCGGTATTAATTACATGGATGATTTATATTGGTGTTGTTAGTATTCCTGTCGTTGAGTAATTATCATGTTGGTTTCTGATTTGGTGGTTGTTGATAGAAGTATTGTGATTACTGTATAACTGTCTGTGATCTTCGGGATATGTCCCTGGCTGAGTGGAGTCACTTGCGGGAGTCGCTTCACGCCCTTGATTCGCCTTTTGTGGAACCCACCACAGGAGGGATGTGCACATTAATGAACATGGGTTTATCGTTTAACGAAGATGAGCGGGGCTTAGGAAGGAACGGCTTCGGTCCTCCACTGGCGGTGAGGAGTACCTGTTGCGATGGGTACTCTGGCAGGACTACACACTTTAGTGTGTAGTCAGTGATGTGGAGATTGGAGATGGTGACTGGAGTTGTGTTGAGATGTTTGAGCTGTTTGCATAATTGTTTCATTGTGGCTTGATTGTGTAATTAGTACTAACCCCGTTATTTGTTTTAAAAACTGTGGTGATCCATCGAGGATGGTGAGCAGTTGTTGAGCAGGTATGAGAAGATACGCTTGGATTAGTTGGGATGAGTCACCACGAGGTAGTCTTAAAGTCTTACACTGTTTTATCTTAGTTGTTTGACACTTTTGGCATTTGAGAACATTGTATCGTATTTTATCGGTTTTGGGCTTTTGAACATGTAATCACTTTAAACCGTATTGTTATTTAAATATGTTTCTTTATTGTCATTTGATTATCATTGTCTCGGGTAACCGAGATGGTGACGTTCTCATACTTTAAGTGGTCCTGGTAAGGCACTTGGAGTATAGGGGTGTCACAAAGTGGTATCAAAGCGACAATCCTGAAACCTGTAACCAACGAACCTAATAAAAAAAGGGAGTCAAATTAAAATGAACCCGGGGTAGAAGTTGTAGGCGCTAATGCAAAGGTTTGGGAGACGTCCTAAAGTCGCGAACTCGCCCTACAATTTTGAATCGGACACTTAGGGTACGTGTCGGGATCGTTATGCGATATTCTTGTGTTTGCATATCTATATAGTAACATGTGGTGTGAATTGGTGGGTGTATGTATGTGGAAGGTGAGAAATGTGAGATGGAGGATGATGGTTATGTGGATTGTATGTTGGTTGATTATAAAGCATGAAAGTATAATGTTTGATGTGTAGTGTGGTATGTTAGATTTATGAGCAGTATTTTGCTAATATATATATATATATATATATATATATATATATATATATATATATATATATATATATATATATATATATATATATATATATATATATATATATATATATTGATGCGTAAGTACATGACTGGTTGTTGTTGTTTTGCTAATAGTATAGAAGTTGGGAATGTGAGATGAACAAGTGGGTAGTGTATACGAGTCTGCATGACTCAATCGAGTGGGGGGCAGTCAATCGAGTAGGTGAGAGGCTTGATCGAGTGGGTTTGACTCGATCGAGTAGGTAGTTTTACGTTTTCTGGGCAGAAGCAAGTTTTTGGGTGCTCGATCGAGTAGGCGGTGGCACTCGATCGAGTAAGGTCAGCTCGATCAAGTGGGTAGGCAGCTCGATCAATTATGTTTTTAGCAACTTTCTGGTCAGGTTCTAGAGTCGAGGCACTCGATTGAGTAAGAGGGGCAACTCGATCGAGTGACCTCAACTCGATCGAGTGGGTTAAGGGGCTCGATCGAGTGGGTTTTGTACAGGTCGTATGCGTGTTTTGAGATGTTGGGTGTGTGTTTATGTCTACCTTTCTCTTATATAGTTACAAGATGCCGCCAAAGAGGAACGCTTTGTATGCTAGAGCTGAGAGTATGACCGTTGATGATATAGTAAAGATGTTGGAGCACCAAGATGCTCTCACTGAGGCCTTGAAAAGAGTGGGAAAAGATAGAGAGGTTGATCCCTCCAAGATCAGTATTCACATAGCGAGGTTCACTCCTAAGGAGTACAAGGGGACGGGGGCGCCAATTCTGCTGGATAATTGACATAGAGAGATGGAGAATATTCTCGACTTGGTCCATTGCCCGGAGGAGTTGAGAGTGGAACAAGCTGCATTCTACTTGAGGGAAGCAGTCGGTGAGTGGTGGGATAAGGTTAAAGTGAGTGCTTGGGAGTTGTATATGAAGCAGGGGTTACCGGCGATACCTTGGGATGAGTTCAAGAAAGCGATGAGGCGTGAGTTTGTGCCAGAACATGTGCGTAGTAAGCTGAGGGAGGAGTTCGATGATTTTAAGATGGCCTCTGTGATGACCGTTGCTGAGTACTACCATAAGCTTAATGATAAGTCTAGGTATGCTGAGGACATAGGGCTAAACCAAGAGAACTTGGCATTGAGGTTTGAGAAGGGGTTGACCCCCAAGATTATGGAAAAGTTACCGGTGGGAGCTCTTACTGATGTGAAAGAGGTTTATGAGCGTGCTGGGAGGGCTGAGAGGTTAGTTAAGATGGCCAAGGAGAACCGGGAGAGAGCCTCTGAGAAGAGGAAAGCTGAGAGTGAGGGAGGTGGCCAGTCGAGTTACAAGAAGGGTGGCCATAACCAGGCAAGGGCTTATTCATCGGGTTCAGGATTTAGTGCTGGGGGTTCCTTTGGGCGTGGTCGTGGGAGTGGTAGTAGCAGTTGGGGTATGACCTGTTTTAACTATGGCGGTGTGGGCCACAAGAGGCATGAGTACACCAGTGCTGTGAGTGGGGGTTTCTAGAGACCGTCACAGGGGAGTTTCTCTCAGGGTCCTTCGCAGAGCTATGCTAGTAACAGGCCATCTAGGTCGTGGAACAATAGGGGAGGTCATAGTAATGATGCGTGTATTTTATATAGGGTTTTTACTTCATTTTTACACGTATTTCTGTACTATTTATGTATCGTCTAGCTACAAATACCCCCGAATAGTCTACTTTGGTTTGTCTTGTGTAAATTGCAGGTACGGACCTGAAAGAAGAAAAATAGAGCCTAAACTTGTCTTACTTGCATGCATTTATGGAGAATAAGGAATTGGAGCTTGGAATCTATCACTTAAAGGACGCATGAGCTGATTTCGGAAGGTGTCAAGGTGTCTTACGTGCTAATATAGCTCGATCGATCACTTTTCAGTCGATCGAATGCTTTATCCTTTGAAGATTCACTCGATCGAGTTGTTCTCATACTCGATCGAGAAGGCTGATATAAGAAGTCCTCGATCGAACGGTTTTTCTATTCGATCGAGAGGAATTGCTGATCATGTCCTCGATCGAGTGGTTTAATTCCACTCGATCGAGAGGTTTCATCCTGTAATCGTGTTTTTGCCTTATTCCGTGTTGGGCTTTGTAATTAGGATTTAATTAGGTTAAGCAGGACGTGTTGTGACGACTTCTTCATCATCTCTTAGACTACGATACTCTCTCTTCCTCTCTACTCTCTCATACTCTTACTCTTACTTTTGGAACTATTGCTTGGATTTGAATCTTGTAATCGGTATCAATACTCTCCTTTATTTCTTAATCTTAATCTCTTTGTTGCTCTTAATTTCTTCTCTTCCTTTATTTACAATTGCTTTTTATTCAATCTCTTCGCTGCATTGTTATGATGTTTAATTTCTCTTGCTTGTGTATGATTATTGTTGATTCAATAATAATGCATAGCTATTTCTCTTTGCTAGGACATAGGGGAACCATGATTATTAAGGAATTGTAATTTGAAGTATTAGGTTTAATGCTAGTTTGGTTCATGTTGTTAATCGCTATATTCAATTGTTTCTGTCTAATTGAGTCGACGCAATTAGTCATTAAATCGCAGTAAACCTTGACCTAGATCAGAAGATTGGAAAGGGTGAGACTTGTAGCGAACATTAGGGCATGTAGTGAGGGCGGAAGCTAAGCTATTTGTGCTTTAGGACGAATTGAGACCGGAAGGAGATATTCACTGCTCCGTAAACCATACTTGCATTGACCTGAGACCTAGATTGCTCGACTGAATAATCATGGTGAACCGACTGTCTTAGCTATTTTCTCTCTATTTGCTTAATCCTTATTCCTTTGCCTTTTCTCTCTCTCTTAATCTCATTTGATTAGAACAAACAATTAAAATCCCCCAGAACTGTTACCTAGACGGACTTGATTAAGCTGACATTTTTCCATCTCCCTGTGGAGATCGACCCTACTTACTACTAGCTTCTGTTAGTAGTACTTAGGTATATATTTTTGGTACCTGACGACGGTATCAAATTTTAGCGTCGTTGCCGGGAAGGTGGCGTAATTTGTTGCTTTTATTAAGTTTGTCTCTCGTCTCAAGGAATTTATTCCTTGAGACTGATCTCATATTTTTGCAAGTTCTTGATTAGTTTTGCAGGATATCTGTTCTAGAAGAGAACATTGTCGTACCTGCTTCACTGTAAATTCTATCTGCTAGGATGCCGAACATAGCCAGTCATTCAGAGCCGACAGTGGACTCCCTTCCTAAAGGTTTCCTACTACCCACTGCTGACTCGGGAACCTTTAGAATCCACCCATATTACATATAACTGGTCAAGAGAAATCTCTTCAGGGGGATACCTAGAGAAGATCCGTGCAAGCATATAGAATTATTTATAGAATACTGTTCCACCATTCCTCTTGCTGCTGGGGTGACACAAGACAGAGTGAAGGGAGTCCTTTTTCCCTTCTCTTTAATTGATGATGCCCGGGAATGGTTGAGAGATTTAGACAGGGAAGCTGTCGGTGTAACCGACTGGAATTCCCTTGCCTTGGCCTTTTACAGGCGATATTTTCCACCACAGCGCACTAATGCATTGAGAGATCAAATTACTGCATTTGAGCAACTACCTACTGAAGACTTGAACGGGGCTTGGACTAGGTTCAAGAAGCTCGTCCTTTCTGTGCCTCATCATGGTTTCAAGCGTTGGTTCTTATGTACCCAATTCTACAATGGGTTGTATCCGGACCAGAGGGCTGTTCTTGATAATGCAGCCAAAGGGTGATTTCAGAAGAACATAGAGGATAGTCAAGGGTGGCATCTTATTGAGCAGATGGCCATCCATGTTGCCGAGTATGAAAATCCCCGAGGAAGTAGGAATGTAAACGAATTGGTAGTAGCTGAAGTGGAGAGTCCTAGCGAAAGTCTAGGTAGTCCGGAGATTATAGAGACTGTGGGTGAGCATGTACAAGTTTGTGCTATTACTGAGCACGAAATAATATGTGGTAGATGCGGCATGGAGGGGCATGGAGGGGCATGACCCAATTGGTTGTATGGCAAATGTAGAGCGTGTCCTTGCTTATCAAAAATTCAAGCAAGGAGTTCCTTTTTCCAAATTATATGAAGACTTGACCTCAACGAGTGCTTCTACTCCTTCTACACCAACGCCCCAACCGGATTCCTCTTCTACAAATGGGGAGTTAGCCGAACTGAAATCCTTGGTTTTAAACTTAACGCAACAGCTTGGGGAGAAATGCAACAAGGATAATACCGCTATTGTGGAGTTAAGAGAGCAAGTTGCGCAACTAACACTCGCGCAACACCAAGTTAATCATCCACCCTCGTGCGACCCAGTCAATGCCATTAATCTCTGAAGTGGCCTTGCTTATGATGGGCCAAAAATGCCAGAAGACAGGGTTGTGACAGCTGAAGATGCCCCGGATAACGAGTTGGAAAAGCTTACGGACGATATCACTGCTGAATACTGTCCTGGTACTCGATCGAATGAAATTTCCCTTCGATCGAGTGAATTAGCTCCTCCCAATGCTCAATCGAGTATAATTCCCACTCGATAGAGAGATAGCGAATTAACAGATTTCAATCGAGCAGCTTATTCCTCTCGATCGAACACTTTGGCAAAAGAAGTTACTCGATCGAGTGATCCTGTAACTCGATCGAGAGAACCTGAAATTCAAGAACTCGATCGAGAGGTTCAGATGCCTCAATCAAGTAATTCTCAAGATAAAACCACTCGATCGAGTGAAGAAACTACTCGATCGAGTGTCAGAATCAGTGGAGCCTCAATTTTAACATCTAATTCCGCTACCGTGTCATCTCCCCCTGCTGCGAAGACGTCACGTGCTGATAAAGGTAAAGAGAAAGTCGCGGGTCCACTCATTGCTACCAGAGTACCCTATCCAGGACGTCTGAAGGACGCCAAGGTTGAGCGACAGTACGATAAGTTTGTGGACGTTGTCAAGAACCTCCAGGTATCTGTCCCTTTTACCGAACTTATTACTCAGGTACCTGTTTACGCTAAATTTATGAAAGATATTGTGACTCGTAAGAGAGAGCTAAGTGAATTTGAGACTGTTGCTTTCATGGAATAGTCTAGTAATTAACTTTTAAATAAGGCTCCACCTAAAATGAAAGACCCGGGTAGTTTCTCTATTACCTGTATTATAGAAAATAAAGTAATAGATAAGGTTCTTTGTGATTTAGGAGCTAGTGTCAGTGTCATGCCTTTGTCTGTCTGCAAGAAATTGAAAATGGGTCACCTTAACATGACTAATATTATATTACAGATGGCTGATAGATCTGTAAGACGACCCTTGGGTATCTTAGAGGACGTGCCTGTGAAAATAGGAAAGTTCTTTATACTAGCAGACTTTATTTTTTTAGACAAAGCTGAGGATACCCGGACCCCAATTATACTAAGAAGACCATTCTTATGTACAGCTGGGGCCATTATTGATGTCAAACAAGGGCGTTTGACTCTTGCAGTGGGGGATGACACGATTACTTTCAGTCTCCCTAGTACTTTGGCTCGGCCAATGATAGAGGATACATGTTATTCTGTTGATATTATTGGCGAGTCTGTCTATGACTTCTGGTCGGGTTCTTTTCTAAAGGATCCACTAGAAGCTCTAATGCTTTTGGATGAGTGTGCAGAGAACCCAGATAACAATGACGCTGTGTTGGATTTGCTTGAAGCTGCTTTAGATGAGCGTGAACTCACCGACGCTGAGGGAGAGAAAGTGGAACAGATGATCAGTACCCTTTGCTCCATAGAGGTAAAGGTACCCGAGCGTAAGCCTCTTCCTTCTCATCTAAAATATGCTTTCTTAGACGATACCGAGCAATATCCGGTTATTGTTAATGCTAAGCTTGATGATGATCAGCTGACTGCTTTGTTTGCTGTGCTTAAAAAAAACAAGAAAGCTATGGGTTATTCTTTGGATGACCTCAAGGGGATTAGTCCCGATATTTGTATGCATAGGATTGAGCTGGAGGAAGATCACAAGCCTTGCAGACAGGGTCAGCGCCGGCTGAACCAAAAGATGCAAGATGTTGTGATAGCTGAGGTAATGAAGCTGCTTGATGTAGGTATTATCTATTCTGTTGGTCATTCTAAGTGGGTGAGTCTAGTTCAGGTAGGTCCTAAGAAAGAAGGGACTACTATGGTCAAGAATCATAAAAATGAGTTAATACCTACTAGAGTAGTAACAGGCTGGTGGATGTGTATAGACTACAGACAGCTGAATGCCGCCACCAAGAAAGATCACTTTCCCCTTCCTTTCATTGATTAGATGGTAGAAAGGTTAGCTTCCCACAAGATTTTCTGTTATCTGGACGGATACTCAGGGTTCTTTCAGATCCCTATTCATCCGGATGATCAGGCCAAGACTACTTTTACTTGTCGTCAGGGCGTTTTTGCTTATCGCAGGATGCCCTTTGGTTTGTGTAATGCCCCTGGTACCTTTCAAAGGTGTATGATGGGGATATTTTCAGAGTACATTGAGTCTATTATGAAAGTTTGTATGAACGACTTCAGTATCTATAGAAGTGATTTTTCTAATTGTTTATCTAACCTTGATAAAGTGTTGCAGCGCTGCATTGAGGTTAATCTTGTGCTTAATTGGGAGAAGTGCCATTTCATGGTCAACGAGGGAGTTGTCTTAGGGCACTTAGTTTCTAACAGGGGTATAGAAGTTGACAAAGCAAAAGTGGAAGTGATCCAGCAATTGCCTCCTCCTGTTAATGTTAAAGGAGTGAGGAGCTTCCTTGGTCATGCTGGCTTTATCGCCGGTTTATCAAGGATTTTTCAAAACTTGCTAAACCACTTACACAGCTGCTGCTTAAGGACGCCCCTTTTATATTTACTGATGAGTGTCTTTCTGCTTTTAACAGGTTAAAGCAGGCCTTGGTATCTGCACCGATCATACAGCCTCCCGACTGGGATTTGCCGTTTGAGACTATATGTGATGCTAGTGATTATACACTAAGAGCGGTGTTAGGGCAAAGGAAAGACAAAGCTTTAAATACAATCTACTATGCGAGCCAAACTCTGGATGAGGCTCAAGTGAAGTACACCGCTACTGAGAAAGAGCTACTAGATGTGGTTTATGCCTTAGAAAAATTTCGTTCTTATTTGATAGGGTCAGAAGTTACTGTTTTTACTGACCCTGCAGCGCTGAGACACCTTCTTGCTAAGAAGGAAGCTAAACCACAGCTATTGAGATGGATACTCCTTCTTCAGGAGTTTGATTTGCAGATAAATGATAAGAAAGGTGCTGAGAACTTTGTAGCTGATCATCTCAAGACTGTCACAACACGAGGGAGAAGATTCTTTACCTATTGATGATTCTTTTCCTGATGATTCTTTGTTTGCTGTTTTGTCTTCTATTGTTAACCAAGATCCTTGGTATGCAGATCTGGCTAATTACATTGTCATTGGCACGCTGCCGCCCGACCTTTCTCATCAGCAGAGGAAGCGTTTTCTGTATAACGATAAGCAGTACTTTTGGGATGATCCTTATTTGTTTAAGGAATGTGCAGACGGTCTCTACAGATGGTGTATTCCGCAGTGGGAGACCAAAGTGATCTTGGAAGGCTTCCAATCATCCTCTTATGGTGGTCACCACGGTCCATCGCGCACCGTGGCTAAGGTACTTCAGTCTGGTTTTTACTGGCCTACTTTGTTTGCTGATGCTAAAGCTTTTGTTTCAGCTTGTGATGCCTGCCAACGATCAGGGAATATCTCCAAGAGACATGAGATTCCACAAAATGGTATCTTAGAGGTTGAGGTTTTCGATGTCTGGGGCATCAATTTCCAAGGACCATTCACATCTAGTAAAGGTAACAGGTATATTTTAGTAGCTGTTGATTATGTGTCTAAGTGGGTAGAGGTAATTGCTTCACCCCATTGTGATGGCAAGACCGTGATCAAAATGTTTAAAAAGGGTATCATCCCCAAACTAGTGGTCAAGTCGAGGTCTCTAATCGCGAGATTAAAGAGATCTTAGCTAAAGTAGTTTCTAAATCACGAAAGGACTGGAGTCTTAAACTAGAAGACACATTATGGGCTTATAGGACTGCCTTTAAGACGCCGATTGGTGCATCACCTTATCGGTTAGTTTATGGGAAGTCATGTCATTTACCTGTTGAGTTAGAATGTATAGCTTGGTGGGCAATTCGTGAACTTAACTTTGATCCTAAGTTGTGTGGTCAGAACCGCCTATTGCAGCTAGATGAACTGGAGGAGTTTAGGCTCAACGCCTATGATAGCTCACGCATCTACAAGGAGAAGACGAAGAGATGGCATGACAAAAGGATCTTACCTCGAGAATTTCAAGTCGGGCAGAAGGTGTTGCTGTTTAACACCCGACTGCGATTATTTCCTGGCAAGCTGAAGTCCAGGTGGAGTGGCCCCTACACAGTGATAGTTATCACTAAATTTGGTTCTGTTGAGCTAGAAGGTTCCGAGGGAAATAGGTTCAATGTGAATGGGCAATACGTGAAACATTACCACGAAGCAAATGTTGCAGACAACCATGTTGAAGTCTTGTACTTCGACGAGCTTGATGCGCCTGTTAATTGAAGCCAGAAAGGTCGTATGGGACCTCTTAAACCTGCGCTTTCCGGGAGGCAACCCGGACTGTTTTATTGTACTTTAGTTAAACTTATTTTCTTTCTTTTAGCTTTGTGTTGAATTTAGAACGCTAAACTATGCGTCTCTCGTATTTCCTATACTTCTTATATGCATTTTGCAGGTGAGGTAGCTCGATCGAGTGGTTTTTCTCCTCGATCGAGCACTTTTGCTAAGAATTCTATTCGATCGAGCATCTGCTGCTCTCGATCGAAATGCTGCAAATCCAATTCTCTCGATCGAGTAACATATCCTCTCGATCGAGTCCTTTTGACACCTAATCCTCTCGATCGAACCATTCTGATATGTTCGATCGAGCAGAATCATGGTCCAACTGCTGTTTTTCGTTCTTTGAGCTACTGTGTACTTACCCATGACCTCCCATGTTCATGGTCGGTTTGGGGAGGTTCCTCTTTACGCCGTCTTATAAGTTTTACAACTCCTGCTATCCTTTTCTCCTTAGTTTGCATTTATTTCCCTATTTTTGGTAGAATGAGGGCATTGTACAGTTTGGTTTGGGGAGGTATGCATCCATATCTGTGTCTGCATGGTTTCTTGCATTTCCGTTTGCACGTTTATTCATTTTCGCATGCATCGTTGTGTTTAACTCAAAAAAAATCACATAAAATTCAAAAATTTTCACGTTTATTTTAACTCGGAACATTTGAACTTTGGCGCTACATTAAGTCTTTACCATTGCCTTGCATATTCTTAACATTTCGTTGGCATGGTAATGTGCATAATCTACGAGTTTTTGTTTCTCTCTTATCTGAACGAATAGACTTGACTCACGTATTGGCAAACTACATTACATTCTGAGGTTAGAGCTTTATAAACTGGTGACATTCATGACCGGTTTCATGTAGGATGTGAGTAGTTCTCTCTATAAGACATGTAACATCAATTTGCATAAGCATGAATTTAGTCTTCTTAATACCTGTATGCATTCGGTCTGTGGATGGTGACACATGTTAGGAGAGGCAGTTCCCTTTATTTCACTCTACCCATGAACCTCACATAGCCAAATTACCTTTTTGTCCTATTAGCTACAATCTATAATTTTGCTTACCCTAGCCAAACTAGTAATGAGTAGCTGTTTGGGAAGTTTTATTGCAGTTTGGTTACATCTATGATTGCAGAAGTCGGTAGAAGAGTTGAAGGGGATGAAAAGAAAAAAATTGTGAAAAGTGTGTGAAGAAATGAAAAAAAAACCAATAGAAAAAGTTGAAAAAGAAATATGAAAAAGAAAAAATCATATGCGGAAAAATGAAAAGTTGTATAGATGATTTTTACTCCCATGTCTTATTTATATCTTATGGGGAGTTGACAAGTTTATGGTGTATTGTGAGTTGAGTGCATCCAATCTGCGCTGTTTTGTATTGATATATATTGAGTATGAAGTTGGGATGTAGTTTCAAAATTTGGATCCTTTGTTGCTAGCCTGGCTATTAACTCCACATTTCCAAATTCATTTTAGCCCCTTCTTACCCATTACCTCACTTACCCAAATGTAAGTCCTCGGCATATGTCTTAGTCATTAGTTTGGTTGGAATGCATATGTACGGTCATAAAGATTATATTCATGTTAAACTGCATGCATGTTCTTGTAGGTCGAGTTAGGTGAGTGTCTTTATTTCTTCCTATCTTTCACTTATATACTCACCTTGTGCTTAATTTGAGTGATGAGTGACCCGTGAGAGTCTGATATCTATGAGTCTTGCAAGGTCGATGGTTCAGTAAGTTTGAGACATTGATTTAATTCGTTTGCACTTATCACTTGCCACCTTGTTAGTTGCTGCATTAAACTGGTTTTGGGTGGATGATTTGTAGCTTATGAGATGGTCCCGTTCCACTATATGTTCTTAGTTTCATTCATAGTTTGCTTGGGGACAAGCAAAGGTTTGGTTTGGGGAGATTTGATGCGTGTATTTTATATAGGGTTTTTACTTCATTTTTACATGTATTTCTGTACTATTTATGTAGCGTCTAGCTACAAATACCCCCGAATAGTCTACTTTGGTTTGTCTTGTGTAAATTGCAGGTACGGACCAGAAAGAAGATAAATCGAGCCTAAACTTGTCTCACTTGCATGAATTTATGGAGAATAAGGATTGGAGCTTGGAATCTATCACTTAAAAGACGCATGAGCTGATTTCGGAAGGTGTCAAGGTGTCTTACGTGCTAATATAGCTCGATCGATCACTTTTCATTCGGTCGAATGCTTTATCCTTTGAAGATTCAGTCGATCGAGTTATTCTCATACTCGATCAAGAAGGCTGATATAAGAAGTCCTCGATCGAACGGTTTTTCTATTCGATCGAGAGGAATTGCTGATCATGTCCTCGATCGAGTGGTTTAATTCCACTCGATCGAGAGGTTTCATCCTGTAATCGTGTTTTTTCCTTATTATGTGTTGGGCTTTGTAATTAGGATTTAATTAGGTTAAGTAGGACGTGTTGTGACGACTTCTTCATCATTCTTAGACTACGATACTCTCTCTTCCTCTCTACTCTCTCATACTCTTACTCTTACTTTTGGAACTATTGCTTGGATTTGAATCTTTTAATCGGTATCAATACTCTCCTTTATTTCTTAATCTTAATCTCTTTGTTGCTCTTAATTTCTTCTCTTCCTTTATTTACAATTGCTTTTATTCAATCTCTTCGCTGCATTGTTATGATGTTTAATTTCTCTTGCTTGTGTATGATTATTGTTGATTCAATAATAATGCATAGCTAATTCTCTTTGCTAGGACATAGGGGAACCATGATTATTAAGGAATTGTAATTTGAAGTATTAGGTTTAATGTTAGTTTGGTTCATGTTGTTAATCGCTATATTCAATTGTTTCTGTCTAATTGAGTCGACGCAATTAGTCATTAAATCGCAGTAAACCTTGAACTAGATCGGAAGATTGGAAAGGGTAAGACTTGTAGCGAACATTAAGGCATGTAGTGAGGGCGGAAGCTAAGCTATTTGTGCTTTAGGGCGAATTGAGACCGGAAGGAGATATTCACTGCTCCGTAAACCATACTTGCATTGACTTGAGACCTAGATTGGTCGACTGAATAATCATGGTGAACCGACTGTCTTAGCTATTTTCTCTCTATTTGCTTAATCCTTATTCCTTTGCCTTTTCTCTCTCTCTCTCTCTCTCTCTCTCTTAATCTCATTTGATTAGAACAAACAATTAAAATCCCCCAGAACTGTTACCTAGACGGACTTGATTAAGCTGACATTTTCCCATCTCCCTGTGGAGATCGACCCTACTTACTGCTAGCTTCTGTTAGTAGTACTTAGGTATTTATTTTTGGTACCTGACGATGGTATCAAGTAACAACAACGGTGGGGCTAACCGCAATGGCGGTAATTCATACTAGAGACCAGCGATGAACAACAATAACAACCAGGGGTCGGCTGCTATGCGGTCTACCTCAGCTAGTACTGTCCAGGGAGGTGGGCAGAAGACCAGTGGCAAGCTGTTTATGATGGAGAAGAAAGCAGCTGAGGATGATGCTCATGTTATCACCGGTATTTTTCTTGTTAATGGAGTTTTTACTTTTTTTTTTGTTTGATACGGGAGCATCACAGTCGTTTGTATCATCGAGTCATGCTAAACGGTTTGGTTTGAGTGAGTATGAGTCTGTGAGAGAGGAAGTTTTTATACCTTCGGGTAAGTCTGTATCTTGTGGGCGGATGTATAGAGGTGTGTCTATGATAGTTGGGCAAGTTGATCTACCTGTAGACTTGTTAGAGTTTCCTTTGGAAGGTTTTGAGATGATTGTGGATATGGATTGGTTGGGAAAGTACAAGGCTAAGATAGATTGCCATTAAAAGTGGGTTTCTTTGAGAGGTCTTAAGGGGATTAGTGTGTCTTATCGAGGGTTTGTTGTCAAACCCAAAGTTCAGTTGATTGCAGCAGTGACCTTGAAGTCCTATCTGAGGAAGGGGTGCCCGTTAATCTTATGCCATCTGAGAGATCATATAGTGGAGAGTCCGTCAGTTGAGCAGATACCAGTGGTGGGAGAGTTTCCAGATGTTTTTCCAGAGGAGATTCTGGGGTTGCCACCGAAGAGGGAGATAGATTTCAGTGTTGAACTGAAACCGGGAACGGGCCAATCTCTAAGGCACCGTACCGTATGGGTCCTAAAGAGCTGGAGGAGCTAAGGAAGCAGCTGGATGATCTGATTGAGAAGGGATAAATTAGACCTAGTGTATCACCGTGGGGAGCACCAGTGTTGTTTGTAAACAAGAAAGATGGGAGCTTGAGGTTGTGCATCGACTATAGGGAGCTAAACAGAGTGACAGTAAAGAACAAGTATCCTTTGGCAAGGATAGATGATTTGTTTGATCAGTTGAGCGGTGCATCAGTCTTTTCTAAGGTTGATTTGAGGTCGGGTTACCATCAGGTAAAGATTAGAGAAGACGACATACCAAAGACAACTTTTACATTGAGGTATGGTCATTATGAGTATGTGGTGATGCCGTTTGGGTTGTCTAATGCACCTGCAGTGTTTATGGATTTCATGAACCGGGTCTTCAGCCAGTTCTTGGATCGGTTTGTGGTGGTATTTATAAATGATATCTTAGTCTTTTCTAAGACTAAAGAGGAGCATGAGGAGCATTTGAGGATAGTGTTGCAGACTTTGCGAGAACATCAGCTGTATGGAAAGTTGTCTAAGTGTGAGTTCTGGTTGGTAGAGGTTGCCTTTCTGGGGCATGTCATTTCAAAGAAAGGGGTAGCTGTGGATCCTGCGAAGATTGAGGTTGTTACCAAGTGGGAAGCACCAAAGAATGTGGCAGAGATCAGAAGTTTCTTGGGTTTAGCAGGGTACTATCGGCGGTTCGTGAAAGATTTCTCCAAGATAGCTAGACCTATGACAGCTTTGATGAGGAAAGAGAACGGGTTTCGTTGGGATGAAAGTTGTGAGACGGCGTTCCAAATATTAAAGGAGCATTTGACCACAACTCCAATCTTAGCATTACCTGAGGGGAGTGAGAACTTTGGGGTATATACAGAAACTTCAAAGAATGGGTTGGGTTGTGTGTTGATGCAGAATGGGAAAGTGATTGCCTATGATTCTAGGCAATTGAAGCCTTATGAGGAGAACTACCGTACACATGATCTGGAGTTGGGTGCAGTTATGTTTGCTCTCAAGATTTGGAGGCACTATCTTTATGGGGTGACCTCTAAGGTGTTTTCAGATCACAAGAGTTTCAAGTACATCTTCACTCAAAAGGAGTTGAACATGAGACAGAGGAGGTGGATGAAGCTTATTAGTGATTATGACATGGATATCATCTACCATGAAAGTAAAGCTAATGTGGTTGCAGATACCTGAGTGTGCATTCTTTATGCACAGCTATGTCCTTGATGAGACTGAGAGATGAGGTGGAGAAGATGGGGATACATATGATCCAGAGAGGGGATGCTAGAGGTGATTTGACAGTGGAGCCGGACCTTTATGATAAGATTCACATAAAACAAGCTTTGGATCCTAAGATTGAGGAGTGGAGAGCTGGAGTAGAGAAAGGGGCATTGTCTAGATTCTCTATTCATACATATGGTAGTATGAGATTTGATGGGAGATGGTGTGTTCTTGGTGATGAGGAGTTGAAAAATATAATCATGACAGAGGCTCATTACACACCATACTCGGTACATCCAGGCGGTGACAAGCTATACAAAGATTTGAAGAAAACTTCTTGGTGGTCGGGGATGAAGAAAGAAACAGGTGAGTTCGTGGCTCGTTGTTTAACTTGTCAGAGAGTGAATGGGGAGCAGCGACGACCACAAGGTAAGATTCAATCTCTTGAGGTACCTGAGTGGAAGTGGGAGTCCATTTCTATGGATTTTATAGTTGGGTTGCCGAGAAGTCAGCAGGGTAATAACATGATATGGGTTATAGTAGACCGACTGAAGAAATCAGCTCACTTTGTGCCGATGAAAGATAATTGGACCAAGATGTAGTTGGCTTTGGCTTATAGGAAGCATGTGGTTCGTTTGCATTGGGTGCCTAAGGATATAGTGTCCGATAGAGATGCGAGGTTCATATCACGGTTTTGGAAAGAGTTACAGGAGTTGATGGGGACTACCTTAAAGATGAGTACTACATTTCATCCTACGACAGATGGCCAGACAGAGAGGACCTCAAGACTTTAGAGGATATGTTACGAGCTTGTGTTATGGATTTTGGTGGTAGTTGGGAGCAGAGGTTGGATTTGATTGAGTTTTCTTACAACAACAGCTATCACACCAGTATTGGCATGGCACCATTTGAGGCTTTATATGGGAGGAGATGTAGGTGTCCGATATGTTGGGATGATAGTGCTGAGGCAGTTGTTTTGGGACCACAGATGGTACAGGAGATGGTTGAAAAGGTTAAGCTGATTAGGCAAAGAATGAAAGTGGCCCAAGATCGACAAAAGAGTTATGCAGATCTACATCGTCGGGACATAGAGTTTCAGGTCGGGGACAAGGTTCTCTTGAAAGTATCTCCTATACGTAGGGTCATGAGATTTGGTAAGAAAGGTAAGCTGAGCCAGAAGTTCATAGGACCATATGAAATCTTGGATCGTGTGGGTGAGGTTGCTTATCGGTTTGCTTTACCATCTACCTTGGATAGAGTGCATAATGTGTTTCATGTATCTCAGCTGCGGAAGTATGTTAGTGATCCATCACATGTGTTAGAGATAGAGAACGTCGAGTTGGATGAGTCCTTGTCTTATCTTGAGGTGCCTAAACAGATTCTTGATCGAAAGGTTTGGAAAACTAGACATGGTGAGACAGTGTTGCTTAAGGTTCTTTGGTCTAACCATGAGTTTGAGGAGGCTACGTGGGAAGCGGAAGAGGCTATGAGGGAGCGGTACCCGTCTCTATTTGATCAGGTATGTGTGGTTACGGGGACGTAACCTTGTTTCTTTTAGGGGGGTAGGAGATGGTCGCATATAGTTTTTGCATGTTTATGTGAGTTTTAGTATAGTTAGTGGTTGTTTCGAGTCGGGTTGAGTTTTGTTTTGGAGGTTTGTTTTGGAGTTTTGTGTCGAGCTTTGTTTATGTTGTTGTGTCGGGTTGCTGTTAGTGTGTTTTTGTTGTGTTGTGGTTTGAACTTTGGGGACGAAGTTCTTTTTAAGGAGGGAAGACTGTAATACTACGGTTTTATGAGTCTTAGGGTACTCTATCGAGTGGGGCTTACTCTGTCGAATAAGTATGGTTTTACGCAAATTAAAACAGTAGTCTGCCTGCTTGGCACTCGATCGAGTAAGCTTGGCACTCGATCGAGTAAGCTTGGCACTCGATCGAGTAAGGGTCACTCGATCGAGTAAGTGATATACTCGATCGAGTAAGTCGGTTAATGGGTGATTTGCGACGTGTTTGTTAATAATGTGGATTAATATATAATGTTTCATCATCTTTTTCCTAAAACACTTTTGCAAACCTAAAATCACAAAAAAGAGAAGATCTAAGTTACTTTGCTTCATCTCATCGCATTATTAGCAAATCCCGGAGCTAGGAGTGTCGGTTTTCGTCGTTCTTTATACCTTTATGATCCTTACATCAAGGGTAAGCTTTACATATAATTTATATCGTTTTGTTAAGGTTGGTTAAACCCTAATTGGGTAATTTAAGGGTTTTGGTGGTTTATATGATTGTATGTATGTATTTATGTATAGGAGGAGGATTCGTTGAGGAGAGATTCTGAGTTAGCTGCTTAATCGTCTATTGTGGTATTTGCTTTCCAAATAGGGTTTCCCTACTTAGTATTAATTACAAGGATGATTGATATTGGTGTTGTTAGTATTCTAGTCGTTGAGTAATTATCATGTTGGTTTCTGATTTGGTGGTTGTTGATAGAAGTATTGTGATTACTGTATAACTGTCTGTGATCTTCGGGGTACGTCCCTGGCTGAGTGGAGTCACTTGCGGGAGTGGCTTCACGCCCTTGATTCACCTTCTGTGGAACCCGCCACAGGAGGGATGTGCACACTAATGAACATGGGTTTATCGCTCAATGGAGATGAGCGGAGCTTAGGTGGGAACGGTTGCGATCCCCCACTGGAGGCGAGGAGTACCTGTTGCGATGGGTACTCTGCCAGGACTACACACAATAGTGTGTAGTCAGTGATGTGGAGATTGGAGATGGTGACTGGAGTTGTGTTGAGATGTTTGAGCTGTTTGTATAATTGTTTCATTGTGGCTTGATTGTATAATTAGTACTGACCCCGTTATTTGTTTTAAAACTGTGGTGATCCATTCGGGGATGGTGAGCAGTTGTTGAGCAGGTATGAGAAGATACGCTTGGGTTAGCTGGGATGAGTCACCACGAGGCAGTCTTAGAGTCTTCCGCTGTTTTATCTTAGTTGTTTGACACTTTTGGCATTTGAGAACATTGTATCGTATTTTATCGGTTTTGGGCTTTTAAACATGTAATCACTTTAAACCGTATTGCTATTTAAATATGTTTCTTCAGTGTCATTTGATTATCATTGCCTCGGGTAACCGAGATGGTGACGTTCTTATACTTTAAGTGGTCCTGGTAAGGCACTTGGATTATGGGAGTGTTACAGAAGGCTTCACCGACTTCCTAAGTAGGTGGAGAAAGACTAGCACACAACTTGTTGAACGCCCAGACAAAGCCACTCTTGTGGAAAAGTTCGTGGATAATTTGAGACTCATTTATGCAAACCATTTGAGGTACCAAAACATAAAGTCTTTCAAAGACTTGACTATGCTAGGAACAAGAATTGAAGACGACATCCGTAAAGGACTCTTGTCCAAAACGGTAGGTCAAGGATATCAGGGTTCAACGAGTCGTTCTTATGGCTCCACTAGCAAGACCGATGAGGTTAACCTTGTCGAATCATCTGCTAAGAAGAATAACCCACAGAGAAAATTTACCTATGTTGGTGAATCATATTCCGTTGCTCTGAAAAGGCTGATGAAACAAGGTAAGCTCCAACCCATAGGACCTACACCTGACCCAGAGAAGAAGTATAAATTCTTGGATGAGAACGCATACTGCCAATATCATAGAGGCAAGGGACACGATACGGAGAAATGCTTCAAATTGAAACATGTCATTCAGGATATGATTGAAGATACCCCCCGCAAGCAAGCCTAACAATACTCAGAATCCTCTTGGAATTCTGATAATCACAGATGAAGAATCCACCTTGGATTGTTCACACCTAATTTATCCAGTCGAGGACGAGATTTATGAACTAGAAAATGAGGGTAGTTATTCCACCATCTCTCCTACCATTGCTGATTTTATCGCATGGGCAAAGAGTGTAAGTAGGCAAGTTTCAGAGCCAAAAGCTGTAGTGGCATCCCTACGCAATCCAAGAACTATACCTAAGGGAAACATGTCACTGGCCCCAACTCTATCTCAAGAATCAATGATGCAAGAGGTAATCGCAGTAGTCGACAATCTAGTCGAGTAAATAATCAGTCTAGAAGCTGAAATCATTAGGTTGAGAGAGCTCAGTATCATCAATGGAATATGGGCAGACGACGATGAAGACGAATACCTCACGGAACACTACCTAGTCAAGATCAGTGAGGATATAGTCAAGGCTAGCGAGGGTCAGGATATAGACCACCTTACTCGCTCAGGACGTCCATATCAAAATGTCTCTCATAACGGTCCTATTGTTAATGGTCCAGCTACCAATACCAATGTCATCATACCAAATGATGGCGAAGATACATCTGCTGACCATTAACTAAAACAACTACAGAAGACAAAGGCTGATCTTTTAGTCAGGCAATTAGTTGCGAGTTCATTTCCCCATCGTCAAGCTTTACTGCAAGCATTGGCTAGACTGAACGTAGTGCACGATTCTACACCTGATGACATAGTCGACCTAGTCTTCCAAGACTCAGTCAAGCTAACTAACCCGGTTACTTTTTCAGATGAGGATTTGCCTCCTTTCGGCGCTAGTCATAACCTCGCTCTATACATTACAGTCACATGCTTAAAGAAGAATGTACCAATGACTTTGGTGGATGATGGCTCCGCAGTCAACGTCATACCACTGAAGATAGCATACAAATTGGGCATGAAAGAATCGGATTGGACTCCTACTAACCAAGGTGTTCGAGCATACGATGGAACATGATGTAAAGTAGTAGGGCTAATTAACCTTACTATAGCCACAAGGCCAATCGAGCGAAGGGTTATTTTTCAGATAGTAGACATCGAGGCGTCCTTCAATATACTTCTAGGAAGGCCCTGGATTCACGCTTCTAAAGCAGTAACATCCACCTTGCACCAGAAGATCAAGATTTCTCTAGATGGCAAAGTAGTGACGATCACTTCGTCACCTATCAAGGCCGTAATAGAGAAAATGTCAAGCAACCAAGTAGTCACAGACCCAGTATACGAGCTTGGGGGATTTCAAAGCATAAATCTTATAGAGAGCGAGCTGGCGCCCTTATACTTCAACCCACACTCCAATTTAGTGGTCACCCACATACTCAAATCCCAGGGATACTTCCCAGGAATGCCAATAAACCCTGCCAAGAAGAATACCTTTTCACCTTATAAGGAAGGAAATTCTCAAAGGATACCATTAGGTTTGGGATACAAGCCCACGAAAGTAGAAGCCTTAGAAATGCTTACTCAATTCCAAAACCGTAAAGACAAAGGAATCCAAATGCGATCCTATCACCCTACCCTAAATGGATACTTCGTTAGAAAGGAGAGTCATGAATACTTTCACGGATTTCCCGAACCTTGGCATTATAGGGGAACACAACTAGCTACAATCAAGGTCTTCCACGATTAATACTTCATCCCTTCAGAAAAGGTTCCTACCGTCAAAACTCGTCAAACACCTTGTCTAGACGAACAAGTCGTTAGCCTTCTATTTGGAGAAGACCGATTCATCAGAGCAGCTCAGGATGAGATCATTACCATGATACTTCAAGATAACCATTTCAACCCAACAGCGCTAATTACTAACACCAGCTCAAATCAGGAGAAAGGATGGAGAAAGTCGATCAAATGAACTTACAGCCAAAGAAAGCTCTTCAAGGTCACTGCTGGAGAACGAGAGATGTTCAAAGGAGAACCCAAAGACGATGAATTAGAGTCAGAGTCGGTGTCAGAGTCGGAATCATATCTGAGTCTAGAGAAGTTGCTAGAGAGTCTTCTTCTGTCGTCACTCCCCATCCCGTTGTTTCTCCTAGCATAGCATCACATAGTAACAGCACCTTGGGAAATGTCCCAGTAGCTGTCCCTTTACCGCCACTGACTACTAAACAGATGGTTTCTTTGTTTCAGCTCTTTTCAAAGTTTAAGATGAATAAATCTGATTCTGCTTACTCCTTGTGTTTTTCTGAATGCAATTCTATTTACGATGATAATGAGGATGATCCTAACCCAGACTCAGTCGAATTACCTCCCTATATAATTAAAGAGATACTACAAGAGGGGGAAGGGGCACCAGTTATAGAGAACACCTAACCCATCAACGTTGGAACTGAACTAGAACCCCAAGAACTTAGGATAGGGACGACCTTAGACCCAACTGAAAGGGCAAATTTCATCGACATCCTACACGAGTTCAAAGACCTTTTTGCTTGGTCTTACAAGGACATGCCAGAGATCGACATGGATATTGCAGAACATCGCATTCTAATCAAACCAGGTTTCAAACCTGTAAAACAGAAGCTCCGTCAGATGAGGACCGAGTGGGCTCTTAAGATTAAAGAAGAAGTCGATAAGCAATTCATTGTCGGGTTCATCAAAGTTTCTGATTATTCAGACTGGGTGGCTAACATAGTCCCCGTACCCAAAAAGGATGGGCGAATCCGGGTTTGTGTTGATTTCAGAGACTTGAACAAAGCGAGTCCCAAAGACGACTTCCCTCTACCACACATCGACATATTGGTAGACAATACAGCAGATCACGCGTTGTTATCCTTCATGGACGGGTATTCAGGGTATAACCAGATCAAAATGGCCATAAAAGATATGCATAAGACAGCCTTCGTCACTCAGTGGGGCACATATTGTTATACTATCATGCCATTTGGGCTAATCAATGCAGGGGCTACATACCAAGGCACTGCGACCACTTTGCTACATGATATGATACATAAAGAAGTAGAGGTGTACGTGGATGATATGATTGTCAAATCTAAGGATAGGAAAGGGCACATTGATAACCTTCGCAAATTCTTTCTTAGATTGCGCAAGTACAACATGAGGCTCAACCCTCAGAAATGTGCATTAGGAGTAACGTCAGGCAAACTTCTGGAATATGTCGTCAGTCAGAGGGGAATAGAAATTGATCCATCCAAGATCAAGGCTTTAATCGAAATGCCACAACCCCAAATAAAAAAGGAGGTTAGAGGATTTTTAGGCAAAGTGCAGTATATAAGTCGATTCATATCGAAGCTCACTATGATCTGCGAACCTATTTTCAAAAAGCTAAAGAAAACAGATCATACCATATGGGACGACGACTGTCAAAAGGCGTTTGACAGGATTAAAAAGATATTGGCCAAACCACCAGTGTTAATGCCTCCCCAACGAGATCAACCTCTTTGTTTATATCTCACAATCACCGAAACGGCCATGGGGGCTATGCTCGCACAGACCATTGGAAAAGAAGAAAGACATATCTACTACCTTAGTAAGAAGTTTTTGGAGTACTAGAGTAAGTATACACCTCTCGAAAAGACATGCCTCACTCTTGTGTGGGCAACAAAGAAGCTACGCCACTACATGCTTAGCTACTATGTCAAGGTGTATTCTAAAATGGATCCCGTCAAATACCTCTTCGAGAAACCCGTCCTCAACGGACCTTTGGCAAGATGGACCTTAATGCTCTCAGAATTTGATCTCAAGTACGTACCTTTGAAAGTCATAAAGGGGCGCGGCGTTGCTGAATTCTTTGCAGATAATCCTATCAACGATACCCAAGAAATAGACACGTGGTCATTTCCAGATGAGGACATCCTACAGACCAGTATAGACTCTTGGGATCTTTATTTTGATGGGGCATCGAATTTAAGAGGATTTGGAATAGGAGTGTTGCTAATTTCTTCTGAAGGCAAGCATACACCACTTTCTGTCAAACTCAACTTCAAAGTGACAAATAATGCAGCAGAGTACGAAGCTTGCCTCATTGGCCTGTAAGCAGTAGTGAGCTTCGGCATTAAGAATCTTCGAGTTCACGGAGACTCATCCTTGATCATTAACCAAGTTATAGGATCTTGGAAAACCCGAAGTGAAAGTCTAGCACCCTATTAGGCTAAGATAGATCAAGTCGCCCAATTCTTCGATCAGGTCACTTACCTACACCTGCCTCGTGAAGAGAATAAATTTGCAGACGCTCTTGCAAAACTTGCATCATTGATTAATATGCCAAACAACATGGTTGAAATGCCTTTATCCATCGAACGGCGGCCAAAATCGGCCTACGTACACCTTCTTACAGATGAAGAAGAAAGCCCAGAGGAACCTTGGTTCCAAGCCATTCTAAACTTCAAACTTAATGGTACATACCCACCATATATAGACAAGAGGGGACAATGCACCATACGTCTACTCGCTTCTCAGTACCTGCTTATGCAAGGAGAATTATACAAAAGAACACTACTCGGTGTCATCCTGCGTTGCCTTGATCATTCACAGGCGCAGAAAGTAATGGAATAAGGTCACGATGAAGAATGCGGTCCTCACAAGAGTGGACCCATGATGGCAAAGAAAATCACACGTCTAGGATATTACTGGACGACAATGGAGTCATATTGTATTAAATACGTCAGATATTGCCACAATTGCCAGATCTTCGGAAATGTGCAACATGTCCCTTTCTCAATGCTTTACACCATGACATCTCCCTGGCCATTTTCCACTTGGGGAATAGACATCATTGGGAAAATCACTCCAGCTGGAACAGGAGGTCACTGTTTCATTTTGGTAGCTATCGACTATTTTACTAAATGGGTCGAGGCAGCATCCTACACTAGTCTTACAGCTAAACATGTGGCAAAGTTCATACAAACCAATATCATCTGTCGATATGGTTGCCTGCATGAAATCATCAGTGACAATGGGTCACATTTCCAGGCCGAAGCTACACAATTGCTAGCCAAATACAGAATCAAAAATCACCATTCCTCGCCATATAGACCCCAAACTAACGGCGCGGTAGAGGCAGCTAACAAAAATGTCGTCATGATCCTCAAGAAAATGATCGAAAATTATCGAGATTGGCCTAGCAAAATACCTTTTGTGCTATCGGGATATTGCACATCAGTTAGGACGCCCACTGGGGCTACTCCTTTCTTTTTAACTTACGGCATGGAAGTTGTGCAACCAGTTGAATTAGAAATCCCATCCCTACGCATTTTGCTCGAAAGTCAAATCTCAGAAGCTGAATGGAATAGGGATAGATACGAGAAAATCATCCTCTTGGATGAACGAAGGTTGCGCGCATTACATAATGTGCAGACATATCAGGCGTGTATCAAACGAGCCTTTAATAAACGGGTTAAGCCCAGGAACATCAAAGAAGGAGATTTGGTGCTCAAATCAGTCAGAGCTCTCCTACGTGTCGATCCACGAGGAAAGTTTAAACCTAACTGGGCCGGACCTTTCTTAGTCAAGTCCATACTCTCGGGGGTGCGGTTACGATAACAGACCTAAATGGGAATGAATTTGCTAACTCAACCAACCTAGACTAACTGAAACGGTATTACCCTTAGCATAGGACAAAAACACGTCTGGTGTAACAAGCATGTGCCGCTCTTACGACACGAAATAAAAATGGCCCTTGGTCCGCTGAAAGAAAGCTTATGTCATTACGCTCTTGCATTTCGACATTTTGTCATCCTCACATCATCAAAATTGAATTGCACTTCCTTAGGAGTAAGTAAAGCACATGCTTATTTTTCTAAAGTTCATTACAAGCTCTTGCTTCGAACAATTATTGTTTTACATTTACTCGTACTACGCACAGGGTTTGATTTCATTTTTTCTAATGAATACGTAGGCAATGCTTCACAGGATACAACCCATTATTTTAAAATGTAAATAGAAGGACATTTGCATTTGCATTTGAAATTCGACAAGGATAAGTAAAAGAAAAATCATAACAGTTTCTTAACCAATAAATCTTTTATTCATTGTTCCATATATAGTAATAATATGCCAAATACATATAAAATACGGATAATTCACGTGGTACCCTTAAAGTTTGCCACTTTGCACAAAATACCCAAATTTTTTATCCGGAAAACTTATAGAGGCCAAAACTCGTGTTTACGAACTCAGAAAGTGAAATTTTTTGTTTTCAAATCGATCATCTTTCCGAGAACTATGATTTGATAAAAAAATTTGACGAGCTTGGAACTCGTGACCAAGAGATATGATCACTCAAAGTTTGTTCGCTCGGAAAAACTTTGACGCACAATAACTCCTAGCAACGGATCCAAATGCGACAAATTTTTTTTTCCAAATTGTAGTTCTCGGAAAGATAAGCGATTTGGAAAAAAAAACGTCACTTTCTGAACTCGTAAACACGAGTTATGACCTCTTTAAGTTTTTCGGATCAAAAATTTGGGTATTTCGTGCAAAAGTGGCAAACTTCAAGGGTACCGCGTGAATTATCCGTATAAAATAACAATGCTGAAAATAAATGCTAGGCTAGGCTCTAAAAACCCGCCATTTATTACAACCCAAATAATAATAAATAATACTATAATAAATGACTAAGGCTATTCTTCCATTTTCCCTTTGCCTTTGTCACTCTTCTCATATTTCTTGTCTCGACCACGAGCCAAGCGCTCTTGCGTTATCTTCGACTTAATTACCAACGGTCGTTCTAGCGGTCTAGCTTTACCATTTCGATCCATCCCCATCTTCTCGGCAGAGGCGGTTTTCGGCTTCTTCAACAGACGAACGACTCGGAATCCGGCCTCTTCTTCCTCCTCAGTCAAGTACTTTTGGTTCTCCTTTACTACTTCGCGGATTTAATAATCCACGGGCTCGTGCTTCCTCAGTTTCTCACGCTCTTCAGGCGTACCAGCCTTTCTCCATTGCAAATATGAGTCACATAACCATAAGGAGCCAACAGGAACTGGTATGAACCATATGTTCCTCTGGGTCCACCGAATTACCCACTCCGGACAAGACTCCAAAATATGTGCCAAGGAAGTTTGAGGAATGGTATTCAGCTTCTGAATTTTCTGCTTAAGGCCCACTTGCCTCATCAATCTCTCTGGAAAAATGCAAACCATGAATTCCAAGCCAGGGACACAAACTGACCGCGTCGGATCTAAAGATGAGACTCCAGTAACTAACCTGAGGTGCCACCATGGCACAATCCATCGAATCAGGGACCACCTTCACTCTTCAACTTATTTTCCCAGTAGTTGCATACCCGAGTGAAGTCCACCATGTATAGCCTAGTTCCCATCACAATTGATCGAGCATGATATCATTCACATTAACTGGCGGCTCAATCAGCCGCAACCGTTCCATCAGCCAAACCTGCAAAAGGGGACGGGAATCAATACCCATAATAATGACGCAGCATTTGCTGCGCCTCTTCGAAGAGTCGCAGCTCATGCTGCGCCTCTTCCCCAGGCCCTTTTCCGTGTTGGCAGCCATGGATCTTTCCTATTTTGGTTTTAGCTAAGTTTCCTATTCCTATAGGAACTCAATTTGGTAATTTCGACTAAATTATCAAATTTTATGTTTCCTAATCCTTTTCGGGTTCGCTTTTCGAGGCAAAATCGACATTTTCGCCAAAACGCTCACACTTACTCATTTTCATTTCTTTTTTTTTTTTTTTTGGGGGGGGGGATCATTTCGCTCCTCTTTTCAATACATTTCACACTTAAAAATTTTAAAAAAAAAAATTTAGGGGTAGCCCTCCCTACCGTCCGGTCATTTTTGTCATTTATTGCTCATTTCTGGGCATTTTTGTCATTTTTGCCGTCCGGTCATTTTTGCTCATTTTGCTCATTTCTGGGCATTTTTGCTCATTTTCAGGCACTTTTTTTTACTTTTTTTTTCATTTTGCGCCAATTTAGGCCACCTATATTACTATGTGTTTTACTTGTAAGTTCTGTGTAAATTTCGGCAGCATGGCGGCACAAACATTCACCTGCCAAACCTGTTTTTTTAAGCTAACCTGCAGGAACAACAAACATCCAGCAGCAAAGGCACTCAGACCATTATATACACAACCAAAAGACAGTATATACATCAAACTGGGGGCTCTCGCCCGAAATAATGTCCGAAAAGTTCAAAATGTGCAGATATACAAAACAACAAAAAACAACGGCTAGTACTGGTGACACCTCAGCTCAGCTACGGTCGCCTCAAGAGTGGCAATCTCGGCGTCCCTGACCTCAAGCTCTCTCAACAAACAAGTCGTCTCCTCCCGGGACTGCGCCAGCTGGCGCTCCAGGTCACGCTCTCTCTATGAAAAATGGAGAAATGGCTCATTTCAATAAAATGAAATAATATTTTGTTGCAATAAAATCCGAAATGTCAAGAAGTAAATAAGGAAGGGAAAGGGAGGTTCATACCTGTCGTCCCGGGCCACCTACGAGCGCCTCGATGGCCGTAGCTCGCAGCCGGTTGGCCATCCTCCACAGCTCTACGTACCTGGACGGTGCCACCTGCATTCAAATACAAAGAAGGTTAAAAAAGAAGCAAATGCATTCCTATGCGATAAAAAATAATAAAGACAGCCAAAGCTGGGGGCTTACCCTCCTCACAAGGTGCTGCCACTCCTCCAAGCCAGCGTCTGTCACCTCCTCGCCGAAGTCACGGATCTCCGAGATCGTCGTCATGCCCGCCGCATTAGTATACTCTAATGTCTCTGGGTAAGCTGGGGGCACGACGCCTGCCACCTCGATCTCCTAAAACGTTTGAATGACTCTTTATTTGACGATCGTTCGTCATTTGTCAAAAACAAGTAAAAAGGTAAAAATGCTTACCACGATCGGCCAGTACGCCAACCTCCGATGGACGAACTCGGAGTACTGCTCGCCAGGAAGAAGGAGGGTGTCACCACCCGCGTCAGCCAAGTCAGCCTCTCTCTCAGCCGCAGAAGGCTCCCTAAATATCGTTCGTGGAGGATCAATGGGGACCGTAAATGTGTCACGAGAGCACTACCGAGTCAAACGCTCGCCCAAGTAACACACAGGTCCCATGGGCGTCGTCAGCAACAACCGACTCGAGCTCCTAGGACGAAGGACCTCAGCCACAAAAGCTAGAGCCTCAGGGTAGCTCTCCCAAGGTCTAGGCACCCACTAAAATAAGAAAACGGGAAGGGGTCATTTCTATGAACACTTCTAAATAAAAGACAGAAAAGGAAAAGTAATCAAATAAGGATCGAAGGCACTTACGCTGTCCAACATCAGGGCATTCACGCCCCTCCGACAAACATCGTAAGAAGAGCGCTGGCTCTTCCTACGGCACACCACCCAGTCCATCACAACAGGGTGCGCCCTCGGCTCGGGCTTCGTCCTCTTGGGCGCAAAGTTAGGAAAGTAGGAGTACACTCACGCCTGCAGACAGAATAATAATTATTTTTTCTACGAAGACAATAAAGAAATGAAGAAATAATGATCTTTCATAATTCAAAGGAAAGGTTCATACCTCCAGCAGGAGTCCAGGACCAACAGTGGCAGGAGAAGTCCCCTTCTCCATCAGCTCCGGACGTACCATGGCCCTCATGTAACGAGTGAGGACTGCAAAGCCAGGAGTAACCCAGTCCCAACGACCTAGGCTACTCAAGTCAGCAAGGAAGGGAAGAAGCTTCGCCGACAGTCTCTCCCCCTTGTCTCTGAGGTAAATCGAAGACAGGAACCACCACAACCACAGACGAGCCCTCTGCTCAGCAGTACAAGGAGGAGGAGCCACCTTCCTCCCCTCCATCGTCACCATCGCCGGGACCCTACCAGCAAAGTAGTCCCTGACGTAGCAACTCGTTACCAACCCGGGAACGCTGGCAGCACTCGCCGCTAGGTTCCAGCTGATCAGCCTCCTCGTCTCGGCCGAGTCTACTCTCATGGCCATCAACGGCCAAACCAAGAGCTCCTCTCCACACGGCAGACCCGAGATCATGCCGTAGTCCTCCAAAGTGACCTCGACCTCTCCAAAAGGCATATGGAAATTTGAGTTCGTGTCCCAGTACCGATCAAGGAAAACTCAAATCAGGCTAAGGTTAGCCTGAATCTTCCTTTCCCTGATCGCACTCCAAGCTCCTACCAAAGCCCCGAAGGCTCCCAGCTCGATGATGGCCTTCTCCTCCTCCGACAGCTTCTCGAAGGCATCCATCATCGTCGTGTAACCGGAAAAGGACCTCAAGTTCTCGGCCTCCTGTATCAATTCAAAGCAAAAGCTATCTTTAGCATAAGACAAATGAGAAATGAAACAGCAAATAAATAGGAGAGGTAATAGAAAATGACAAGCTCAAAACTTACCAAACTCCTCGCCGTCCTGTAAGACAGGTGGCTCTCTGCCGCCCAAATAAGATGTCTACCATCCCATTTCTCGGCCCACTCAGGTGCACCCACGAGCTGGCGACCACCTCGCCCCACGTAAGCCCTCCGCGGGACCTCCTCAACCTCCTCCTCGAACTCCTCCTTCTGTCTCTCTCCCACCATGAGAGCGCGAGAAGGGTCGAAGTACATATCCATGGGGCCTCTCCCAGACGTAGAAGGCACGTCACCTACAAAGTCAAGACAAACAAGGCCATGTCAAACCATAACAAGCCTCTTTGAAGCCGTTTCAGACATTTTTCGAACATTAAAAGTGGTTTTTCTCGCCATCTTTGGCCTTTTCTTTCAAAACCCGGCCACACATGTAGTAGGTTGAGGCAATTCAAGTCTAAGTTCAGGCCTAGTTGCGGGTTTGAGCCGAAATTTCGGCAGCATTTCGCTACAATAGCGATTATGTCCTAAAAAGTGTCCTGAAAGAGTTGTCACAAATTGAAAATTCGACATGATAGCAAGTTTACCCATTACACAAGGGTTCCAAAACACCAAGTTTCATCAAAAATGGACAATCTTAAGGTCATTTTCGAAGCAATTTTCGAAACAGCGAGAAATCGTCTCAATTTTCGCCCAAATGCTCAATACTTGACGAAAATTCAAAAAGAATACATGATTATGTTCCTAACATTGCTAATTACCCATTTCTAATGTCAATTTTGTAAGACAAATCCATTTTAGGCAAAAGCCCCAAATTTTCGAAATAAGGGAAGATAAAACCCTAATTTTTTCGATCAAATTCAAGCAAAAACACAAATTTAAAGCAAGAATAAGAAACATACCTCGATTAGTCATGGTTTATGGTGCAATTAGATCAAATTTTGGCAAGATTTGTGGGAATTTTAGAGAGTTTAAGAGAGAATTGTGTTTTGTGTTTATGAAATGAAACACAGTTTTAATCGGGTTTTTACCGAGACAGGGACAAGCCCAAGAAAAGACGCAGGACTTGCTGCACTCCTTCTAAAGTTCGCGGCTTTTGCTGCGCCTATTCCCCAGCGAGTCTTCAGCTTAAAATTTGAAAGTTTGTTATAAATTTTTTATTTGTGGGCCCAAGTTTTGTGCGCCTCTTCTCCGACATCTTATATCATACACTTAGCTCTCTTGGGCATTCTTTTCGTCCAGGCTCGCGTTTTTTAACAGACTGCAAAACCGTCACAGTATTTTGTTTCCCAGCGAGGATCCTTTGAACACAGTTCACGGGCTCATCTTTTATTATCAGGATTTCGCTTGCAACAACCGAGCGGATTTCCAACGGTGCTTAGGACGCTCCACTATCAGTCAAGCCTCTTCATTTTCCTCGACGGTGCTTAAGACGCACCTTTGTCAATACATTTATATTTCCCGCGAGAATTCATTATAGCCAATATACTTCTCGAGAAGTGGAGTTTGTTTGAGAACAGACACAAGCAGATTCCCCCAAGAATGATTCAATTCCGACAGAGTCATCCATATATTCCCCCGGCAATATTTTGCAGTGTTGCTCATGACGATCAAGATGTTCCTAGTCGTCAAGATATACTTCTCCAGCGATATTTTGCAGTGTTGTTGTTGACAATCAAGACATTATATGTTTCCCCAAGCGAGATTTCGTTGCCATTCACAGCCCACGAATTTCTCAGAAACAGAGTTCGCTTGAGACCGACGCAAGCATATTCTTCAGCAGTTTCTCTAAAAGTCCTGCTGATCCTCATAATCCTCATGCCTTCAGACACCAAGTTGCCTTCAGACCAAAAGTTTCGTCGAAACGCCTTCAATCCCGTTTCACCCAGGGGTATCTCAGGTATGGTTTCATCTTATGGCTGGCGAGCTTCTTTACGTAGTCTAATGGACTTTAAACGACCCTCCCCGATAGTCGACAGACTCTAAAATGTTCCCGACGATAGGTCCTTGGTTTAGACCCCTTGAGCCGCCTTGCGTCGCCATAGTCGTCAGGTGTAATATTTGATTGACCTGAAGGCTATACTTTGACTTTCGCCTTGTGCAAGCCTCCGTCAAAATTGAGGCTCTCTAGATACCTCATTTCTACACCTTCCGCCAACCACCAAGTGATGATTGGGTCGCATGTTTGGTACACGGAACGATTTATGGCAGTCCGTAAGTTTATCGTCAGGTGATAGCTCAAACACTTGACTCTACCCCTTGGTCATCATCTACGCACCGATACGGTCATTTTGACAGTAATTAGAGTTCATTTGGAGTCGGGGTCAAAAACCGCTTCATTTTCTAAGAAACCGTTTAAAATGCCGAGTCGGAATGTTCTAGAATATTCTGGATATTTATTCCCAATCAAATTTTATATCTTTTGGTAAAATATCTTCCGTATATTATATTTTACGGAATAAGGAAGTATAGATCTACCGCAATTCCAAAACAGAAACGCGGAAATCTTTCTTCCGGAGCAAGAAACCTCTGGGGAAAAGACGCAGCAGATGATGCGCGTCTTGGAGGACCGCAGCAGCAGATGCGCCTCTTCTCCAGCCCTTTTTGGCTGTTTAGGAAATATTTCCGTGATTTCTTTCCAAAGTTTGTGTCATTCCAAAACTCTTTCACATTTTTTGGTATAAATAGAGACCTCCGGTCTCCATATTTTACACGCGAGTGTCCGGCCTTCTCTTCTCTCTTTGCATTCTAGACCTTGCTCTAAGCTTTTGACGCCTACATGCTTGATCAATCGACCACGTAAGCTCAGATCATTCTGAGTACCAGTCACATTGCATGACCGACCAATTTGACCACTACACATCAATCAATCAATTAATCTAAAATCCTCCAACGAGGGCACTTTCTACATACATTTGAGTCGAGTATAATCACTAACGTTAACTTAAACAATCTCGTTCCGTCAAACATGTAAGTCTCAGGGTGTAAATTCCCCTTTTATTTATTATACTTTCATTTTGTATCATTAATGTAAAGTTTACGTCAAAAGTACGTTTAAAACCGATTTTAAAAACCATCCTTCAAAACCGTATTTACAAAACAGCGGGGATCTAAGGTTTCGAAGATACGCAGCAGCAGCTGCGCCTCTTCGAAGAGTCGCAGCATATGTTGCGCCTCTTCCAGAGGCTGCCGCTACTCCTGCTCTTCTTCTTCCTCAACCTTCTACAACTTTCTTATTTTTCTTATTTCTTTCTTTTCTTTATTCGTATCAGTACATAATCGTGTTTTATTAATCCCTTCAAATTATAACGTTTTATTTAGACTTAAATCCCTTATAATTCGATATTTGCGTGTTTTCATCACTAAATCAAACCCGGATTTTAGGAACTCGATTCGTCCATATCAAGTTTCTGGGATTCGTATTTTGTACATACTTTTCATATTCTGTTCTGTTTTGTTCTCCAACCGTCTTAAATCCAAGTTTAGAAAATAAATTAATTCCGACACCGTAAATAAAGTCTAACGTGTTTCAATTCGTTTTAATCTGTTTTTGTCGCTTTCACGACGGTTCCAGATGTATATAACCTGCTAAATCACTTTTACACGAGTTCCCATTCAATAATTGATCTTAAAATTACCAATGAACATTAACAGACCGTGGTTCTGACTTCACCAGATAGAGCCCAACTCAAGAACAGACGCAAGAGGAGCTGCGCCTCTTCCAGAGGACGCAGCAGATGCTGCGCCTGTTCTGAGGTGGTTCTGTCCCTGAACTCTTTCTCGCCTTGACGTAGTTTCTAATTACGTGTTTAATTAACTAATAATCGTAGTATCGCCTCTAATCTGACCTATTTTATTACTTTTATTTCTAACCTTTTATTTCTTCCTCTATTTTCATCTTCGAAATTCCGTTTTAAGTGTATTTTTGACGTAAATCAGATGAGAGTTGTAAATATTGTAATTTAATTGTTATTTAATTATTGTAATTCATTTATTCGTTGTTATGTATGTGTTCACATGTAATCAAGTCTAAATCTCAATTTCGACATAATTAATTGCTAAATTATTTGTTCACCGACATAGTTCAATTCACATGCTAGGATTAATCTGTGTTTGTTGCATTGCATGCGACAACATATCAAATACGAACAACTTCCCTAAACATTAGTAGAGGCCGTTATCAAGGCGGGCGGGATTAGGTGTTCGATTAAAGAGCTTCCTAATACGTACCCTCACCCCTTACTCTAGATCTCTGTGAATATCCGTGTTCATTGGCATCCACGAGAGTCATTCTAGACATAGAATGCTAAGGGTAACGAGTTCTTAGTGTTCATGTCACTACTTTGTGTCTTGACATGGCACGAGGTATTCGAACGGTTCCAATTTCCCATAAAAATTGGTGGCGACTCCACAAATGCACGCTTATTCAAGCCCTTTCGTGCGCGCCGCGGGTGTCCCATGTCCACAATATCATATTTAATAAAATCGTGTTTCTTTTTCTTATTTTTTAATCTAGAAAACTTAATTTATATTAATCGTAAATACATATTACAACTATTATCAAAATAAATCGTGATGTAAGGATATAATAAAAAAAAAATATGATTTTAAAAAAAAATCAGAACCTAGGTCTAAGTAGGGTTTGATAAAATAACAAAATAAGGAATTAGGTCTTGTAAGTAGGTTAAGAAGTATATATTAATATTTTAATGCAGAAACTAGGTCTAAATAGAGTTACAGGAACAACTGATAAACATGGTCTAACCCCGTTCCTAAATAACTCGATTAAAACACAAACCTAAAGAAAAACAGTAGGTCTTGGTATAGACGAGTGGGGGCGAACAGACGGGTAAAGACCTCTAATAAAATGGGTAGGGGGGACAAGGTGGGGCACCCCCATGTGCTTCCCACTTTATGGCAAATGGGTATTTTGTGAGGGGAAATGGTATCCGTCTATACGTATAGACGAATAGTGTCCGTCTATAATGAGAATTTATGAAAGAAAAAATTGCACCTATGAGGCCACACGTGAAAACAGTTATAGCCTATAGGCGAAGAGGTGGACAAATAGGTCCACCTAAAAACCTCAAATAGGAGTAAACTTCAAGTAACTTGCTGAAAAACTACTCCGTATTTATTAATTCTTTTTTGGGTTTTTCTATCCTATGCCCACTAGGCATAGGATAATAAACCAAAAAAAGAAAGTATTAAATGATATTTTTATGGGAAATTGTAATATCTCATCACTTTTAGTTTTCTTCACAAAAAATACATTTAATACTTTCATATTTTAGCTTCTTATCCTATGCCTAGTGGGCATAGGATAGAAAAACCGTTCTTTTTTTAAATCGTCTTAATTTAATACGACCCCTAAATCCGAATCAAATAAAAAGCGAAAATAAATGTTACGAGTATTATTGAAGGTCTGATAATAAATAAAGACCAATTGCAAACTACCACATGTCTACCACCACCGGTTTAATCAAATACAAGATCAGAAAATAAGACGGTCACACATCATGACGTCCGGATGGAAACGACTTTGATTTGAATGCAAGATTGACAGCAAAACAGACGATACTCCCACTCTTTGTTCCTGCATTCTGACTTTCTCTTTTACTTTCCTCAATCACTTGTTCAACTATCCACCTATCCAATTTTTGAAATTGATGTAATTAGATTACAATAACATTTGATTAATCGTTCATGATTCCCACGTCTAGTTAGATTTTACTCATTCTTTCAATTATACCCAATTCATAATTTACGACAGTCTCACAATATAATTTGCGATTCGTTTAAACATTCAAATTTCCCCCAATTTTTATAATAAAGATTTGATCTTTGAACATTTCGTACAAATAAATTGATGAATTATTACATTTATTAGGTACCCATTACAGCAAATTGTGTGACAACAATGACAGATGTGTTATATTCTCCATCATCTCAAAATTCCTCTTCTGTTTCATTTTTTATTGAAAACCCTAATTCTAGTTTTTCAATTGAGGAAGAAGATCTAGATAGTATTGAAGGAGGTGGAGAAAAGGGGGAATTTTCATTTTTTATACTTTTTATTAATTTGTTGAGAATATCTCTTGCTTCTTCTTGTACTGCTAGTAGTTCAGAGATTGTTGTAATCGATATCGGTGAGCCGACCGATGTTCAACATGTGTCTCATGTTACTTTTGATAGGTTAAAGTTTGGTTTCAGCTTATATGAATGGAAGAGACAGATGGAACTTGCCATCTGTACAAAGAGGAAACTGGGATTTCTGACTGGAGTAGTGAAGAGACCTGTGAATGATCCTTTGAAGGAAGCTGCCTGGGACACTTGTAACTCCTTTCTCATCTCCTGGATCATGCACAATGTAGAGAAACAGATCAAGAGATCAGTGATGTATGTCAAGACAGCAAAGGAAATCTGGGATTACCTTCAAACCCAGTTTTCAGTCAGCAATGGAGCAAGGAAGTTTAGGCTTAACAAGGATCTGGATGATTTTTCCCAGGGAGACAAGTCCATCAATGAGTACTTTACTGAACTTAGAATCCTATGGCAAAGTCTTGAAATGGTGATTGATTGGCCACCTGTGACCCAAGTCACAGCTGAGGTCAATGCTTGGCTGACTACTCAACACAAGGAGCGGGATGAAATAAAGCTCTTCCAGTTCTTACATGGGTTGAACTCTTCATACGCCATTATGAGAAGTCATGTGCTGATGATGAATCCACTTCCTACTATGGAGGAAGCTGCTGCCATTTTTCAACATGAAGAGGTTCAGAGGAGGAACTACAAGAGCTCTGAGAAGGTGGAAAGTGAAAACTCTGCTTTCTTTGTTGGGCAGAATGGAACTGAAGGAGCTTCAAGAGGCTCACGGAATGGACCTGCTTGTCCAATCTGCACCAAAAAAGGTCATGCTAAAGAGAAGTGCTGGAGAATAATTGGATATCCTGATGATCATCCAGTCTCTAAGAGATTCCCTGAGAAATCTCAATCATACAAACTCAAGGCAGCCCAACAAGGATCCAGCTCAAAAGGATACAGATCTAGAATGAGCAAGGGGAAACAAAACTCTTACCCTAGGTATGGCAAAGTTGCACACAATGCAGTTGCTGATGAACAGGGAGACATGGGAGGCTCGATCACTCTCACAACTCAGCAATTTGAGCAGCTCATGAACAGCCAGAAAGGAAAAGGCACAAGTAACTATCCTGAAACTGAGGATGAAATAGAAGTGAACTTTGCAGGTATGGCTTCTATGAACTGTTACTATGCCTCAAACACTGCATTTGAATGGATAATTGACTCAGGAGCATCAGATCACATGATATCTGATTTGAATTCTCTGGAAAATAAAAGAGAACTAAAAATCAAACCTAAAATAAACTTACTAAATGGTGAAGCAACACTGGTTTCACACATAGGAACATACATGTTTGCAAATGGTACTACACTGAACAATGTGTGTTTTGTACCAGCTTTTAGACACAATCTCTTATCTATGCAAAAACTGACAAGGGATGAACATTGTTCTGTGATCTTTCATGAAAATTTGTGTGTCATACAGGACTCTCATACCAAGAGGATTAGGGGGCTTGGGAGAGCAAACAAGGGTGTTTACTACCTATTAAATAATGTTAGCAAATCTCACCCTAAGTTAGCTAATGGTTTCATCAAGATGGATGATCCTGTTTCATGTAATGTAGCACTTCCTGTTTTCAATTCTAGCCATGAACAGTCACCAGGTGGCATAGTTTTCAACACTTATAATGCATCTACTGACTCTTGTACTAGTTTACCTCCTATTAATGATAAAAATCCCGACACTTATGGCACTTAATATTAGGGCATGCCTCTGATGGCAAACTGCAACATATTTCTAACATTTCTAAACTTGTTAAACATAAATCCAAACAAGTTTGCATCACATGTTCAATGGCAAAACAGACTAGATTGCCTTTTCCCACAAGACAAGACAAATCCACTGAATTGTTTGCACTTGTTCACATTGATGTGTGGGGGGCCTATAGAAAAAAAAACAAGAAATAAACACAGACATTTTCTGACCATTGTTGATGACTATTCAAGGGCTACCTGGGTTTACCTTATGAAACACAAGTATGAAGTAGCCTCCTTGTTGGTTCAATTTTATAAATTTGCCAAGAAACAATTTGGTAAGCCTGTCAAGACATTCAGGTCTGATAATGCACTGGAACTTACTAAAGGGGACGGCAAAAGGTTTATATTGTCCAAAGGCATCTGGCAACAGACCAGCTATGTAGACACCCCTCAACAGAATGGCGTTGTTGAAAGAAAACATAGGCACCTTCTTAAAATAAGAAGGCCTATAAGATTCAGTTCAGGCCTACCTTTGTCATTCTGGGGTGACTGTGTCCTTACTGCAGCCTACATCATCAACAGACTACCATCTGCCATCCTGAAGCACAAATCACCTTATGAAATACTGTTTCATAAAATCCCTGCTTATGACAGAATGAAGGTATTTGGATGCCTGGTTATGGTAAATAATCCCACTAGAGACAAAGACAAGTTCCAACCCAGGGGAATACCCTGCATTTTCTTGGGATATCCTCTCTCTCAGAAAAGATATGGGGTCTATGACATTGTCAAGAAGACTATTTTTGTCTCTAGGGATGTCAGGTTCTTTGAGACGGTCTTTCCTTGCAAGATCAAGAATTTTGCACAGTTTATTCCAACCCTGCAATCAGATGAACATCTCTCACCTACCTTGCCTTTACAGAAGGAAACTTCTATTCTCATTGAACCAGAACAAACCGTGTCTGTCCCTCCTTCCAGTGGGTCCTCAACCTCTCCAGATACCACTCATCCTTCAGATTTACCTACACCTGATCCATCTAATATGACTGCTCCTGAGGATGCTGAGACTCCATGCAGACCAAGTAGAAACAAAAGGGCTCCAGGGTGGACAAAGGACTACATATTCAACAATCCTGTGATGGCTCCTGCCACTATTGCTAATGTAGTCCAACTTCACTTGGACAAACCATTTGCTGGTCACGTATCTACACATCTAACCTGTCCTAATCCCACAACCTTTCAAGAGGCTATTCAGGATTCCAAGTGGGTGCAAGCCATGAATTTGAAGTTAAAGGCTCTCCATGACAACAACACATGGATTCTCACAGATCTTCCAAAGGATAGAAAGGCCATTGGATACAAATGGATCTTCAAAACAAAGCACAATTCAGATGGCACCATAGACAGGCACAAAGCTCGACTTGTTTTTCAGGGATTCAGACAAATGTCTGGTGACATGGCTATCGCGTACCTGTCAAAAATACCAACTGGTTCTAACTAATATAGCTAGGGAAGTCGGGTCGAATCCACAGAGAGGTAGGAAATTGTCAGCTTAATCTAAGTTCGTCAAGGTAACCAAATTGGGGGGGTTTTTAATCGCGATATTCTCAACTAATAAGAAGGTAAGGAAGAGAAAATAAGAGAATAAAGATTAACCAAGGAGAGAAAAACAGCTAAGACAGACGGTTCACCATAATCATTCGGTCAAGTAATCTAGGTCTCAGGTCAATGCAAATACGATCTAAGGAGCAGTGAATATCTCCTTTCGGTCTCAATTCGCCCTAAAGCGTAAATAGCTTAGCTTTCGCCCTAACTACAATACCCTATTGTTCGCTACTAGTCTCGCCTTTTCCAACCTTTCGGTCCAGGTCAAGGGTCACTAAGATATAAATGTCTAATTGCGTCGACTCAATTAAATGATACTGAGATAAATGCAAAGAATTAACAACGAAGATTATACCAAAGATTAACCCAATAAATCGATTACTATTCCCTCATAATTATGGATCCCCTATAGCCTTAGCAGAAGAAAATTAGCTACTCATTATCATCGAATTAACAATAACAACAAATAAATAATTGAAACTAGACATGATAATAAACTAATAAGGAATGAGTTAAAGCAATTATGATAACAATAAAAGGGAAGAAGGAATTAAAGCAAATGATTAAAAATTAAGAGATTAAAAGAGATTGATAATACCAATAAAAATCCAAATCTGAGTAGCCAAAGAGTAAAGGAAGGGTAAAATCCAAAGAACATTAACCAGATAGAGTAAAAGTGAAGATCGAAGACCCGAGTTACGTTGTTCACTCCTTCAGTCTTATACAAAAAATTCCATCCTAAACCTAATCTATGGACTAATTACAAAAGCCCATAAGATAAATAGGCGGAAAAAATCTTTAGAACGACAAACCATTCGATCGAGTGGTAATAAACCACTCGATCAAGCAACTATACGTCAATCCTCTCGATCGAGTAGAAATAAACTACTCGATCGAGCACTCCTTGCTTTGTCTCCTCTTTTGTATACTCGGATTGGTCGATCGAGCATCCTTAGGCATATAAAGCATTCGATCGAGCATAAAATCTACTCGATCGAGCTGTTTAAGCACGTTAGACCTTGAAGCACTTCCCGAATCCAGCTCACGCGTCATCCAAGTGTTAGAATTCCAAACTCCGGCTCCTCATTCTCCATAAATGCATGCAAATGGGACGGATTAAGGCTCGATTTAGCTCCTCTTTAGTCAATTCCTGCAAATTACATAAAACGAACCAAAGAAGAATATTCGGGGCATTTGTAGCTAGATGCTACATAAAAAGTACAGAAATGCGTGTAAAAATGAGGTAAAAACCTTATATAAAAGACACGCATCAAATCTCCCCAAACCAAACCTTTGCTTGTCCCCAAGCAAAAATGAATGCAACTAAGAATAAACAGTGGAACGGGACCAACGCATCAGCTACAAATCACCCACTAAAACCAATTTAATGCAACGGCTGACAAAGTGGCAAAAGAAAAGTGCAAACGAGTTGAATCAATGTTTCAAACTTACTGAACCGTCGACCTTGCAAGATTCAAAAGATATCGGACTCTCACGGGTCGCTCGTCACTCAAAAATTAGGCACAAGGTGAGTATATATGTGAAAGATAGACAGAAGTAAAGACACTCACCTAACTCGGCCTATAAGAACATGCGTGCAGTTAACATGAATAAATTCTCTACAACCATACATATGCATTCCAACCATACTAGTGACCAAGACACATGCCAAGGACTTAAATTTGGGTATGTGAGGTAATGGGTAAGAAGGGGCTAAAATGAATTGGATATGTGGGGTTAATAGTCAGGCTAGCAACAACGAATCCAAATATAACTGCATCCCATCTTCATACTCAATATAACAAAATAAAACAGTGCAAATTCCATGCACTAAACTCACTAAACACCAATACTTGTCAACTCCCCATAAAGTATAGATAGAACATGGGAGTGAAAATCATTATACAATTTTTTTCCTTATCCATATGATTTTTCTTTCTTTTTCTTCTTTCTTATTTCGTTTTTTTTTTTCTTTTTCATTCTCCCTTTTTTTTTCTTTTTCGTTCCATTTTTTTTTTCATCCAACAATTCTTTTTCTATCATTCCCTTCAGTTCTTCACCATCTTCTGAAATCAGATAGAATAACCAAATTGCGATAAAACATTCCAACAACTACTCGTCACTAGCTCGGCTAGGGTAGGAAGTATTATAGAAAGTAGTTAATAGGACAAAAAAGGAAATTTGGCTATGTGGGGCTCATGGGTAGAATGAAATAAAGGGAACTGCCTCTCCTAACATGTGTCACCATCCACAGACCGAATACATACAGGTATTAAGAAGACTAGACTCATGCTTATGCAAATTGATGTTACATGCCTTAAAGAGAGTACTACTCACATCCTAAATGAAACTGGTCATGAATGTCACCAGTTTATAAAGCTCTAACCTTAGAATGTAATGTAGCTTGCCGATATGGTGAATCAAGTCTATTCGTTCAGATAAGAGAGAAACAAAAACTCGTAGATCATGCACATAATCATGCCAACTAAATGTCAAGAATATGCAAGACTCAAGTAAAGATTCACTGTAGCGTCAGAGTTCAAACGTTCCGACTCAAATTAAACGTGAAATTTTTTTTTTTGAATTTTTGGAATTTTTTCTAAATTTTTGAATTTTTAGGATTTGATTTTTTTTTGAATTAATTAAAACAACAATGCATGCGAAAATAATTAAACGTGCAAGCGAAAATGCAAGAAAACATGCAGACACACATAGATATGGATGCATACCTCCCCAAACCAAACCGTACAATGCCCTCATTGTACCAAAAATAGGGAAAGAAATGCAAACTAAAGGGAAAAGGAGAAGTGGAGTCGGAAAACTTACAAAACGTCATAAAGAGGGACCTCCGCAAACCGACCATGAACATGGGAGGTCAAAGAAAGTCAAGCAGTAGCTCAATAGACGTAAAACAGCCGCTGGAAGACGACACTGCTCGATCGAGCAACTTGGAATAGCTCGATCGAGTAAACTGGTGGATGGAAGTCCTCGATCGAGTTAAAAACTACTCGATCGAGTAAACGTGATTTCTGCTTTGGTCGATCGAGTAAGAATATCACTCGATCGAGTGAAAAATACCCCAAAAAGTGCTCGATCGAGCAGTAAACTACTCGATCGAGTGAAGTAACCTGCAAAACACGCATTTCAAAGCAAGAGAAGCATAAAGAGTTCGTAAGACAGCGTCTAAAGTTCAACAAAAAGCTAAAGAAAAACAAAAAGTTCAACAAAAGTTCAATAAAACAGTCCGGGATGCCTCCCGGAGAGCGCTGGTTTATGAGGTCCCGCACGACCTTTCTGGTATCAATTAAATGGCACGTCTAGCTCGTCAAATTACAGGACTTCGACACGATTGTCTGCTTCATTCGCCTCGTGTTACTGCTTCACATATTGGCCATTAACTTTAAACCTATGACCCTCGGCATCTTCGAGCTCCACGGATCCAAATTTGGTAACAGCTGTCACCGTATAAGGACCACTCCACCTGGACTTCAGCTTGCCAGGAAACAATCTCAAACGGGCATTAAACAGCAGCACCTTTTGCCCAACATGGAACTCCCGAGGTAGAATTCTCTTGTCATGCCATCTCTTCGTCTTTTCTTTGTAAATGCGCGAGCTATCATAGACATTAAGCCTAAACTCTTCCAACTCAGCTAGCTGCAAAAGACGATTCTGACCACACAACTTAGAATCAAAGTTAAGCTCACGAATTGCCCACCAAGCCTTACATTCCAATTCAACAGGTAAGTGACATGATTTCCCATAAACTAACCTATAAGGTGATGCACGAATTGGTGTCTTAAAGGCAGTTCTATAGGCCCATAATGTATCCTCTAACTTAAGACTCCAGTCCTTCCGTGATTTAGAAACTACCTTAGACAAGATCTCTTTCAACTCGCGGTTAGAGACCTCAACCTGACCAATAGTTTGGGGATGATACCCCAAACCACGCCAGTGTTGGACACCAACTTTAGACAGAATAGAAGTTAGTTTCTTTTCCTTAAAGTGCATTCCCCCATCACTAATGACGACCCTAGGGACACCAAATCGGGGAAATATGACCTTTTTGAACATTTTTATCACGGTCTTGGCATCAGAATGGGGTGAAGCAATTGCCTCAACCCATTTGGACACATAATCTACAGCCACTAAGATGTACCTGTTACCTTTACTAGACGGGAATGGTCCTTGGAAATCAATGCCCCAGACATCGAAAACCTCAACCTCTAAGATGCTGTTTTGTGGCATCTCATGTCTCTTTGAAATGTTCCCTGATCATTGGCAAGCATCACAAGCTGAAACAAAAGACTTAGCATCAGCAAACAAAGAGGGCCAGAAAAAACCAGACTGAAGTACCTTAGCCACGGTACGCGATGGACCGTGGTGACCACCATAGGAAGAGGAGTGGCAGCCTTCCAGGACTACTTTGGCCTCCCACTGCGGAATACACCGTCTGTAGAGACCGTCTGCACATTCCTTAAACAAATAAAGATCATCCCAGAAATACTGCTTAGCGTTATACAGAAAACGCTTCCTCTGGCGATGAGAAAGGTCGGGCGTGCGACTTGCCACGACAACGGTTAGCTATATCTGCATACCAAGGTTCTTGGTCAACAATAGACGATATAAGAGCAATTAAAGTATCGTCAGGAAAAGAATCATCAATAGGTAGAGAATCTTCCCCTTCTTGTCGCATCAGTCGCGACAAGTGATCAGCTACAACGTTCTCAGCTTATTTCTTATCCTTAATCTGCAAATCAAACTCCTGAAGAAGGATTATCCATCTCAATAGCCGCGGTTTAGCCTCCTTCTTAGCAAGGAGATGCCTCAAAGCTGCATGGTCAGTAAAAACAGTAACTTCTGACCAAACTAAATAAGTACGAAACTTCTCTAAGGCATAAACTACAGCTAGCAGCTCTTTCTCAGTGGTAGTGTACTTCACTTGAGCCTCATCCAGAGTTCGGCTCGCATAATATATCGCGTTCAAAGCTTTGTCCTTCCTTTGGCCCAGCACCGCTCCCAGTGCATAGTCACTAGCATCACACATTATCTCAAACGGCAAGTCCCAGTCGGGAGGCTGTATGATCGGCGCAGAGACTAAAGCCTGCTTTAACCTGTTAAAAGCAGAAAGACACTCATCAGTAAAAACAAAAGGGGCATCCTTAAGTAGCAACTGTGTAAGTGGTTTAGCAATTTTTGAGAAGTCCTTGATAAACCGGCGATAAAAGCCGGCGTGACCAAGGAAACTCCTCACCCCCTTAACATTAACAGGAGGCGGTAATTGCTGAATCACTTCCACCTTTGCTTTATCAACCTCTATTCCCCTATCAGAAACTAAGTGCCCTAAGACAACTCCCTCGTTGACCATAAAGTGGCACTTCTCCCGATTCAAAGACAAGATTAACCTTAATACAAATACAACACTTTCTCAAGGTTAGACAGACAGTTAGAAAAATCACTTCCATAAACACTGAAATCGTCCATGAAAACTTCCATAATAGACTCAATATACTCTGAAAATATCCCCATCATGCACCTTTGAAAGGTGGCAGGGGCATTACACAAACCAAAAGGCATCCTGCGATAAGCAAAAACGCCCTGAGGACAAGTAAATGTAGTCTTAGCTTGATCGTCTGGGTGAATAAGGATCTGAAAGTACCCGGAATACCCGTCTAAATAGCAGAAAACTTTATGAGAAGCTAACCTTTCTACCATTTGATCAATAAAAGGAAGGGGAAAGTGATCTTTCTTGGTGGCGGCATTAAGCTTTCTGTAATCTATACACATCCGCCAACCAGTCACTACTCGAGTATGTATTAATTCATCTTTATCATTCTTAACTACAGTTGTCCCTTCTTTCTTCGGGACCACCTGTACTGGACTCACCCATTTAGAATTGCCAACAGAATAAATAATACCTGCGTCTAGCAGCTTCATTACCTCAGCCATCACTACATCCTGCATCTTCTGGTTCACCGGCCGACCCCTCTGCGAGGGTTTGTGATCTTCCTTCAGCTCTATCCTGTGCATACAGATATCGGGACTAATCCTCTTGATATCGTCCAGTGAATAACCCAGTGCTTTCCTGTTTTTCTTAAGTACAACTAACAAAGAGGTCATCTGATCATTATCAAGCTTAGCGCTAACAATGACTGGAAATTGCTCAGTACCATCTAAAAAGACATATTTAAGATGAGAAGGGAGGGGCTTACGTTCCGGCACCTTTACCTCAATGGAGCAGAGAGTGCTAATCATTTGTTCCACTTGCTCTCCCTCATGCTCATCTAAATCATCAACAAGCAAATCCAACGCAGAGTCATCATCGTCTGGGCTATCTGCACACTCATCAAAAAGCATAAGGGCTTCTAGTGGGTCCTTCATAAAAGAACCCGACCAGAAATCATAAATAGACTCGTCAATAATATCAACCGAATAAAAAGTATCCTCTATCATTGGCCGAGCCAAAGTACTAGACAGACTGAAAGTGATCGCGTCATTCCCAACTGCAAGAGTCAAACGCCTTGTCGACATCAATAATGACCCAAATGTACAAAGGAAAGGTCTTCCTAAGATAATTGGGGTCCGGTGTCCTCGCCTATATCTAAAACAATGAAATCTCTTTCGGAATAAAGAGCTTGCCTATTTTCACAGCACGTCCTCTAAGACACCTAAGGGCTTCCTAACAGATCTATCAGCCATCTGTAGGGTAATGTTAGTCACTTTAAAATGACTCATGTTCACTTTCTTGCAGATAGGAAGGGGCATGACGCTAACACTGGCTCTTAAATCACAAAGAGCCTGATCAATGACCAAGTTGCCTATAATACAGGTAATAGAAAAGCTGCCCGGGTCTTTCATTTTAGGTGGACCCTTATTTAAAAGCAAATTACTAGACTCTTCCATAAATGAAATCGTCTCAAATTCACTTAAATTTCTCTTACGTGTCACAATATCTTTCATAAACTTAGCGTAAGTAGGTACCTGAGTAACAAGTTCGGAAAAAGGGACAGTTACCTGGAGGTTCTTCACAACGTCCACAAACTTACCGTACTGTCGCTCGATCTTTGCGTCCTTCAGACGACCTTCGAAGGGCACTCTGGTAGCAATGAGTGGACCCGCAACTTTCTCTTTACCTTTATCAATGCGTGACACCTCCACAGCAGGGGAAGATGACACGGTAGCGAAATTGGATAGTAAAATAGGATCTCCGCCACTTCTGGTACTCGATCGAGCAAAATTACCACTCGATCGAGTGGTTTCACATTGCAATATACTCGATCGACCATTCTCCTTACTCGATCGAGTAATGTCCTTTTCTGATTTACTCGATCGAGCGTTTTTATAACTCGATCGAGTGATTTCTTCAGCAAATTCAGTCGATCGAGTAAGAATATCACTCGATCGACCATCTTCAATTTCTGCACTACTCGACCGACCAGTATTTTCACTCGATCGAGTGATGGGATGAATTGATTCACTCGATCGAGTAGATAGATCACTCGATCGAGTGTCTTGATTACACGCAGCAAGTATTTCGGCTAAAAACTCATCCATATCATCCTCCGGGGCATCTTCAGCTATCAGAACCCCATCTTTCGGTTCCTTTGGCTCTTCATGAGTAAGGCCAACTAGGAGGTTCGTTGCATTGGTTGGATTGCATGTCGATAGAAGCTTGGCTTAGTCACTCGCGAGTGTTAACTGCGCGACTTGTTCTCTTAATTCCGCTATGACAGCTTCTTTCCTGTTGCACTTCTCATCAAATTGTTGTGATATGCTCAACATAAAAGATTTCAATTCGGCAATTTCCTCATTTGCAGGAGGAGAAACTAGTCTGGCGGCGGAAGAAAGAGCAGAGACGTTCTTTATTTCTTCATATAGCTGAGAAAAAGGAACTCCTTGCTTGTATTTCTGATAAGCAAGGACGCGCTCTATACTTGCCAGGTATCCAATAGGGTCATGCCCTTCCATGCCACATCTACCACATGGCTCTATATGTTCAGTAATCGAACAAACCTGTAATTTAGACATTCTGGCAAATAGACTTACAAAGCAACGAACAACCTGCAAAACTTATCAAAACTTTGCAGAAATAAGATCAGCCTCAAGGAATAAATTCCTCGAGACGAGAGACAAACTTAATTAAAGCAACAAAAATTGCGCCACCTCTCCTAAGAATTCAACGCGCAAAATTTGACACGGCTATCGCGTGCACTGTCAAAAAAATACCAACTGGCTCTAACTAATAAAGCTAGGGAAGTCGGGTTGAATCCACAGAGAGGTAGGAAATTGTCAGCTTAATCTAAGTTCGTCAAGGTAACCAAATTGGGGGGGGGGGAGGGGTTTAACCGTGATATTCTAAACTAATAAGAAGGTAAGGAAGAGAAAATAAAAGAATAAAGATTAACCAAGGAGAGAAAAACAGCTAAGACAGACGGTTCACCATAATCATTCGGTCAAGTAATCTAGGTCTCAGGTCAATGCAAATACGATCTAAGGAGCAGTGAATATCTCCTTTCGGTCTCAATTCGCCCTAAAGCGTAAATAGCTTAGCTTTCGCCCTTACTACAATACCCTATTGTTCGCTACTAGTCTCGCCTTTTCCAACCTTTCGGTCCAGGTCAAGGGTCACTAAGATATAAATGTCTAATTGCGTCGACTCAATTAAACAGATACAGATAAATGCAGCAATTAACAACGAAGATTATACCAGCATTAACCCAATAAATCGATTACTATTCCCTCATAATTATGGACCCCATATAGCCTTAGCAGAAGAAAATTAGCTACTCATTATCATCAAATTAACAATAACAACAAATAAATAATTGAAATTAGACATGATAATAAACTAATAAGGAATGAGTTAAAGCAATTATGATAACAATAAAAGGGAAGAAGGAATTAAAGCAAATGATTAAAAATTAAGAGATTAAAAGAGATTGATAATACCAACAAAAATCCAAATCTGAGTAGCCAAAGAGTAAAGGAAGGGTAAAATCCAAAGAACATTAACCAGTGATAGAGTAAAAGTGAACAGATCGAAGACCCGAGTTACGTTGTTCACTCCTTCAGTCTTATACGAAAAATTCCATCCTAAACCTAATCTATGGACTAATTACAAAAGCCCATAAGATAATTAGGCGGAAAAAATCTTTAGAAGGACAAACCATTCGATCGAGTGGTAATAAACCACTCGATCGAGCAACTATACGTCAATCCTCTCGATCGAGTAGAAATAAACTACTCGATCGAGCACTCCTTGCTTTGTCTCCTCTTTTGTATACTCGGATTGGTCGATCGAGCATCCTTAGGCATATAAAGCATTCGATCGAGCATAAAATCTACTCGGTCGAGCTGTTTAAGCACGTTAGACCTTGAAGCACTTACCGAATCCAGCTCACGCGTCTTCCAAGTGTTAGAATTCCAAACTCCGGCTCCTCATTCTCCATAAATGCATGCAAATGGGACGGATTAAGGCTCGATTTAGCTCCTCTTTGGTCCATTCCTGAAAATTACATAAAACGAACCAAAGTAGAATATTCGGGGCATTTGTAGCTAGATGCTACATAAAAAGTACAGAAATGCGTGTAAAAATGAGGTAAAAACCTTATATAAAAGACACGCATCATCTGGCATTGATTATGATGAAACATTTGCCCCTGTGGCCAAAATGTCCACAGTGAGAGCACTCCTTGCTATAGTGTTCATGCAGAATTGGGAAACCTGCCAGATGGATGTGGCAAATGCTTTTCTTCATGGGGACTTGGTTGAAGATGTGTACATGAAGCCTCTCTTTGGCTACTCTAATGGTACTCTCACTGTACCTGGTCAGGGGGAGTCAAGTCAACTTCTTACTAAAGGTAAAGTGTGTAAGCTTCTCAAATCTCTTTATGGACTCAAACATACCCCCAGACAGTGGTTCTCTAAACTGTCCCAAGCTCTTCTCACTCATGGGTTTAGACAATCCCATGCTGATCCCTCTCTATTTGTTAAACAAATCAATGGGAGCACCACTGTAGTGCTCATTTATGTTGATGACATGGTTATAGCAGGGGATGCTTCCTCAGAAATCTAAGCTCTTAAAGACCATCTAAACTTTACTTTTAACATGAAAGATCTAGGTGAACTTAACTATTTCCAGGGAATAGAAGTTGAGAAAAATAGTGATGGCATCTTTATCTCACAGAAGAAATACACCTTGGATCTCTTAAAGTCTTTTGGAGTGGACAAATCAAGATCCATACAACTTCCCATCAATCCAGTTATTAAGCTAGAACCAGGCAAAGGCACACCTCTTCCCCAACCTGACACATACAGGAGACTGGTTGGTAAACTTATATATTTGACCATTACCAGGCTTGATGTTGCCTTTTCAGTCCAACTATTGAGTCAATTCTTGCAACATCCTACCTCTGATCATATGCAAGCTGCCAGGAGGGTGTTAAGGTATCCGAAGTCTACACCTAGCCAGGGTGTCTTATTTGCAAGTAATTGCATATGTATTGTAGCCAATTGATAGGGTTCTTGCATGATGTAGTTATTCATTTGGTACATGTTAATATAGGAAATATTTGGATAAAAAAAAGTAATGTGGGCCTCATGTGCATTCAGTAGAAAGTCCACTACAGGGTTCTGTATTCTCCTTGGTAATTCCCCTATCTCCTGGAAATCTAAGAAACAGACTGTAGTGTCCCGTTCTTCCGCTAAAGCTGAGTACAGAGTCATGGCCATAACTACTTGTGAATTAACTTGGCTCTTTCAGTTACTGCAGGATCTTGGTTTTCAACACTTGGGACCTGCTCATCTTAAGTGTGATAACTAGGCTGCTCTGGCCATTTATGCAAACCCAGTGTATCATGAACGCACTAAATACATTGAAGTGGACTGTCATTTCATATGGGAAAAGATCCAACAAGGACTTCTCACCACTTCCTATGTCAATACCAAAAATCAGTTAGCAGATGTTCTCACTAAGTCCTGCACTGTTTCTTAACATCATCACTTGTTGTCCAAGATGGGAGTTTCAGCGGGATTACACTCTCATCTTGAGGGGCAGTGTAGAAAAGAAGAAGACCCTACACAAGATCCACCTTAGTCTAGGTTGATAAGTCATTAAGTTCAAGTACATAACTTTAGCATTGTTTATTAGTTTATGGTTGTAGAGTCAGCTATAGCTAAGTACTCTCTTTTGTCCAACAGATAGCTTTTCTTTACTCATCAGTCTTTGTACAAAACCATCTGAATATATGTGCTCCATTGTACTCTTTGTATGACACACACAAAAACTCTGATTCACAATTAATGAAATTCAATGAACTCAACTCTCAACTGTACTCTTCCGCTTAATTCTTTTATGTCTTCTACTTCCTGTTGTCTTATCTAAACACAACAAAGTTAGGTTATAATGTGGTTGTTTGCTCTTTGTGCATTTTAGCTCCTAAAGATGAAGAATGTGATTCTGAATATTAGAGCGTTTATTGCAGAGTTTATGTTTGCATCGCGTTTTTTGCGATTTTTAGCCCCTAATGTTGAACAATGCCTGATCTTTATCGTTTGTTCAAATTTATCCAAATTTTCCTTTTGAAACCACAGTATGGTCTTTGTCATTCAAAACTGCGCCTGATTTTGATCATAGAAACATAGACTTGTTTCCAAGTATGGCCTTTGCATTGTTCACTTTATGATGCTCTTCCGATCGGGGTATTTTTATTTCCATGGTGGTTATGATCTGATCTAAGTGCTTAGTTTAGCTTACTCTTTGTGAGATACCGTGTAATTGTGAGAATGGCAAGCTGTGTTCGTCTATTATAAAGTGAGCTCTTTTATGACTGTCAAGTTCCGTAGATAAGGTCATTTCATATACTTCATATTCTCTCCTAGCAAACTGACTCCGAGTTTCTAAAAAGCAATATCGTTTGGCTAGGAAGAAATTTAGGTGAATGGTCTTCCATGTTTTCAATTATATATCTTTTTTTTTTTTAGGAAAGGTGAGTTTATATATTGATAAAAGCCCATCATACAGTTTGCTAACTAGAGATAGCACATATCTCTAGTTAAATACAATTTGGACACACTCTAGTTAACCATTCCTCAGTTTTCCTAGACCGCACTCTTACATGACTACATCTCAATTTCATTTGCACCGTTTACTTCACCTGTTTTATAAGTATAACAGGGTGAGGAATTACAGACTCTATCCTGCATCTATTTCGAGCATGCCAAATCAGGTACACTAGATGTGTTACAGACTACCTGCTTCATCAGAATAGAACGTTCTCTAATGGCCAGCCACCAAGCAATTACCTCTTGCATAGGCAAGCATACCTGTAACCAATCTTCAAGGAGCCTCACACACTGCCTGCTAAACGAGCAGTTGAAGAACAAATGATTGAGCTCTTCCTCAGCATCCTCACAAAGAATACACCTATTACTCTGGATGATATGCATTCTCAATAACCTGTCCTGTGTAAGCAAATGATTCTGAGCCACCAGCCAGATGAAAAAATTATGTTTTGGTAGAATTAGCCTGTTCTGAATCCATGGGTACCAATCAACATCAGGTCCTGCATTAACAAGCCAACTATACCCCAACTTGACAGTATACTCACACATATCTCCTCTCCCAGCCTCATCATACAACCAAGATTGAAATTGTCTTTTCACTGCACATAGTCTTCTCCATGCCCAACTTGTATTTATTGTAGGTTCATAGTCTTTCTAGGTGCCATTATTTATATAGATAGAATGCACCCACTTCACCCATAGGTGATCAGTCTTCTTTTCTATCCACCAGACATATTTGCCCAATAGAACTATATTCCACTGATGCAATTGTTTCAATCCCAAGCCACCTTTCCTCCTGGGTTTGCAGATTTGTTTCCAAGAGACAAGGGCAGGGGATCTCTATTTAATCCTGACCATGCTAAAGAAATGCTCTACAAACAGCATCAATATTGCTTATCACTGTTTTTGGCAAGATAAATATTATTGCCCAGTAATTATGGAGGGTACTCAACACAGATTTAATTAAAGTGAGCCTCCCAGCATAAGTGAGATGTTTGGCTCCTAACCTGGTAATCCTTTCAGTCACCTTGTCCACCAGGCACTGGCAATCCAAAATCCCCAATCTTTTTGGTGCAATTTTGACCCCCAAATATCTAAAAGGGATCCCCCCCCCCCCCTCTTTTCATTCCAGATGCCTCCTCAATACTTCTTATGAATTCCTCACTCACCCCATTACTGTATATGTTTGACTTACCATTATTCATTTTGAGTCCAGAGGAGACAGAAAAGGTCTCAAAAGCCATGAGCATGTGTCTAATAGAGTGCAGGTCTCCTCTGCTAAACATTAATAGGTCGTCAGCAAAACATAAGTGAGTAAGCTTCAATTTAGAACACAAAGGGTGATATTTGAACCCCTGAAACCTGTCCAAGATCCCCAAAAGTCTACTAAGATACTCAAGACAAATGGTAAAGCGCAAGGGGGGAAGAGGAACCCCCTGCCTTAACCCTCTGTGTCCTTTAAAAAAACCAAATACTTCTCCATTCAAAGTTAGGGAATAGGTGGTAGTTGATACACATTGCATTATGAGCTCATGCTGCTAAGGGGAAAGTTTAGAGCACTCAACATTTCCTGAAGAAAACTCCAATCAATGGAGTCATATGCTTTTTGCAGGTCTATTTTCATCAGAACTCTAGGTGAGCAAACTTTCTTCTTATAAAGCTTGATGAGGTCTTGACAGATGAGGATGTTGCCCACTATATCTCTGTCTTTAACAAAAGTTCCCTGAGAAGGATTAATGATGTCAGGTAAGATTGAGCTCAGCCTAGTACACAACACCTTTGTCAAACACTTATAGACTGTATTGCAGCAAGCAATGGGTCTGAATTGCAATACACTATCAGGCAAATCAATTTTTGGACTAAGAGTGAGGATAGTTGTGTTCAGTTCTTTCAAAACTTTCCCAGAAGTGAAAAAATTCCTAACAGCCTTGCACATATCCATTCCCACTATATGCCAGGAATCTTTGAAAAACTGGCTACTAAAGCCATCAGGTCCTGGTGCCTTGTCACCAAAAATGGAGAACATGGCACTTTTAATCTCCTCATCTGATACAGGTTTGAGTAACAACTCTCTATGACCTTCACTCAACACCTTTCCTGTCTTCACCACTTTTTTACAGATGGGTTTAACAGGGTTGGATGTTCCCAATAACCTCTTCTAATATCTCTCAAAAGCTCCCTTTATGTCCTCAGGTTTTGAACATACCTCTCCCTCCATATCATGAATGTTATATACCCTATTCTTCACTCTCCTTCTTTTAATGCTAGAATAGAAGAATGAGGTATTATCATCCCCATCTCTGATCCAGACTTCTTTTGCTTTCTGAGCAATTATATTTTTTTTTTATCAGGTTACTTTTTTATCTTTATACTTTTTTGGAAAGGGTCAATGAAAATTTTCAGATCCTTGACTTTTCACACGTTTATCACCCTCATGATCAATTGAGCAGATCATTTATGAGCCTTTGGAACTTGTATCACTTTGTTCAGAATTTATGATAATACCTTTTTGCAATAGGTGGTTAGCAACGAAATCTATTGGACGATTATATTGTGATTATGTAAATATCCAATATATCGTCATATATTCTAGTGTATAATATCTCGGTTAAATATGTAAACGTATTATTGTTTTCCCCTAGTTTAAGTTAACATATAGGAGTATATATGTATGGATGTATCTCGTAAATATTTATTCAATAACAAGTGCTCAGACACAATCTTTACCTCCGTCTCGTTTCTCTGTTTCTTCATGGCATCAGAGTATCTTTAGATCCTGAGTAAACTTCCGCACAAAACTAAACAAACAAAACACTTAAACAAAACACAATAACGTTGAACAATTGAATGATGGTTGGGGTAGAAGGAGGCAAAAGCGGTGATGGAAAGAAAACCGGAGGCAAGGGATTTGAACAGATTGCTCCGTCGTCACCGTTGTACTTACACGCATCCGAAAGTCCGAGTTTAACGTTAACTCAAACAATTTTTAATGGCGAAAATTACGAACTTTGGCCAGATGCAGTCCGTAATGGTCTCGACGCCAAGAATAAATTGGGGTTCGTCGAAGGATTTGTTAAAAAACCGACTGTCACTGAAGGAGAGGAAAAAAGTCTTGAAGCGGTCACGTGGCATCAATGTAATGCAATGATGAAAGCCTGGCTAAGGAACGTCATCGAGCCAAGACTCCATTTGCGTATCAGTTTTTCGGGAACGGTGACGGAGATTTGGAAAGAACTCAAAGAACGTTACTCGGCTGCAAACGCACCACGAGTACACCAATTGAAGCAATAGTTAAACGAATGCAAGCAAGACAAAAATCAATCAATTGTAGAATACTACACACGGATGAAGGTTGTATGGGATGAGCTTGGAAACTACAGTCATGTTCCACCGTGCACTTGTGGAGTAGCAGCGGCTCTAGCTAAGGAACGCGAGGAAGAAAAGGTCCATCAGTTTCTTATGGGACTTGACACGAGTCTTTCTGGACACCTCCGTACAAATCTTTTGATGGAGGACGATATAACGTCGCTTAGCAGAGCATATGCTATCGTATTAAGAGAGGAAAGGCATAGGGCTGTAACCAAGATCAAGGATGAAATTAATGATGCGGCAATGGTGGCTCGAGTGACTAATGGAGAAGGTAGAGGACGTGGTGTTGGTCCGAATAATGATACGAGGGAGGCTAACCCAGTACGATGTGGACACTGCACCAAATTCTACCACATGGAGGATAAGTGTTGGGAGAAATATCCCGAACTTTTTCCAGCAAGAGGTCACGGCCGTGGACGACGAGGGCGACGTGGTGGCAGAGGTCAAGGTAACACGTTCCAAGTTGCCAATGCAGCATCTACAAGTGAAGGAGAGCACTCGTTCACGCCTGAGGAGTTAACACAACTGCGACATTTGTTGGGAGCAAAGTCATCAGATACCAATAAAAAAATTGCAGGTATGACAAATATGACGATTAGCAGTTGGTTATTAGATAGTGGTGCCTCGCACCACATGACAGGACGGAGAATGTTGCTGAAACATATAAAGAAACAACCGTCTTCTACTGTTACACTGCCAGATGGAACGCAAATAATTGCAGAGGAGCATGGACAGATCGCTATAAGCGATAATTTCATTTTGAAGGACGTTTTATACGTTCCGCAATTAACTTGTGATTTAATTTCCATAAAACAATTAATTGGGGAAAATAATTGTGTTGTGACATTTTATCCTGGCCATTGCGTTATACAGGACCAATCTACGAGGATGAAGATTGGACGGGGTGAGCATCGAGATGGTGTCTATTTTTTGAAGACGGACAAAATGAGCGTTGCACGAATGAATACTAAGGATGATACACGACTTTGGCACAAGCGACTTGGACATCCGTCTCAAAGTATTTTATCTTCTTTTTCGAAATTAGTTGGTGTTGATTTATTTTGGAATTCTAGTGACATATGTGATGCGTGTTGTCGAGCTAAGCAAAAACGGTCAGTTTTTAAGCCCAATAATAAAACAAGTATTGATTTGTTTTCCCTTATACATTGTGACATTTGGGGACCGTATCATACAAAAAGTTTATCGGGAGCTCACTATTTTCTCACCATTGTCGATGATAAGAGTCGAGGTCTATGGGTTTATTTAATGCGTGATAAAGGAGAAGTGAGTCGATTAATGATGAATTTTTGTAAAATGACGAAAACCCAATTTGGAAAACACGTTAAAACAGTGCAAAGTGACAATGGAACGGAGTTTCTATCCGGGACCATGAAGGCATTTTATAACGAACATGGGATGGCTTTCCGAACAAGTCAAGTAGACACCCCACAACAAAATGGTAGGGTGGAACGAAAACACCGACACATATTGGAAAAAGCACGTGCCCTCCGATTTCAAGCTAATTTGCCTATTGAGTTTTGGGGGGAATGTATTCTGACAGCGGCCTATTTGATAAATCGCACACCCATTCGAATTCTTAATGGTTTGACTCCGTATGAAGTCTTGTATGGTCATCCCCCTTGTCTTGATAATGTAAAGGTCTTTGGTAGTCTATATTATGTTCATAGCAAAGAAAAACCAAAAGATAAATTTAATGAAAGAGGCAAAAGGTGCATATTTGTCGGGTATCTAAACACTAAGAAGGGATGGAAGGTATACGATCTTAAACAACGAACTTTGTTTGAGTCACGAGACGTAGTGTTTTACGAACATGTTTTTCCTTTTGTCGATATGAGTGTTGTGGATACACACGAAAATATGCACCCATACCTTCCTGACACACCCATTGTGGTCGACATTGAGAACCACGGCCAGGAGGGGTCAAGCACGCAGGAAGGGGGAGGGAATGACCAGGATGTAAGTGATGAAATAAATAACAATGAAGGAGTGAATGAGGGCGCTGAAAACAGAGGAGAAATTAACAGTACAGGTGGAGGAGAAAATGACCGAGGAGATGAACAAATAGGTCGTGGTGCACGTGAGAAATTCGAGCCATACTGGAAGAAATACTACATTTTCAAGTCAACACGAATTATAGACCCCATGATGAATGCTCACTCCGTCCGATCAACCTCCGCAAAGAAAGGTACTCGTTATCCTATAGCGCATTATGTCACAACCAATTGTTTTTCTATTAATCACAGGAAATTTTTGGCTAATGTGGATGCTGTCCAAGAGCCACGAAATTACTCGGAAGCCGCACAAAAAGAAGAATGGCGACAAGCCATGGCCAAAGAAATTGAAGCATTAGAAATGAACGGCGCATGGAAAATTGTGGACTTGCCGAGTGGAAAGAGACCTATTAGATGTCGATGGCTCTACAAGGTGAAGCGCAAAGCGGATGGCACAATTGAGCGATATAAAGCAAGGTTGGTAGCACAAGGCTACACTCAAGTTGAGGGGATCGGTTTTCATGAAACTTTTGCCCCCGTCGCTAAAATGACGAGTGTGCGGTGTCTATTAGTTGTAGCTGTGACGAAGGGATGGATGATTGCTCAATTAGATGTGAATAATGCTTTCCTACATTGAGATTTAGACGAGGAAGTATATATGCGGATGCCACCCGGTTTTGAAAGCAGTGGTTCAAACAAAGTATGCAAACTTTTAACATCATTATACGGTTTAAAGCAAGCTTCGAGAAATTGGTTTGCAAAGCTATCAAATTCCTTGACGAGGTATGGTTTCGTACAATCACTAGCAGACTATTCGTAATTTACTTACAATAAAGATGGAGTTTTTATTGCATTGTTGGTATATGTCGATGACATGATAATCGTAAGTAATAACGAAATAGCAAGTGACCGTCTTAAAAATTTCCTTGACCGGAGTTTTGGAATTAAAGACCTCGGCAGACTTAAATATTTCTTGGGGATCGAAGTGGCCACTGGTTTGAAAGGATTGTTCCTTAGCCAACGAAAATATGCACTAGAAATAATAAAGGAAGCGGGAATGGAAGGAGCTAAACCGGTTCACACTCCAATCCAACCGAACCATAGACTCGCATTGGCAGAGGGACGTATTTTAAATGATCCAATGAAGTACCGGAGATTGATGGATCGGCTTATCTACTTGACTATAACTCGGGGCCTGACTTAGTGTATGTCGTACATATTTTATCACAATTTGTGCATGCCCCGAGACAAGAGCATTTAGACGCAGTGTATAGGGTGATGCGTTACATTAAAGGTAGCCCGGGAAAGGGAATTGTGATAGACAGAAATTGTGACTTGACATTGCAAGGGTATTCGGATTCGGATTACGCGAGTTGTCCGTTAACGCGAAGGTCTATAACCGGATACTTTGTTTCACTTGGTAGTTCACCCATCTCCTGGAAGGCTCGAAAACAGACAACGGTGGCAAAGTCCACCGCAGAAGCGGAATACCGCGCTTTGGCAGCCGTGACGAGTGAGCTCATATGGCTGAAATCTTTTCTTTAGTCACTCGGAATAGTCCATGGTCAGCCTATGCAAATTTATTGTGACAATAAAGCAGCGCTGCACATTGCGAAGAACCCAGTTTTCCATGATCGTACTAAACACATTGAAGTTGACTGCCATTTCATCCGTTATCATCTCATGAATAAGACGATCTCTACGTCACATGTAAGGAGCAAGGAACAAATTGCATATATTTTTACGAAAGCCCTTGGAGGTGACGCTTTTGGGTATCTTCAGTCCAAGTTGGGCATTGGCATACCAAGTGCTCCAACTTGAGGGGGAGTATTGGACGATTATATTGTGATTATGTAAATATCCAATATATCGTCATATATTCTAGTGTATAATATCTCGGTTAAATATGTAAACGTATTATTGTTTTCCCCTAGTTTAAGTTAACATATAGGAGTATATATGTATGGATGTATCTCGTAAATATTTATTCAATAACAAGTGCTCAGACACAATCTTTACCTCCGTCTCGTTTCTCTGTTTCTTCAAAATCACTGATGATAGTTCAGAATAACTTTGCAGAATCTGTGGCGACATCATGAGTGAACTCGTTGGAAGTCAGTCAAACAATTAGGATGATTGATGTTTGGTGCTTGGTGCTTGGTAGTCATCTAAACTAGAACTATAGTGATCTTAGTTTTACATCTGAGATAATGTGCCAAGAATTATGAGTTTTTGTCACTCCGAACAAAGTGTCACTTAGTCCTCTCGTACTAGGCACAACATAGACATTGATACATTTTGTGGCTTGTCATATTTCCCTGTTGAGTACTTGAGACTGAATCGAAAATTTGAAGACATAGGCATGACTGTATCTATATGCATCTCATTTTCAGAGGTATAGGCGTTTTGATGAGTGGCTTTTGTTGGGTGTAAGAAGAATAAAAGGACCAATGGCCGGACATTTATTTGTGTAGTAATTTTTGTTTTGTAATACTGAAATGAGTAAAACTCAGCAACCCTTGTGTTGTAATTTAGCCCTATAAAGTTATAAGTTATTGATAGATGCCTGGACAGATAAAAGGCGACGCTTTGATCCATCCATATGTTGAAATAGCTCGGTAACAAATTTCATTAGTTGCGATTTTGGACGGGTATACTTATGCTATATAATCTTTTCTGATTTGACTTGTTGGCAGTTTTCTTATAATGTATACATTTTCCCTGCTTCAGTACATCTGTTTTAGGAGTTTCCACAGAGTCCATGCAACTGTCATTTGACGCGAGGGGAAATTGTGTGCCAACGATACTTGTATTGATGCAGAGGCGTCTCTATGCTCAGGGAGGTTTGCAGGTGAATACGACCTCTCGATTTAACTTCATATTATAATTGAGATATTCAACATCGTCTTTAGATTAGTCTTTTCAAATGTGATTTATTGTGGAAGGTTTTCTGGCTAGTTTTTGGTGTAACAGGATAAGTTTACGTGCAGGAGGAAGGAATTTTTAGAATTACTGCAGATAACAGTCATGAAGAGTTTGTTCGAGACCAGTTGAATGAGGGTGTGGTGCCGGATGACATTAATGTTCACTGCCTAGCTGGTCTTATTAAGGTATAAATTATTTTCCTCGAACTTGGGTACCCATGCCCGACACTCTACATATCCAAGTGTTAGACTTGACGTGACAATTTTTCATATACGGGCAATGAGGACATGTCACCAAAACCAAAATCAAAATGAGCGGGACTTTCAAGCGTCCTAATTCTTAAACAATTCCATACCAAGTGGATTCTCAAGCTTTTTTACTTGATTCTGCAGGCTTGGTTTAGGGAACTGCCAACTGGGGTATTAGATCCATTGTCACCGGAGGATGTGATGCATTGTGAGTCTGAAGAGGACTGTACCGAGCTTGTGAAGCAACTTCCTGCAACAGAGGGCGCTCTGCTCAATTGGGCCATTAACTTGATGGCTGATGTTGTTCAAGAAGAACATCACAACAGGATGAATGCTCACAACATCGCAATGGTGTTTGCTCCAAACATGACTCAGGTAGCCGGTCTTTCATTTAACTTCACAATTTTTAAATGAAAAACCCAACTTCACTCATACTCCGAAATTCATGTATATTGTAGATGGCAGATCCTTTGACTGCACTAATGTATGCTGTCCAAGTGATGAACTTCCTTAAAACCCTAATTAGTAAAACACTTCAAGATAGAAAAGATTCAAGTATAGAACCCGGTCGTGCCTCATCTACCGAGCCTTCTGATGAGAGTGGACACCAAAGCCCATCACCGATTTCTCCTGAAGCTCATCATTCTGAAGACACTGATGAGTCAGAATCGGAGCAAAGTCACTCCGAGGATGACTCCTTTTCGTACAGTCCTAGGTTGCCACTAGAGGATGGAAGCGAATCTGATGATTCGCCTCCAGACTCAGCCAAACCAGTAATTCTGTTAAGGAGCCTGAGGTCGTCGTGAGTTCAAACACTGCATCCTATGGGACCCATCGAGAAGTTGAAGAGTATTTGCAACCTGAGCCGTATTAGTTCAAGGATCGAGTTCACTGAATCTTGGCGATGAAACCTTTTCGCCACTAACTTATGCTTTTGTGATTCAAATAAACTTAAGTTCTATCATACGTGTGAAACCGACTCATGAACTCAGTGTTTAAAAAAGATGAATTAGTTCATTAGGAGCATAATTGGTCTTATGTTTCCGTGTGAAGACCGTCCCATATAAAACTCATTGTTTGCACTTTCTTGGCGCTTCTTGCCGAGGTGTTTGACCATCTAGTAATCGTTTTTTTTTTTTTCTGTGGCATAACACGGATAGCTAACAGAACCCTCTTTGGTTAGTGTTAGTCACAGATTCAAAGTTACTAATATCATAGTTGAAGGAACTCGAGTTAATTATATTGAAAATGAAATGTCTTCCTGGCATCATGTAAAGCATGACAAATAGGAAAGTCAGATTCATGGGCGATCAATAATTCCCAACTATTTATGTTCAAATCTCCCGAGATGGTTATAAATTCAACAACTTTTGTTTAACCATTCACCTAAAAAAATCAAATTTATTTTATTTTCTCATAGAAAATTCTCGTAAATAGCCAATATAATTAATGAGAATTATTTCAAAGCAAAATTCCACAATAATCATGTGTTTACAATCGTTTCTCGAGGGTTTTGATCCTTATCTAACAAATTATTGAGGCTTTGTTCAGGCTTATTTTCAATCTACTTAAATCTACTTTAATTCAGCGCATTTTTTTGTACATTAATATTAGGGCAGAGTACGGATCGGGTATCTGATTCAAAGTGCCAGTTCGGATCGGATATCCATACTAAAAATCCTGAAATTAGATATTCAATATCCAAACCAAATGTTTCGGATATCCAATGTTCGGGTATCCAAAATAATCGGATCGGATGCGGATATCCATACTTTTTAATTACTTTAAAATTAAGTTTGAAATACGATTATATTCATAGTCTTACATGATGATTTTCTTTAGTATTCTTACTCCAATGTTCTTGACATAAAATTTAAGTGTCACTTCAGTTATCTCTCTAATATTCTAAACAAAGTTGTTGTATCAAATAAAATTTTATTTTCTCGAAATTATACTAGAAAAATATAGTTTATGATCGGATCGGATATCCAAATGTTTTAATTCTAATATCCATATCCAAACCAAAACCAAAGATTTCGGATCAGATATCCAAAGCAAATTTAACTTTCGGATCGGATATCCAAAAATTCGGATCGGATTTGTATCGGATCAGTTTGGATAATCGGATTTTTTGCTCAACCCTAATTAATATAGACCAAACCCGTTCATTTAAGGTCCAAACACGTATGAATTAAATAGCAAAAAAAAAATCCAGAATCTACAAAAGATCAAATTGCTCTGAGTAGCATCAATAAAAGTTGGATCAAATTGCCACAATACAAATGTCACAAATATATTGGGAGCTTAGGTTTACAAAAGATATGGCACAAGAAAAGCAGAATACTCCCCTTTAACTTCTTCTTCTTTACTTGACCTTTTCCCTGCAGGAAAGTGTGAGAGCCCATGCAACTAACAAAGAGATACGGAATATTATATATCGTTGCTCTTGTTTAAGACGATAATATCTGTTTTAATGGTAAACCGTATTCAAATATTACCTCTCGATGATAATAGAACAAACTTTTTGCTATTATCTAGACAGTTAGTTATCTTTATCATATATTACCTGGTTGACCCATTTTAGCATTACAACTATATTATCGTTTTAAATCAGAATTTGCAATTATATATATACGCATAAAATCCCCTAAAAAAATAGCCCATTTCCCAATACAAAAAAAAATCTCATTTTTTCCTCATTATATATGTAATGCTCTCCAAATTGAGGCAACATAAGGGTGTCACAAAATATAATAAAGTATAATGATACGTGCTTTTTGTATAGTTTTTTTACCTATTCCAGCACGTATTTCTATATATTTTTATACTTTTTTATAGTATTTTGCCCCGAATTGGCTACTTTGGTTCGTTTTGTCCGTTTTGTAGAAATGAACGCGAAAGTAGTGGAATCGTACCCTTTTTCGTCCTTTTTGCATGCATTTAGAGGAGACGGGATTTTCCAGAGTGAGATACTGCGTTGGGGAGCGTCAAGGCACGGTTTACGAGGTAGTCGGTGATGAATCTGAGCTGAAATGAAGACAAAAGACTCGATCGAGTGGTTTATTCACTCGATCGAATGGTTTCTGCATCCCCAGTTGGTCGATCGAGTAGTCTTCTACTCGATCCAGAAGTTGCTGATAAGAGAATTACTCGATCGAGTAACTATTCTACTCGGTCGAGTAGATGTTGCTGAGGTTTGCTCGATCGAGTGGTTTTATTCCACTCGATCGAGTGGTTTCTGCTGTTATGGGCTTTAATTAGCCCGTGAGTTGATTTATTTCGATAAACTTATCTATTTTCCTATTTAAGCACGCTTTACTAGGTCATTAGCAAGGATCTTTTATCTTAATCAGATTTTATTCACTACTTAGCTCTTATCAAACTGTACTGCGTTGCTTATTCTCCTTCACTGTAACCTTACTTTGGAAATTGTTTTGCTCGGATTCGATTGTTCTTTACGCCGGATTCGCACGATTGTAATTCCTTTCTCTTCTCTTAATAATAATCAATCGTCTGTTTGCTTTAATTCCCTGTTTACTTCATTTATTCTTTTGCCCTAATTTACATTTATGCATCTTATTGTTTATTTCATTATGTTTATTGTTAATTCGTTGTTGATTGTTAGTTTTGATATTAATAGCAATATGAGTAGCTAAATTTAATGCATGTTGGGATTAGGGGATCTGCGGTAGGAATGTGACGATGTAGTAAATGAAATAGATGAATTAATTATGAGATTTTGTCACCATAGCAATTTAATTGTATTTATCGACTTAGTTGAGTGCACGCTTCTGAGTCATCTCTTTAATCTGGCTAAAATTAATCCTAGATCGAAAGATTGGACTAAATAGACCTGCTATGAACAGTAGACTACCCTGGCGAGAATGAAAGTTAAGTTAGTGGTTTTTTAGGATAGAAAGTGGACCGAAAGGACCTTTCCACATCCGTCTTGCATTAATTCGTCTGAGTTATTTACAGCTGAGTCACTGGACTACCGTAGTGAACTGAATTCCCGACATGTCCCTTCTTTATCTGATAGTCTAATCCTATTTTCCTGCTTTTACTGCTCTTGTCTCTACTTCTCTTCCTTTAAACTTTGTAGTTTAGAAAACAATTCAAACAACCCCCCCATTTGTGACCAAATAGACGGACTTCTACATATATCTTGCTTCCCTGAGGAGATCGACCTGACTTCCCTAGCTATATAGTTAGTTTAGTTAGTTTATTTTTGATAGGTACACGATAGACGTATCAAATTTTGGCGCCGTTGCCGGGGAGGCAATTGCCCTATCTGTTTTTGTTTCGTTTATTTTATCCGTCTCAGGGAATTTTTATTCCTTGAGGCAGTTCTTATTTATTTTCTTTCGGTGTTGTTTATGCCCGTGTCGACGGGTTTGAGTTAGTTTCAATTGATTCAGAACCAGAGAGATTATTCAGGCATAGACTCCGTCTGCAGAGAAAATCACGAAAGGAAGACTTGAGTACTTTCGAGCCAGAGCTAGATCATTTTCTTTTCGCAGAAGACATTCCTATTTCTGTCGATCAACCAGTAAAGATGCCAAAGCTTTGTAGTCATTCGGTACCTAAAGCAACCTCAATTCCAAAGGGTTTCAATCTCCAGACTGAGGATGGAAATACATTCGACATCCGTCCTTCCTACATCAATCTGGTGGAGAGAAATCTTTATAGAGGTGTGGCAGGTGAAGACCCGAGGAAGCACATGGAGGTCTTTACAGACTACTGTTCTACTATCCCCGCCACTAAGGGGGTAACTCAAGACAAGATTAAGGAGGTTTTATTTCCTTTCTCTTTGACCGATTCAGCCAGAGAGTGGCTGACTGACTTGGACCGCACAGCTGCAGGGGTAACAGATTGGGAGTCTCTTGCTCTTGCCTTTTACAAGAGATATTTCCCTCCACAAAGCACCAATCTGAGAGGCCAAGATTACCGATTCAGGCAGGCTCCGATGAGACTTTATATGAGGCGTGGTCACGACTCAAGAAGTTGGTGAGGTCTATTCCTCACCATGGTTTTGACCCATGGTTTATAGCTAATCAGTTCTACAATGGGCTGTATGACGACCACAGAGCCATACTTGATGCGGCATCTAATGGGAGATTCCAGGAAAACACCGATGATGATAAGGGATGGGCCCTTATTGAAGAGATGGCGAATCATATTGCTGAGTATGGAAACCCGAGGGATAGTATAAGAACAGTTCATGCAGTCGATAAGCAGGTTGTGGCTCAGCTGGAAGCCATGAATGCTAGATTTGACAAGTTGGAGTTACAAGCTGCTGGGGAGCCTCAGACGGTCCATATTCTTACTAGAAGAGAGACGGTTTCATGTGAGAGATGTGGGAGTAATGATGGCCACACTGCTGTTGGCTGTCTTGTGGAGAAGGAACAAGTCCTTGCCTTTCAGCAATATAGGCAAGGAGGGGGTTCTTATTACAACAACCAAGGGGCAGTCCATCCCAATTTGAGGTGGACTAGTCAAAATGTGCTCAATCCTACCCCTCATCCGCACCAGCAGCAGCCGTATGTTCCTCCACATAAGAATCAACAAGGCTTTCAGAAGCCTCCTGTAACATCCCCTCATACCAAGGTACCTTACCAAGGACTACCCTAGCATGAAAGGCTGTTACCATCTCGGTTTCCCGAGGTTAGTATATCAAAGTTACAATTTCCAAACAACATTTATATAAAGTATAAAGAGTTAGCGAATACATTATCTCAAACCAACTCAAACTAAAGGTGTAAGAACTTTAATACAACTGAAATCATTGACGGCTAAACTCGTAACGGCGGAAACTAGACTCGAAGTGATGTCTCCCCATGTCTGTCCCATAACTAAACATCTGCATTACCTGTCATATCTGCTCACCATCCCCGAATGGATCACCGCAGTTTTACAAAACAACAACACGGGGTCGATTCTGATAATTCAAATAAGACAAACAAATAGCGTAACCGGCTGATCATCCTCCATCCCCGGTCTCCCGATTTCACACATTAACCGACTACACACCGAAGTGTGTAGCCCTGCCAGATTACCCATCGCAACAGATAATCCTCGCCGCCAGTGGGTGACCGCAGCCTATCCCCACCTAGTCCAGCTCATCAACGAGCGGCTAACAATCCCTATCCCTTAATGTGCACATCCCCTCCCGTGACGGGTTCCACGGAGGGCGAACTAGGGTGTGAAGCCACTTCCGCAAGTGACTCCACCACAATCACACATACCACAGCATCACAGCTGTCACAATACCACCACCGTCACAACACAACCACATCACCTCCGTCACCACAACACCAACAATCTGATGATCAGCAGACAACAATCATACACAGTACAACAAATATCTCAAATCAATTAAACAAGAACTGAGTAGGGAAACCCTACCTTTTCGCAATCCGCTTACGCTGCAATCAACCATACAAATGCATAACAATTACCACATCGTCACCTACAACAACAATCATATAGTTCCAATTACTAACTGCAAAACCCCATTTCCCCCAATTCATGAATAAAGACAAACCCTATAATTAATCATCAACAACATAGGGATAAAGACTTACCGGCGAAAGAAACAAAGGAAAGATAAACTAGACTCACGAACAATCCACACCATAGGGAGAGATTTGGAGAAGATTAAAGCGTCGTTGAGTGATATGTTGTGGAACTGTGTAATTAGAAACTGATTTACGTTTTAATATAACCCTAATCATCTCCAAATCAAACCGCTGAAATATTACCCGTCAGACTGGATACTCGGTCGAGGGTCGAGTATACTCGGCCGAGTACCCTCTACTCGGTCGAGTATTACTCATACTCGGCCGAGTATTCCTAGGCAGAAGCCAAACAGAATACCAACACACTTTAGTCGACCGAGTAGGCCATACTCGGTCGAGTACCGGCCTATAAAATCCGTAGTATTACAGTCTTTCCCCCTTAAAAAGAACTTCGTCCCCGAAGTTCCAACCCAACCTATAAAACATGAACACCTAACACTAACTCCGCCAACCACGCCTACTAGATAACATATCCTCTCGATATAGACTCCATAATATTATCGAATAACCATAAAATAATGTTGCCAACCTTATCTTACTTCCATAACACTCACTAGCAACTCAATACCAAGATAATCCACAAAATAAGATCAACCATCAAAGCAGAATGTTACATTCTACCATCCTTAAAACGAACTTCGTCCTCGAAGTTTATTCACACACATAGACATCCTCACACAATCCGTTACTCTCACTCATAAACATCATACTACTACGAGCACTGCCATTACCTGTAATAACATAAACCCCAACATAAATCAATCCTTTACTCTACACCAACACTCAAACTTCCAATTATATTATAACATGTACAAGCATCAAACTCTCTTTGTCGCATCCTACTCCTCTTAAGATAAATGTTACGTCCTCGTAACTCACTAATACTAGTTCCTTAAATATATATTCTCATTATCCTCAGTACGATCGCATGTCAACGATGTCCGCCTATAGCCTCGACACCTACTACATCTACGCCTATATCCAAGGTTCTCTTACTCTATCAGCTCTCGTGCCTCCAATTGTTTTGTACTCACATAACATATATCATAAAATCCTCAATATAACCACCACACCATCTCTTCCACATTACCGCAAAAACAACATACTTCTATATACTTATACGATCATCTTCACGATCTAAACTCACCATCCACAATTGTTACACACTCACATCAGCTTTTCAAGTTCATCACTTCTATTACCACAAAACTCACCCTTGACTTAACATGATACTAAGTCCTAAAACTCCGTACTCCCTGTCCCAAGGAAAGGTGCTAAACCACTTGTAGTTCCAGTTCAATACCACACATGCTCCACAAACTCTTGCTACAACTATGCCCACCAATGCCTCATCTAAAACAAGATCATAAGCACTCCAACAACCTCTCACTACTGAGTCCCATCAACAGAATATCACTATACCATGACAACAACGAAAACATATACAACTCTCTTTCATATCATACTCTACCCTCATTCCCAACTGAAACTGGTAAGAAACATCAACAAACAAAACAACAGTCTACATGTTCAACCAAAACTCACAAGGAACAAAGAAAAACAAAATAACAATCTATGTTTAATCGGTATGCACTTTCGAAAACTCGTATCATAATCATCTCGCCTACTCCACCACAACCGTGACGGCATCGCAACACCGCCACCAACAACCGACCGATGCGAAAATACCCGCATCACAACACTAAGTACCGTGCCCGGATCACCACCCGAGGCACCACAACTACACCGATAGACATCACAACATACACAATCCCATAAACACTGACTCAATATAACATCTCGGACAAGAAAAACTTACTCAAGACTGCTTTACTAGATCACAACACCATATATCATACGGAATAAATAGACAAGAATCTCATGCATACCATCCATACTTTTTCATGGAATAAACATATATCATGAATACACATGCAAGTATAACCATCATGTCGGACCACCCAAACTATCACTTTTGATCATCATTCCATTAAGTTACCGTATCCAACATATATTACGTAACATTCGATAACAACATTATAACTATCACACCATACCGCTTCTCATGAGGTCACAACCTCACACAAACATTTATATATATCTTAGACCCATAATCACATCCAACTAGTCAATCCTGATCACGTAAGTTACCACTTGACAATGAATATCTCTTATCCAGACTTAACTCAGGTGCCCTTCATAACATATCTTCTCTTACACACAATTATCACCACCCTATGACGTAGTCATATCATCTCGTACCCAACTACCAAATGAATACCTCATATATCCATACCTTAAACTCCCCCACAACCAAACATTAATCACCTCCACAAAATCAACCTCATTAGAACAACTAACTTCCCTAAAATAACATCATCCTCAACCACTAGTGACAATACTATGACACCAACATCCTTCATGTGACTACTCTTTTACTATCACTTCTTAATATAACAATCCGTTTCCTCCCTTTGGTTATCATCCCAACAACGAACATCAAATATATCAACAAAAATCACCTCAACACTATTTCCAATTCCATCCTTAATTGTATCGTCACCCGACTCACCACCAAAATTTCATATCGTGCAAATTCTTTACCCAACTTTTGCTTTCTTTAATTCCTCGAAACTCATGATTATCATGTTGTCCTGGAACTTCTATATAACTGTAAACTCAAATCCTCATGATAGTATCATACATCTCGACGATTCCTTACTTTTATATCACATAACCTCGGTGAACATGTTCCTAGTTTTACTCCCCTTATTCTTTTCTTTTACTCTCGACAAAATCCCTTAATAATTCAACTCTTCATTATTTCTATCTAACTCTCTAGTGCTCCGGTTACCTTCACATTGCTCCAAACTCAAATCCCATTATTTTATGTCGATATCATCTCACTCTTTCTTACCATGGGTCTTCTCTCATTATGCTATAACTCCCAATTGTCACTAATCTATCCATAAAATCAACGTTTAATGTTCAAACAATTGCATCTCCCTTTTTACATCTCTAGTAAACCAAAAATTCATCTCATACCGTTAATTGCCCAAAGAATTACTCACTAGGCTCACATCGTGATATTCCAAATTCCCAAATCAACTGCTATCTACTCTTCGCGGCATAACTTGCCCTCACTATACACTATTCGTTTTCATCTCTCTATAGCGACCTTTTATCACATATATCCTTAAGCAACTCAATCCTAACTGTCTCCCTCCATAATTCCTTACACACCTCAATATGCCACTATTCGTATCCCTTATTTCAATCTTTCATTCACACGTTTCTTTACACTTACATCACCCTTGCCCATATACACTTACTTTATATTACTCAACACACGATTATGTTACTCATCATATTTCACAAAGCATGCCCTTTACCTCAATTAACCCATCAATCTACTCTTTTCTTGTTCCACTATCCCCCAGAACCATATTAACACATGTATTCCTTACCCAACACATGTCCTTCACAAGCCGGAATGCTCCTTGTCATAACATCCGGTAACTTACGTATCAAGACCGTCTCACATATAAAAGAATGCGTTAAGACTCAAAACATACATATGTATATACTCTACGACTCAAAACAATGTAAAAACATAGCCACTGGCTCAAAACAAAAGTAAGAACATAGCCACCGACTCAAAACAAAAGTAAGAACATAGCCACCGACTCAAAGTGGCCGCCCAATGAGGTACACGGTCGAGTACATAACATACTAGGTCGAGTACAAGGTACTCGGTCGAGTAACTATATTACTCGGTCGAGTTTTCGACTCCAGAAGCAAACTCAATTGTCGCAGAAGGATTACTCGGTCGAGTATTGGGAATACTCGGCCGAGTAGACCTTACTCGGTCGAGTATGAAACTACTCGGCCGAGTTCACGACTCCAGACGCTAAACAGTATTATCACAGAGAGATTACTCGGCCGAATATGGAATACTCGGTCGAGTATAAAAGATACTCGGTCGAGTATCGGCGCAGTTCTCAGCACCGTCCAGTTTTCGTAAAACAGTCATATCTCACTCGTTACTTGGTCATTTTGGGCATGTGACCTATCGTTAGAATCGTAAGAGGACAAGTTATCACCTCAAATTGGAATCACAGCAATAACATTTCCATAACTCGACTTATGACAGTTTTAAGACAACCCTTCCAAAATCGGTTTGTATACAAATCAAAATTTCTTAACAAAACAACTTAAACATGCATAAAACAAACAATAACGATCCAATACTTCTAAAAACTAGTACATGGGTGAACTTTTATCATATCCACATGGAAATTAAACACGACATTCATATGCATAGACGCATGACCTTAATCACATGCTACTACCAACAATCAAGCATTAATATCATCATGTTCATATGCACATGTACCACTACCATACTTCATGCTCAACATTGTATTAAACAGATAACATGATCACATTCTTCATACTCAATGTCAATCAGATACAAATTCACAATTCACCTTTCATATTTTACCATGTTCCAACACTTAACATGCCAACATATTCCTTCTCAAAGTTTAACATGAACAATACTCGATGCATCTTTCAACAACTATCACATTCCACTTCTTTCATCATTTCATCCAACCATGCACAAGGTTCAAACTATAGATATCAAACTCACAGAACTCAAGCATACAACAGTTTTTCCCCCATGTGACCGGCTTGAGATCGTAAGGGCCTTAATGCGACTTCGGGACGTCTCCCAAGTCTTTGCGGTAGCTCCAAACAACTCTCCCCGGGTTCATTTTATTTAGACTCCCTAAGTTAAATGGGTTCATTTGTTTTAGGTGCCGGAATCGTCGGCTTTGATACCACTTTGTAACACCCCCTCATACCAAGGTACCTTACCAAGGACTACCCTAGCATGAAAGGCTGTTACCATCTCGGTTTCCCGAGGTTAGTATATCAAAGTTACAATTTCCAAACAACATTTATATAAAGTATAAAGAGTTAGCGAATACATTATCTCAAACCAACTCAAACTAAAAGTGTAAGAACTTCAATACAACTGAAATCATTGATGGCTAAACTCGTAACGGCGGAAACTAGACTCGAAGTGATGTCTCCCCATGTCTGTCCCATAACTAAACATCGGCATTACCTGTCATATCTGCTAACCATCCCCGAATGGATCACCGTAGGTTTTACAAAACAACAACACGGGGTCTGTAACACCCCGGCCCAAACCGGGTCGGGAGCGGTTACTTATGATAGCTCACCAGGCTGTGTACATGGCCCACAGATCACCACGTGTCCTTTATAGCGCATTTTGTCCTCACTCATGCGCATCCCAGAAACCTTCCCAGGAGGTCACCCATCCTAAGACTACTCCCAGTCAAGCACGCTTAACTTTGGAGTTCTTTCGCATGGATGACCATAAAAGAAAGTGCACTTTGTTGATATGAGTAGTACTTCCAATCCCTTTAAGCACTAGTCATTTAAGCCTATCACTGGACCTCTTCAATTACCGTGGGTGTTACAGTCACCCCCACTTGAAGAACGCAACGTCCTCGTTGCGCCTGGGAGCATAACCGCTAACCCAGAATTCTCCCCCGCTAGGTGTGTGATCACAATGGAGCGTATAACCACTGCCTCCAGGAGCGTATAACAACTGCCTCCGATCACCACACGGTCGCAGGGTTGCTCTGATACCACTTGTAACACCCCGGCCCAAACCGGGTCGGGAGCGGTTACTTATGATAGCTCACCAGGCTGTGTACATGGCCCACAGATCACCACGTGTCCTTTATAGCGCATTTTGTCCTCACTCATGCGCATCCCAGAAACCTTCCCAGGAGGTCACCCATCCTAAGACTACTCCCAGTCAAGCACGCTTAACTTTGGAGTTCTTTCGCATGGATGACCATAAAAGAAAGTGCACTTTGTTGATATGAGTAGTACTTCCAATCCCTTTAAGCACTAGTCATTTAAGCCTATCACTGGACCTCTTCAATTACCGTGGGTGTTACAGGGTCAGTTACCGTATAATTCAAATAAGACAAACAAATAGCGTAACCGGCTGATCATCCTCCAACCCCGGTCTCCCGATTTCACACATTAACCGACTACACACCGAAGTGTGTAGCCCTGCCAGATTACCCATCGCAACAGGTAATCCTCGCCGCCAGTGGGTGACCGCAGCCCATCCCCACCTAGTCCAGCTCATCAACGAGCGACTAACAATCCCTATCCCTTAATGTGCACATCCCCTCCCGTGACGGGTTCCACGGAGGGCGAACTAGGGTGTGAAGCCACTCCCGCAAGTGACTCCACCACAATCACACATACCACAGTATCACAGCTGTCACAATACCACCACCGTCACAACACAACCACATCACCACCGTCACCACAACACCAACAATCCGATGATCAGCAGACAACAATCATACATAATATAACAAATATCTCAAATCAATTAAACAAGAACTGAGTAGGGAAACCCTACCACTACTACAAATCCAGGCAACTACAACGCCCCTTTAACAACGATTATTCACGAAAATCACAATAGACGTTGTAGAATGTATGGCGCGAATTTTACTAAAATAAATTACAACGGGTATGGTTATAAAAACCGTTGTTATTAGTTTTAACAACGGGTCACACATGCACAACCGTTGTTAATAATTTGGCGCAAAATTGGCGCAAAGTTAGTGAAAAGTAATCACAACGGTTACTTTTGAAACCCGTTGTTAAAACTTATTTAACAACGGGTGTTTTTTACAACCGTTGTTAAAACATATTTCACAACGGTTGTTGTTTAATAACCGTTGTCAATACCTTCCATACTATAAACCACACAAACAGAAGTCTGCTGCAGCCACAAAACACAACCCTTAATACACAAACACAAACACAAACACAGGAGACAAACAAACACAAAACACACACTCTCTTTCTCTCTTTCTCTCTTTCTCTCTTTCTCATCGTCGCTTTATCTTCTCGCCGTCATTTGTTGATTTCATCTTCTATTACGTTCTGTATTTATCAGGTAAATCTCGCCGTCTTTGTTAGTTTCATCGTCATTATTTTCTTTTTCTATTTATTTCTTTTGCATGTATGTGTTTTTATCGACCATTATGTTATTTGTTTAAGTATTGTTCGCATAATTAGTTAGTAAAACAATGAAGAAGCAAGATGAAGAAGTAAGATAAACATAATTAATATATATATATATTTATAAATACATAAATTAAAAAAAAATTACATATGTAAAAATGCAATTCTTATATTTTCATAGAGGATCTTATTCTGCTCTATCGTATCTGTCCTCTCCTCCTTGGCTATTTGGAGGTTCCGTTCAGCCAGTTTCTATATCGTCATATAGCCGCAATCTTCTTTGCTCCGTCAAGCCATCTTCTTTGGCATGCTTCGATGCGGATCGAGCATCCGCAAGGTAGCTCCTGAAACTTTCCTCAATATGGAGGAACCGGTGGATGAAGTTGTTGTTGTTCTCGATCATGGTAAGAGTCTTAAGGATGAAATCATTCATTTTGTTGGAGTTTTTGAGTTTGTTTTGAAAGATTAAGTAGAGTTTGTTTTAGCGGTTAGGGTTTGGAGATGAATATATTGAGATAATGGAAATGTTAGTTGAGATAATGCAATGTATTTATACTAAGCAATGTGTGGGTTGAGTTGCTTTTTAATTAATATATATGTTAGGAAGTTGTGCCATAATCATCATCATATCTCTCAATAATGCTGCTTCAAATCTTATTACTAACCCTTCTCATTCCATATTATCCGTTCATATGTACAGTGATGTCAGTAATAATGCATGCATCGGAATTCTAACGGGCCGTAATTATGCATGCATCTAGTAATATTTAATTTAATTTTTTTTTATTTTTTAAGAACAAACAACAACGGGTATTTACAAACAACCCGTTGTCTTTAGTTATAACAACGGTTTTGTATATTAAAACCCGTTGTTATAACTTTCCCCCCAAAATTGAGTCACACTTTCCACAACGGGTTTTTATACATAAAACCGTGGTTAATAGTTTTAACAACGGTTTCCTTAAGTAAACCAACCGTTGTTAAAACCTTCTACAACGGACGCTTTAACAACGTCCGCTTTTTAATATAACAACGGTTTTTGACCGTTGTTATAGCCTGTATCTGTAGTAGTGTATACCTTTTCGCAATCCGCTTACGCTGCAATCAACCATACAAATGCATAACAATTACCACATCGTCACCTACAACAACAATCATATAGTTCCAATCACTAAATGCAAAACCCCATTTCCCCCAATTCATGAATAAAGACAAGCCCTGTAATTAATCATCAACAACATAGGGATAAAGACTTACCGGCGAAAGAAACAAAGGAAAGATGAACTAGACTCACGAACAATCCACACCATAGGGAGAGATTTGGAGAAGATTAGAGCGTCGTTGAGTGATATGTTGTGGAACAGTGTAATTAGAAACTGATTTATGTTTTAATATAACCCTAATCATCTCCAAATTAAACCGCTGAAATATTACCCGTCAGACCGGATACTCGGTCGAGTGTCGAGTATACTCGGCCGAGTACCCTCTACTCGGTCGAGTATACTCGGCCGAGTACCCTCTACTCGGTCGAGCGCCGAGTATTCCTAGGCAGAAACCAAACAGAATACCAACACACTTTAGTCGACCGAGTAGGCCATACTCGGTCGAGTACCGGCCTATAAAATCCGTAGTATTACACCTCATTCCTTCCCTCCTCCCAATCACGGTGCATCATATTCCGGTGGGGTGAGTGAAATAGGTGAGCTTAAGTCTATGTTGCAGTCCTTTACAAAGCAGTGGCAGCTGAGTGATCAACAGAAAGACGCGTCCATTAAGGCACTTGAAACTCAAGTTGCCCAATTAGCCAGGAATCAATCCACAAGAAAGCAGGGTCAATTACCGATTCAAAATGAGAAGAATCCACATGAGACGGTAAATTTAATCAATTTGAGAAGTGGTCGTTCATATGAGGGACCGGAAGTATTGAAATCAGACCCAATGAAGGCTATAACTGATGATGAACAGTGTTCTGGCGAAGAAAATAAGCTGACGGCTAAGAAAGTACTCAATCGACTGGTTTCTGGAGGTCGATCGAGCAGTTTTGATGGTCAAAGTACTCGATCGAGTGGTTTTTCTACTCGATCGAGTGAACAGGAAAAGCAGACTGTTCGATCGAGTGAAAATTCCACTCGATCGAGTGATATTGATGAAGAAACTACTTGATCGAATGGGCAATTTGGTCGATCGAGTAGTTTAGATGACGGGAAGCTTGATCGAGAGCCTACTAGTGCTCGATTAAGCGAGAAATCACCAGAAAGACCTCGTTCGAGAGGTAAGAAGCGTCCAAAGGATACAGAGCTTGCTCCGGGTGATACATTGGAAGAGAGAAACAAGGGACTCGAGATACCCATCACGGTTCCCTTCCCGAGGCGTCTGCAGAATACTAAAGCTAATCAACAATTCGGCAAATTTGTCGAACTTCTGAGAAGCTTAGAATTCACTGTGCCATTCACCGAGTTGCTGACAAAGGTACCCTCTTACCTTAAATTTATGAAAGAAATTTTAACGCGTAAGAGGCATATTAGTGATAATGAGACAGTAGCTTTGACTGAGGTAGGGACGGCCCTATTTCAAAATAAGCTACCTCCCAAACAGTCAGATCCGGGTAGTTTCTCAATTCTGTGTCATATCGGTACCCATTTGATTGATAACGCGTTATGCGATCTAGGCGCTAGCGTGAGTGTCTTACCGTTGTCTCTGACTAAGAGACTTGGTTTGACAAGGCTGAGTTGCACCAACATGACTGTCCAGATGGCCGACCGTAGTATATCACGGCCACTAGGTATAATAGAAGACATACCTGTTCAGATCGGGAGGTTCTTTATTCCCGTTGATTTCGTTGTCTTAGACATCCCCGAAGATGCACACACCCCTATTATTTTAGGGAGACCATTTTTGTCTACTGCCCGTGCAGTAATAGACGTCGGGGGTAAGACTTTGACTTTTCAGGTAGGGGACGAGGAGCTGATATTCCATCAGTCTAAGTTCCGGAGGGCTCCCATGCAAGCTCAGCCTTGCAATGCCCTCTCTTCTATTGACCCTATTATTGACACTCCAAATGAAAATTTGGAGTATTGTGCTGCTATTGTTACCCCTCCACCTCAGGTTGAGAGCAAAAAGGAGGAAAGTTCGTCTGTTTTCCTTGCTGCAGGTACAGATGAAAGCAATGAATGAGCTGTCAAGGGACATTGTGCAATTAATGTCAATCAAATTGGAAGTGAAGATGCTAAAGACGGTGATAAAGGAGCAAGGATGAGGAAAGTTCGTGCATATGTGGATGTGAACTATTCCCCTCCTAGAGAATTAAATGATTCAAGTTCAAGCTCATGGAAGCTGAAGAGGACGATCAATGTTGCTGAGATGACGTCCTCCAGTCAGGAGCCCTCCAAGGGGCTACTGAAGTGCATTGGAAAGTGAGCGGGGAAATGCCCCGTGTAACACCTTGTAAAAACAATTTTTGAATTTTCGTTAAATTTCCTTTATTGTTTTTAATTAGGACAATTAGATTTTAGACAGTTTTTAGCGTAGATTTAAGACTATAGACTGTTCTTATACGTATTTGGTATTTTGGGATATTTTTGCACGCGTTTTTATGAAGGTTTGGGGAATTTTTACGCAAATCCAAAGGAAGAATGACGAAATTAAAGAGCTTACGCGAGTAAAGAGCTCGATCGAGTACTTTTTGTACTCGATCGAGTGAAATATGGACGATCGAGTACTTCTTTTGCAATCGATCGAGTAAAGCACTTAAGGGGAGTTCTCGACCGAGTAGAATTCTACTCGATCGAGTAGGTGAAGCATCAAAGCACTCGATCGAGTAGTTTTAAACCACTCGATCGAGTGAATTCGCAGAGAACACAGGGAGTTTGTCCTTAACTCACTTGTTTTTGTTGCTAATTTCATTTTCCCCCAAATTTTCGTCTAACCCTTCCTTATTTGCGATCAAAACTCCCCCAAATCCCCATTTTAATTGCTCTAAATACCAAATCTGTCACCTACATTCTCTTGCTTGCTAATTAATCTTTCAAAACCCCTTATTTACCCCTTGATTTGTGCTAGTTTACACGGTTTTATAGCGGGTTTAGGGTTTGCGTTTTTTCGAACAAAAATCGCCATCTTTGCTTGTTAATTGAAGATTAATTGCAGTTTGTAGGTTTCTCCTAATCAAGTAAGTGATTACTCCATCCTCATTGCATTTTAATTCCGTTTATTTTGAATTTTTATGAGGTAAATTCGGAATTAGGGTTCGAAATTGCTGCTTTAGTCGAATTTTTCGACTTTAATTGTCTTTGTTGGCCCTTACTTGTCTTGCTTGATGATCATTCCCACTTCCTCATTGCTTTAACATGCTTCATTTCGAATTTTACGCAAAATTCGCGATATGGGTTCGGGACAGTCGAAATTTTCGACTGTCATTATGGTTCTTGTTGCTGTAATTTGCCTAGTAACTTCATTGTTGCTTAATTGCCGCTGTTGTTGACTGCTATCCCGCCCCTATCGATGCTTAGATGCTGTAATTCGAAATTTTTGAGGATATTTGGGAACTTTGTGCTGTAAGTCGAAAATTTTCGACTGGTAGGGGAGTTTTCAGGTTCAGCACGCTGTTATCATGCTGGTTTTCCTGCTGTTTAGCCACTATTAGCCGCAGTTTTTCTTATCATATCCCCTACCCTTTGTATACAGGATGGATTCTAGCTCCCTACCTTCTACTAGCTCGTCTTCTAGTCCATCCCTGTCTGAGACGGTGGCCCCTGCTGTTGTCACCGCCTCCACTTTAGTTAGTACCGCAGCCCCTGTTTTCCTAGTTTCACTGCCGTCAGTGTTTTCCCCGACTAGCTCTGCTTTGCTGGCTCGGTTTAAGCCACTTCCGTTACGGCCACCACCACCTATGCTAGCACTTCTTTGCTAGTCTTTCTTGATGGTGGCCCCAAAGAAATCCAGCTTCTCTCTCCGCCCGCTGTCTCCCCACTGTGGCGGACTACGCCCGCGATTCTGCAGTGCCTTTTTAGAGCAACCCTGATTCCTCACACCGTCACTGCACGGGCTTCTACTTTGGGTTCCCAGGTCGGGGGCCGAGGTCGTGGACGTTTCCGTTCTCGTCGCCTTCCGCTACTTCGCTTCATTGTTCCTTCTACCTCGGTCTTTGCTCCTTCTACTTCGCACACGGTCACGGTCCGAGGGGACACCTCCTCGACTCTCACCCAGACTACACGCAGGTAATTTTTGTTAATGCTTTACATCGTAAGAAGTTTTATCACCTGCTAGGCTGCGAGTTTGTACCTTCCCGATTTTTAGAGAAATCGGCACTTGAGAGACTCGGCATCTACGAGTCGGTTTGTGATTTCCTACGAGGCACGGGGATGGCCAGACTCATCACTATGAGCGGCCGTACCTTTCTGGAGCTGAGCCTTGAGTTTCTCAGCTCCTTTACCTTCTCCTCAGGGGCACACGATGCTGACCCCACTAGTTCTTCAGTGTCTTTCCGGTTGTTTAACCGGACTTTTCAGTTGACTTTAGAGGAGTTTGGTAGGAGACTTGGCCTCTCCTCTACGGGTGAGACTACACCCCCTAGGAGGGTCTTTCGTCAGCTTTGGCGGACCCTGGCCCAGACCACTTTTACCGAGCGAAAGCTCCAACAGGTCCACCTTCCCCCTGTCCTTTGTTTTCTTAGATTGATGGGGAGCACTATCTTCGGCCGAAAGGGGCCGAACAACATCACAAACACCGAGCTCTCCATCCTGGGCGGTTACCTGAACGTTGACTGTGAGGGTCCTTTTACCCTCAACATTGCCTACTTGACCGCCCAGTACTTTCAGGCCCAGGGGCTGAAGGAGACGGGATCTATTGCCTGCGCCACCATTATTGCCCGTTCCTTCTTCCCCGTTTGGCCTCGTGACTTGCAGTACCTCGAGGGAGAGAGGTATCTGAGTCTGGATGCCATGCTTTCTCAGCATTGGCTGACCCCAGACTACCAGACATGGAAGATAGACGACTTCCTGTCTGTAGACTTACCCTGTGACACTCTCCCCCGTCTAGCCCCTCTGCCTACTATTGTTAGGGGCGCCCGACTTCCACCACTGCTTGACCTTCACCTTCCACTCCGACCACCTCCCACTGCACCCGCCGCCAAGAAGCGGCGTAAAGTTGAGATTGGAGAGGGGTCCACACCTTCAGGGAGTACCCAGCCTTCCACGGCTACTTCCATCCCGACCCCCACTCCAACTACTACTATTATCACTCTTACTCCCACTTACCATACACAGGCACAGCCGGTCCTACCGGCGGCTACCTTTGTACCACCTCCTCCCTTTGTGGCGTCTGCGGTCATGGACCAAGGGCGCCGTGACGGTTTGTTGCTTGAGATTGCAGAGCGTCAGGCTCGTATGGAGAGGGACATCGCCCTGGCCTTGCACCCTCTGTACGAGTACCACTTGCGGCGACACCGTCCGATCCCAGAGGGTTGGCCACACCCTTCCTTCTCTACGGTACCCGGAGGGGTACCCGAGTCTCGCCGAGGAGGACGAGGACCCGAGGTGGTCGTGGGAGAGAGCTCGGCGAGGAGCGGAGGAGGAGAGAGGAAGAGAGAGATCCTGAGTTCCGGGTGGAGGACGTCCGCGACAGCGACGACGACGCTGACGAGTAGCTACTGGTCTACTCACTTCCCCAGTTTTCTGGCTGGTTTGGGGAAGTTTGTATTTTGTATGTATATCTTACTCTTTTATTTTGTCTCCTTTTTATTTATTATTTTTATTTTATTTATTGTTTGTAAATTCCCGTTCCCCTGTATATATCTGCTGGTGTATGCTAGAGGACAACGAGGGCGTTGTCCGTTTTGGTTTGGGGAGGGTATTGCATCCTTTTGAGTCTGCATATGCATTTGTTTTGCATTCACGTTTATTTTTCATCTTGCATTGTTTATTTATTTCATTAAAAATTCAAAAAAATCAATAAAAAATAAAAAAATTCAAAATTTTCACGTTTATTTTTGCATATAGGTTGAGACGGAACGGTAGATTTCCGTGATGATAATGCACTATAACTTGTCATTTTACTTGAGCCTTGCACTTTATTGATAGTTATTAGCTTTGTCATACGCATAGTCTACGAGTTTCTGTTCAAATATAGCTGACTGTTTAGACTTGACCTGATAAATTGGCAAACTACTTGATAAATTCTGAGTTTTAGAGCCATAACTGGTGACATTCATGACCAGTTCATTAGGAATTGAGAGTAGTACTCCTTGCATAGTATGTTCATCTTTTTTGCACTTTTATGACATTCAATTTCTTGTCAAATGCACATATTCGGGTTTGTGGTTGGTGTCACATGCAGGGAGGTGCTTGCAAATTTTCTTTTTTCCTTATATTTTTCACCCATTTAGCTCCACATAAGCCAAAACTTACCTTTTTGACCCATTAGCTACATCCAAAATTAAGCCTGCCTAGTCAAGCTAGTTTTAGTATGTTCTTTTGTGGTATGATTTTTCGTCTGCAGTTTGGCCCGTATCTTTTGTATGGAGTTGGTGGAAATTAAGGAAGGAGAAAAGAAAAAAAAATTGAAAAAAGAAAAAAAAAAGAGGAAAAACGTGAAAGAAAAAGAAAAGGAAAAAAAATGAAAAATGAAGAAAAAAAGAAGCTGATTACGTGAGAAAGAGAAAAAAAAGGGAAGCTTGTGACCGTCTGACTCCTCCATTCTTATTCTATATTTTTGAGGAGATTGTGTTTGAGTTTAGTGAGCTATGTGCCAAATGAAGGGCACTTGTACTTATTTTTTCAGTCAGTTGAGATTCGGATGGTTTATTATGGTCCTGTTAGGAACTAGTTTGACGTTTTTACCTCCACATTCCCATAACTTGTTTTGCCTTTTCTCACCTGAACCTCACTATTCCCATATTATTTGTAAGCCCTCGGCTGTGACGGACATTTTTGGTTGAATTGTGTGCATTAGTACTTGAATTGTCTTTCATTTTTGTTGCATGCATGCTATGTAGGTCGCAGTTAGGTGAGTGACTGTCTTTCCTTCTCCTTTTACATATAACATTCGCCCTTTGCTTCATGAGAGAAGAGTGACCACGAGAGAGTCCGATTTTGTTGATCTTGCAAGGTCGATAGGTTGGCTATATTTCTGAACAGCTTATAACTCGTTTGCGTATTGATTGCTTAGCTATAACTGTTAGTTTTTGTTGCATTAAATTAGTTCAAGTAGACAAGTTAAGCTAGCTCTGAGTTTTCATTTCCGTTCAATTATTTGCATTTTAGTTTACTCGAGGACGAGTAAAGGTTCGGTTTGGGGAATTTGATACGTGCTTTTTGTATAGTCTTTTTAGCCTATTCCAGCACGTATTTCTATGCATTTTTATATTGTTTTTATAGTATTTTGCCCCGAATTGGCTACTTTGGTTCGTTTTGTCCGTTTGTAGAAATGAACGCGAAAGTAGTGGAATCGTACCCTTTTTCGTCCTTTTTTGCATGCATTTAGAGGAGACGGGATTTTTCAGAGTGAGATAGTACGTTGGGGAGCGTCAAGGCACGGTTTACGAGGTAGTCGGTGACGAATCTGAGCTGAAATGAAGACAAAAGACTCGATCGAATGGTTTCTGCATCCCCAGTTGGTCGATCGAGTAGTTTTCTACTCGATCCAGAAGTTGCTGATAAGAGAGTTACTCGATCGAGTAACTATTCTACTCGATCGAGTAGATGTTGTTGAGGTTTGCTCGATCGAGTGGTTTTATTCCACTCGATCGAGTGGTTTCTGCTGTTATGGGCTTTAATTAGCCCGTGAGTTGATTTATTCCGATAAACTTATCTATTTTCCTATTTAAGCACGCTTTACTAGGTCATTAGCAAGGATCTTTTATCTTAATCAGATTTTATTCACTACTTAGCTCTTATCAAACTTTACTGCGTTGCTTATTCTCCTTCACTGTAACCTTACTTTGGGAATTGTTTTGCTCGGATTCGATTGTTCTTTACGCCGGATTCGCACGATTGTAATTCCTTTCTCTTCTCTTAATAATAATCAATCGTCTGTTTGCTTTAATTCCATGTTTACTTCATTTATTCTTTTGCCCTAATTTACATTTATGCATCTTATTGTTTATTTCATTATGTTTATTGTTAATTCGTTGTTGATTGTTAGTTTTGATATTAATAACAATATGAGTAGCTAAATTTAATGCATGTTGGGATTAGGGGATCTGCGGTAGGAATGTGACGATGTAGTAAATGAAATAGATGAATTAATTATGAGATTCTGTCACCATAGCAATTTAATTGTATTTATCGACTTAGTTGAGTGCACGCTTCTGAGTCATCTCTTTAATCTGGCTAAAATTAATCCTAGATCGAAAGATTGGACTAAATAGACCTGCTATGAACAGTAGACTACCCTGGCGAGAATGAAAGTTAAGTTAGTGGTTTTTTAGGATAGAAAGTGGACCGAAAGGACCTTTCCACATCCGTCTTGCATTAATTCGTCTGAGTTATTTACAGCTGAGTCACTGGACTACCGTAGTGAACCGAATTCCCGACATGTCCCTTCTTTATCTGATAGTCTAATCCTATTTTCCTGCTTTTACTGCTCTTGTCTCTACTTCTCTTCCTTTAAACTTTGTAGTTTAGAAAACAATTCAAACAACCCCCCATTTGTGACCAAATAGACGGACTTCTACAGATATCTTGCCTCCCTGAGGAGATCGACCTGACTTCCCTAGCTATATAGTTAGTTTAGTTAGTTTATTTTTGATAGGTACACGACAGACGTATCATATCAAATATTAAATGTCAACCTGTGGAAGTAGCCTAGGGCACATCTTTGAGAGCACAATAACAGAAAATTCAGCATCATCTTCCTTGATTGATACTTTATCTTCTCCATAGAAGCAAATCCAACCCATAAAACCGCCTCTCGAGCACTCGTTTACTGAGATATTTGGTGAGTTACATTTCAAAGAGAGTCCTGATCCTGTTTATGCATCTGCTGCAACATGGCAGCCACCGTCGAATGTTTCACCAGGGTACAGTAGTACAGAAGATGCTAAGAGTAATGAGTATCGTCATAGCAAAGTGAGAGCCTTCAGCTTTGCACTGAAGGGATTGGTTCAGAGAGTTTGGATTATGTGGAGGATCTCAAGGTTGAGTTTCCTGGTACCTGGTTAGATTATAACAAAAATGACAGCGAAAATGATCATGGTAAGAATAACAGCAGCTGTAAAATGAATGCGAGAGGGAATTCAGGTGATCAGTACAGGGGGAGGAGGAGGACTAATGGTATGACATTCCCTCCGCCGATTTCTTGCATAGGGAAGACAGGAAAGCCGGGTGTTTGGTTTCAGTCTTCTAGACAAGACGAAAGATTTATATTGGAGGAGATAAAGATTCCAACATATGAGCGTTTTCATGCTTCTTGGGAAGATGGACGCCTTCGTCTCTGCTTCATCCAGCAGTCTGATGAAGACGACGACAATGATACTGATGATGATGATGATGATGGTAATGATGCTAGTGAAGCTGTCGGCAAGGATGACAACAGCGCTGTGGAAAATGAAGAAGAGAAGGAAGGTGAGGAACAAAGAAAGGATGAAACTTTCATCAAGGACGATATTGAAAGAGGTCATTCTTGATGTATAGATATTCAATTGTCAAGAAATTTGGTTTTAAAATTCTTGAAAACATTTTTGGTATTTTCTGCGGTATGAAAATTTCCAATAAGGTGCTGTTTTAGGTTTGTTTCTGCTTTCAAAATCGGAATTTTTACAGTTTCTTATCACATGCTTGTAGTTCAAGAGTAAGAAACAATAAACAGGCATGTTTAGTTGTTTACAGTATATTCAGAAGAAACTATCAAGTAGGGTAAAAACCGAAAAAAGTTACTAGAGTACTGATTCGGACAGCAGAGATTAACTAACTACACAGCTATGGTAAAACAGGCATGTTTACGAGCATATATTAAAAAAATGTCCAGGATGAATTCAATGTCAAAATCTAAATCGGTAAAGACTAATAGGCGAAAATCTGAGGACGTGATTCTCAGATGGTAAGGTATTTGGAGTTCAGAGGCAAGGCTAAGGTTTCATAACCGTCTGCCTTACATAGTTTCATGTGGCTCCCTTTGAACCAAGAAAGAAAAAGCGAAAATGTTACCAGGCTGAATTAGCTATGTAAGAACAGGTTCCGTTCCACATTCATAGTACAGTCGAAAACTTACAGAAGAGGGTGATTTCTACTTTATACCAAACTTACAGTTCTGTAAGAAATGACAATTCCTAGGGAGGTAGCGCAATTTATTCATCAACGAATTACAGTTTTGTCAGTAAATTTAAACTGTTTATGTTTGATTAAAATACTCCTCGCGAAGAATAACAAAGGTAAAAATGATTGGGACGGAGGGAGGAACTTAAGTAGCGGAACAAATGGTTGAGACAGAAGCAGTACCATTTCCTGCAAACTTCTGCAATTTGACAGGAGAGTAGCATGGTCCTCATGCAGAATGAAATCTTTCTACAAAAGAAATAAAATTTGCTGAAAGAATCTGTTATCCATACAAATAGAATCAAATATCTTGAACGCGACTTCAACACTAACCGCATGCCTATTTAAAACTCCTGCCACCCCAAATTAAATAATACAGATGATTTTAAAGCTAAATACAACATCCAGAAAGTCACTACAACTCCGATTCAGTTAATAACATGCAGTGGACTCTTTAGTCCCTACGGCTGCTGAATCATGGATGGAGAGCAATGAAACGGATTTGCATCAAAAACTCGACAATGGATATCAACAGTTGATAACATCATCAACGACAGAATCGCAAGTCATGATACATGGGGCTGATGGTTGAGGCCCAACTATTATAAATATTCCTATTAGGGGCCAGGCGCCCAGGCAGTTGATAATGTAACAGTAAAAACTGACAAATAATAGTACAGTGGAAGCATCAAATGGAAAAGTGAAATCCACCAGCAGAAAAAGAGAAATCTCCTTTTTTTTTCCTTAGAAGTTGCAAAGTTGGACTGTAATTTTGAATTTGTCAAAACAGAGCTAACTTTAGGGCAACTAAAGTGTCTGATATCATTTTCACGACACGTAAACCAATGTCATGCCCCGACAGAGTCAAGGACGAATGGACGATCTTCTTCTTTAAAAGATGAATGAACAGCAAAGCTGAACATTAGGGTGCTGTAATTGCACATGAAAAAGAACAGTGGGAGGCCGACAACAGCACTACGACATGAAAATATATAAGATTCCGACACCAGCAGGAAATCTTAATTCAGAAATCCAAGGACCAAAGCATCATATCCTAATGAACAGCTTGTTCCATGTTCTTTTTTCCCTTGGATTTCTACCTCTACTTTTGTAAGTCTAGCCCCACCATCTTACATATTTCCGGAGGACAAATGGAAGATTCTCTAATAAGTACGTCGCAATAAAACTAACCAGAAAATGAACCTTGATTCTGAGTATATAACAAACATGACATGAAGTTAATGTTCAGAAAGAATTCGAGCACAAAGGCGTACGCAAATTCTCATTTCAAACGGGCCTTTTCCGCCTGAAAATAAGACGAGGAAAATGTCTCCATTTTGTAATAAAAATAACAATTTATTGACAAAATGTTAAAGCTTAAATTGTTCACACCATTTTATCCTAAAATGGTCAGATTTACTCCGTCTTAATTTCAGGCCTAAAGTAAGCATTTCCACCACCAAAGCTCGTATTGACCGGACAAACGTCAGAAGATATAAAGAGTTGATTATAGCAAAAGCTTAAGTTGAAAATTACAAGTCAAAAAGGAGTTTAATTAGTATACAAGAGATCGAGGAAAAGGGATGATATCATTTAACACCTCTAAGAAAAAGGGAGTGTCCATGATCCACATAAAAAACATCATGTTTATATTCGTTATGTGAAAAAGTTTAAAGTGAAAGCTACCAGATGCTTTATGAGATGCTTTGACATGTAAGAGGAGATTTTTTAAGTCATAGAGGTATTGTGGTATGGTATCCCATCTGTTAGGGTGCAAACCCATGTCTCACGTCGGTGGAATAAAGATGGAAGATTATCTTTAAAAGTATTTACTAAATATAATAGAAAAGAGGCCTTTTGGGAAGGAGCCCTAAATCCGTGAGGGCTTGGCCAAAAGCGGACAATATCGTACTATTATGGACAGTGGACACCAGTACAGCAGAGGCCCAACACAGGATATTCACGCTTCCGCACAACAAGTGGTATCAGAGCCCAAGGTTCGGCTTGGGCTAGACACGAGGATGCATCAGTAGGTCCAAGACTTGAAGTTGTACACCGTAAGACATGGAACTCCTAGCTCGGGGTGAGTCCTTGAGCAAGCCCGGTCCAGGGCTAAATGGATAAAAGACGTCATAGGTCTTGTGGGACAAAGACCATTTGTGTACTAGAACTGTTGATCAGGTGGACCCTTATCAGGTTGGGTGTCACAGGTCTGGTGGGTCTTTTCCAGGTTGGATGCCAAAGACCGTTTGTGTTCTAGGACTTCTAAAGTGACGGACCCGGTCCAAGGTATATTGGATGCAGAGGATTGTTCGATATGCTTGTGTAGCAAATCCCCAAGAAGGGCACTCACTTGACCAGGCGGTGACATGTGGTGCAAGACATGGCTCGTGGCAGCATGGTGTGTCGGCTAAGGGGAGGTTATCAAGACTTGTGATGTTTCGGTTGTCTAGAGTTGGGGCTGTAGAGTGTGGGAGTCCTTCATAGAGGTTAAGGTCCGAGTCAAGATGATGGTCCTTGGTTTGAGGGGAGGATTGTTAAGGTGCAAACTCATGTCCCACATCAGTGGAATAAAGATGGAAGATCAGCTTTATAAGTATCTACTAAATATAATAGTAAGAGGCCTTTTGGGAAGGAGCCCAAGAGTAAATCCGTGAGGTCTTGGCCCAAAGCGAACAATATCGTACTATTATGGACAGTGGACACCGGTACAGTAGAGGCCCAACACAAGATATTCACGCTTCCACACAACACCATCAATAGCAGCGGGAGTAATGAAACCGTGAAACCGTGATCACCATTGACTCTTTGTTCGTGTGACAGTGAGTGAGACGCTTAATGTAAGAGTATGTGTCCGAATAGGAATATAACAAAATCAGCGCATCTCCTGTCCCGATTTTAACTTCTGTAGGCACTAGACAGTAGTTCTCACTCAGAAAACTAGAATTACATGTCTTTTTTTTTTTTTTTTGGCAACTATAAATAAAGGTTCCTTACACAAAGCATACCTGCATCTGTAAGTCAGGCACAAACACTACATTATTATTACAAAAACTTAAACTAGGGGTAGTGGTACTTAAATGTAATACCCGGAAAAAAATATATCATTTTATTAAATTATTAAGATGAAATATTTTTATATTGTCCGTTAATACGAAAATATAGTTAATATCGAAAGGACGGATGCATAAGATAACAAAACGGAACTATAATTTGGTACTAAAATCAACGTGGCCTACAACATGTAGTTGGAAACCTTTGAATGCGCCATGTAAAGGTTATGTGGAAGTAAATGAGGAAATATTATCCAATTAGATTTTTTCTAAGTTAAGTTTCCATTACTATAAATAGAAAGTTGCGCAACACTATTTTTGACAACATTTTACGGGTTTACATATCATCTTACTCGAATACAGATACCAATAAGAAACCGATAAGTGGGTTATAAAATTTCATTTATACCACTAATTCTCTCTAAAAATAAGGTATGATTTCGGGACCCTTCGTCGATATAAGTAATTGTTTACATTTGAAATAAGATAGTAGAAATAACATGTTATATTAGTTTTATTGTTAATTTCATCTTATACCGTCTTATAAAGTTATAAGGCTACTGTCGTTATAATATATCATTGGCCAATTGTCGCATTCGGGATACGATTATTGAATTGAGACGACATTATTTTGTCCTATGTACATGGAAGGAGGGGGAGGGGGAAGTATGACCCCATATGAACGATGAGATGAGAGGGAAGTATGACCCCACATGAATGATAATTATGTTATTCGGCAATGGCCGAGATGGGTCTCAGACCCGGATTTCTTATCCTATGTACATGGAGGTGGGCTTGGCCGGAGGAGTTTTGACTTCGTAATGTCTCTCCTTTTAATATTGGTAGACCGGTATAAAATTAAAATGAAATGTTGCATATTAAAATGACAGGTTATGCATGTCTATTTTATGATTCAATTGCACCCCTGGTGACCTATCACACAGCCTTCTGAAACATTAGTAAAATAGTAAAATAAAGGTAAGTAGGGTCGGTGGAGGTGACCGGAGTCATACTCAGCCTGTGGTTGGCTGATTCCGTTACTTTCATTCTTTTTCAGGTACAAGGGTTGGGAAGGACAAGTGTGAGGAATTTCAGATAGGACTAATGACCTAATAGGATGAATATGTAATCGAATTATTAGTTTTTAGCTTTAACAAGTGTATTTATCTTTATTTTTGTTTAAGCCTTGTATTTCCGGATGGGAAATACGGCGGTGACGCCCTTGTAATTCCGCTGCTGTTTTTTGTTAATAAAAAGAGCTATTTTGAGCTGCCTGTCTGCTTTCCGGGGCGTTACAAAATGGTATCAGAGCCACCCTGCGACCGCGTGTTGAGCCTTCGGCCATACGTCTAGTAGGGGAATAAATTCTTGGGTCTACTATAAAACTCGTAACAAACACATAGAAACCGACTAACATAAAATGGGGTAGATAATATCAGTGTGTTATGTATTCGAACTCATTTATTTTTTAGATCGTATACATACGTGTGATTTCATATTGATGCTCTACTTGTACTTGTCATTTTCATCTCTTTCATGTGTATATTATGCATGTTATACATTATGAAAATCTCATATTTAATTGTTAAGAGTATACACATATTTGTTTTAATAAGAACATTAAGCAAGTTTTGGGACATTCTACCATTAAGATTCTACTCTTTACCCTTTCAGTCATTATATCTTAATATGGTTTTGAAAATTTGAAGTTTAATACTCAAGCTATTTCTCGTATTAGAAAAGTTCAAATTTGTTCCAGTTAGTCATTGGTATATTTTCAAAATTTTATGTTGTATATTTTTTTTAAAAAAAATTACCTTACTAAAACTTTGAAATAAAATTTCAATTTTTGTTTTCTTTGCCTTTGTCTAGTTATTGGGATGTTATTACTTGTTATTAAAGATATCTAATAACAGGTTCAGCGCCTACTAACACATTAATTGAGTTTGTCTTTGAATTGGATTACTCGAATCTTGTTCGCGACGAGAATTCATGTCTTCCATTATATAAGGCGTATCTTTTCTTTAACCATTTCATAAATATTAATGAAAGATTTTTATTAAGTTAAATTCTTATAACCTTCTAGAATTTTGAGAAAGTGAAGTTTTAACTTTTTCATTTTCTATTTTCAAGTTTCGGAACGAAACTTATTTTAAGGAGGGTAGAATGTAATACCCGGAAAAAAATATATTATTTTATTAAATTATTAAGATGAAATATTTTTATATTGTCCGTTAATACGAAAATATAGTTAATATCGAAAGGACGGATGCATAAGATAACAAGACGTAACTATAATTTGGTACTAAAATCAACGTGGCCTACAACATGTAGTTGGAAACCTTTGAATGCGCCATGTAAAGGTTACGTGGAAGTCAATGAGGAAATATTATCCAATTAGATTTCTTCTAAGTTAAGTTTCCATTACTATAAATAGAAAGTTGCGCAACACTATTTTTGATAACATTTTACGGGTTTACATATCATCTTACTCGAATACAGATACCAATAAGAAAGCGATAAGTGGGTTATAAAATTTCATTTATACCACTAATTCTCTCTAAAAATAAGGTATGATTTCGGGACCCTTCGTCGATATAAGTAATTGTTTACATTTGAAATAAGATAGTAGAAATAACATGTTATATTAGTTTTATTGTTAATTTCATCTTATAACTGTTATATTGCCCACATGTTATATTATTTACCGTCTTATAAAGTTATAAGGGTACTGTCGTTATAATGTATCACTGGCCAATTGCCGCATTCGGGATACGATTATTGAATTGAGACGACATTATTTTGTCCTATGTACATGGAAGGAGGGGGAGGGGGAAGTATGATCCCATATGAACGATGAGATGAGGGGGAAGTATGACCCCACATGAATGATAATTATGTTATTCAGCAATGGCCGAGATGGGTCTCAGACCCGGATTTCTTATCCTATGTACATGGAGGTGGGCTTGGCCGGAGGAGTTTTGACTCCGTAATGTCTCTCCTTTTAATATTGGTAGACCGGTATAAAATTAAAATGAAATGTTGCATATCAAAATGACAGGTTATGCATGTCTATTTTATGATTCAATTGCACCCCTGGTGACCTATCACACAGCCTTCTGAAACATTAGTAAAATAGTAAAATAAAGGTAAGTAGGGTCGGTGGAGGTGACCGGATTCATACTCAGCCTGTGGTTGGCTGATTCCGTTACTTTCATTCTTTTTCAGGTACAAGGGTTGGGAAGGACAAGTGTGAGGAATTTCAGATAGGACTAATGACCTAATAGGATGAATATGTAATCGAGTTATTAGTTTTTAGCTTTAACAAGTGTATTTATCTTTATTTTTGTTTAAGCCTTGTATTTCCGGATGGGAAATACGGCGGTGACGCCCTTGTAATTCCGCTGCTGTTTTTTGTTAATAAAAAGAGCTATTTTGTGCTGCCTGTCTGCTTTTCGGGGGCGTTACATTAAAATCCGGGGCTTCTACAAGGAGTTGTTGGAGTAACACATTGAGGATGCGAGAGCTTTTCTTTTCTTCGGTAATTGAGCTTTAGGAGAGTACGTGCAACAAGACACACTTACGCAACGAGGACGTAGAAATTTATGGGAGAGAGATCTACTTTCAGCGAGAGTAGATAAACTGTGTCTTGGAGATTCATCCCCTTGGCTATGATTTTTCTTGCAAATGGTCATTCTCCATTTCTCGTGCACATGACGAGTAGAGGGGTACCTGCAAAGCATAGGTGTAAAAAGGGCGCATGGTGGTTTCTCAAACGAGTAAGTCTTACACTTCTTGGGGCGAGCTGAGAAAATGAAAGGCTGGTGGTCATTAGAAGCCATCTGAGCTGGAGAGCAAATAAAAGTAGCCTTTTCATTCACCAGAGAGACAGGGACGCTTGGATCATTAACAACACCCCTAGTGTTATCTTGGGGGGTAAGAGTATCAGGAGGGGAAAAATTGTCGCATATTGAAGACGCACTTGAAGTCGCGGACTCAGTAGAAGACGCGTTCCAACTTTCGTTAGGAAAAGCAAGTTTCACCTTGTTAATATCAGAGGGAGTCATGTCTTCGTTCATAGCCCTCATCATCTTAGGTTCCCACTTTTTATAACATCTCCTCCTCCTCTTCTTCTTCTTCTTCTTCTTCTTCTTCTTCTTCTTCTTAGATCGTTCTCGTATAGTGTCTCTCATAGTGTCTCTCTCCTTAGTAACCTCACCCTTAAGAATCCGAATTGTTAAAGTTGACAAATCCCCGTTTACGGTAAAAGCTCACCGTTTTACCATCCAGCAACTTTTTATAAGATTGTGCCGGGATCCTTAGACGGGAACTACCACTTCCTTTTTTGGAGAACTCAAAAACTGACTTATTAGCACAAGTATTTTGAGCTTCCGTCATCTCCATATCCAGACTCTCATTTTCCTTGAGATTCACATCACTTTTAGTTTCCATCACCTTCGTGATCACGCTTTCACTATCTTTTATACCCACGTCAGATGCCAAGATATGAGCAGACTTCTTATTGTTCCCGTCCATGTCATTATCAGTAGCAACCTCCAACACTCTTTTACCATTTTCCTTAATGAGAAGGTGACCTTTTACCACATCTAATTCCCTTAACACATTCTTATTACTAGGTTCAACAACTAAGGCCTCAACCAAATCGAATTCAGCTAACGAAAACCTTTTCAACTTCATATAAGCAACCGCCCTTTGAAACCGTGCCTTAATATTTCGAGGAAATGTGTCCAAGATCATGGAGCACATACCCGCTGCAGCTTTGTATTCCTCAAGTTTCAAGGCACACGCAGCCATATTAGAAATAAGGGAAATAGCAAGGTCAGATAATGATTGAATATCTTCACCTCCACTATTTCCCAAGCTTAAACTAAACAGTTTACAAGCTTCATCGTAGCACGCTGCGGCTATATCAAAGTCATTTTGCCTAAAAAAACAGTTTCCCCTATCTTTAAGCTCCGACCCCTTCATTTTCATAAAATAGCTTAACATCTTATCCCCATCATTCTCCATAAACCCATCGCTAACATGGGCACACGCAAAAGCTTCCAGAAATTTCTGATAATCTTCAATGGTCATAGTTCTACAAAAGCTTGAGACCCAAACTCGAGCACTCCAGCAAACCAAAAATCCACCCCGGGAAGGAGAGAAAAAACTTCAAGATGACGATCAAAAAGAACACTTAACTTCCAAAACAGCTTGAAAACTCAATAAAGCTTGCATACAAATGGAAGTATGCACACATACAACAAACCCAGCAAGAGCAACAAAACGGATGCTACGAAGACGATTAGAAACGAAAACCACCCCAAAAGACAGTAACTAAGACAGTAAATCGGAAATGGAAAACCAAGCAGAAACTGGAGAACCTTATTAAACTATACAAAAAACTAGTTAACAGTAAAACACAATAAAAGAGAAGACGATGTCATCGGTAGTGTTGCGTGAACCGTTAATCAGCGACGACAAAGCGGTCCAAGGAAATCGCACCACAAGATGGTAGACGCGACACACAATCGAAGAACGATCAACCTTGATTGCAAAGCCACGAACCGGATGACCATCAAAATCACGAACTACAAAGCCACCAGATGGTAGTGAGAATCAAGAAAGGAAAGGAAAGGGTTGTAGTAGCCTCGCCGGCGACCTAAAGAGGCGACCGGAGAAGTCGCCGGCGAGATCAATCGATTTTGATTTGGGGGATTTTTAATTTTGGGGGTTTTTTCCCTCTCTCTCCACGATTGTCGTTTGCCCTACCCTCCACGATTGTTGTGACCCAATAATCCACAGTAGAATTACATGTCGTAAATGACTAAATGTAGTACTATGCCTCATTTGATGACGGTTTTAGCACAGAGCAACAGAGGGGACTCCTAGCCCCTTATTCACATAGTGTATGTCAAAAGGTTCGATATTCAGCTAGTACATCGATCAGAATTTGACAGTCCGACTTTTGATAGCGCAAAAGCAAAAGTCGGGCACATTAAATCATCTCGGATAATGCATTTCCTAGCCTCCTACAGTAATGCACATTTGGAAGATGCAACACAACATGACATAAGATAACATAACATAGACAAGTAAATGTGGCTGTATAAAGATGATGTCACTATCCTTCCCCCATCACACCAGAAAATGGAAGAGAACGCAAGTGACTTTTCTCTTTTAAGGACCAGCAAGTCTCCCTTGTGAAGGACATATCCGTCATAAACTTGCGACTGGTCAAATACTACCTCTATGCACCTTGTTTTTTGTCTTATCTCCCCATGTGGATAGTATTTGATCCGCCACAAGCTTGCGACGGATATGTCCGTCACAAATGAGAATTTGTGTTTAAAGACATATCCATCTTAAGATTTAAACGGATCAAATTTCACCCCACTTGGATCTGATATTCCGATGGGACAATTTTTTTGATAGCCCCTAGGCATTATGCTTGTCTCATCTACCATCTTGGACTCATTTTAAGTTAAGACGGATATAGTACATCTTAAAGTCTTAAACTAGAATTTGTTTAACCGCAAATTAGTAGACCGTCTTGTATGCATTTTCCTGCACTTTCACATAAATTCATATTGAACAAATTTTATCGATGCTGATTCATTCATTCAGACTATACCCAAATTGAGACTTTAACATTCTGTTGATTTATGTTCATACAGAGCCTTGAATTTTGTTGATATAGGCATACTACGAGCTGAACTGTTATCCAACTTTGTCGACTGAGCCAGCATTTTCAGTTGACCAACATTTATACAAAATTTCATTCACGTATCTTTAGAAAGATAAAAAGATGCATGTCGTCACTATCAGTCGAGAGACTTATTTTCTCCGCTACTTGTGATTTATTAGCTAGACAGAATAACTCAGCAACGGAGAAAAACTAGCCAAAACTCCAATGTAAACGCATGCAGTGTAAGAGACTACACTGGTCTGGTAAAGATTAACCAAAAAACTACTTTGTTTTACGGAACTGCAATGTATCTTTCATCAAACGTGTTCATGCCAGGTATCACCGCAAGAGTAAGATAACGGAGCAACGCATTCCAGAAGGTATTATTCACTCATGGACTTCTTCAGTCTTCTTCGTGCCAGATTTCAGGTACCAACCCGCAGCACCCAGAACAGTTAGAGCACCAGCCACAACAGCGTAGTTCCGAAACTTGTCAGATGACACTTTGCTTGAGGATGCTTCTGCGCCACTTGCCTTAGCAGCGTCACTCACTGGGGGAACCCCTGATCCACTGCCTGGTGCCGCAGTTGCCTCTGGTTTCAGACCCTGAGAGCATTCCTATAGTTAGATACAGCGCAACTGACACGGAAAGAACCTTGATAATTTTTGCACCATTCCCTCTGTCCCCAATAAATAGTTTACACGTATTCGGTTTTGGTCCAAACCCAGCCAATCTACTACGTTTCTTATACAGGCCTTGTTTGGAATGGAGGTAGGAAGTAATTGTTAGAAGGGTAATAGAGAAGAAAATGTAGGTAAATGGCGGAGCAAAGGGTGGACTGAGAAAGAGTAATAGTTATCCCCATATAGGGGTAAAGCATACAACACGAGGGTGTCATAGTTCCCCCACCATCCCTTTTTCCATCGCTTACTTACCACAACTTTCTTTTTCTACTTTGAACTTTGTTACTCCTGGTAACAATTACGCACACATCCCAAGCAATCCCATATGCATGTTTTATTCGGTGGTGAATGATTGTGGGACAGAGGAATTGTGATATAATCCCTAAGATGGTCATGGTCATGGTCATGGCCATGTAAAAGACACCAAACGAAAAAGAAGTGCCAGTAGCAGAAAATTCGTGGAGAGAGCTAGGTAAAGGAAGATAGGAAAAAAAAAAAAAACCAGTAGTAAAAGTCAAAGAAACATGAAAAACTGTATGAGAACTATCCTTTCGCGATGTGTTTGCGGCCTTCACAACAGATGGATGCCAATGGGTGCAAACACTGAAATACTTAAGCAAGTGAAGCAACTACTCTCCAAGAATCAAGGAAATATTATACACAGCGGAAGGAGACGTTAATACCCCATCTTATTCGACTAGTTGTTTACATTTGCTTTTGGTGCGGTTTTTAAGGAGAGGTCATGTGCAAGTGAGTAAGGCCATATATAACGTTAAATCATGCCCAAAAAAAAAAAGCAATATGTACACAACTAGTTGAACATGCTGAAAAAGGAAAACGTAAATTTCTAATTGAAAAGGAGGGAGTATATCTTAAGCGCATGCACCCCTATCCCCCCGCCAAGGAGCAAATTAGGATCACAAACTCACGTTGAGAAGAAATATACTAAAAGAGTCGTTTTTCAACAGTCAACGAAGATTGAAGAGAGCACGCACTTGGTCTTCCATCTCACTATTTAAGGATTTCAAATAGTTGAAGGCTACAAGTGTCTCACCTGACGTGCAGCCTTTTCCAACTTCTCTTTCTCCATTTTCTGCATTTGCATATAAAATATTTATGTTAGAAAGAACACATATGTTTAAGTAAAAATAAATGTAGAAATTACAGAATTTTCGTAGAAAGAGATCCAGCTGCGATAAACAAACAAAACAACATACAAAGTAACATAGAAAAAGCGAGTTAATTAGCTCTGGACACCATTCAAATAAAACATGGTTTGAAAATCATATACCTTATACATCACCTAGCATTCTGCTCCAAGTGTAAGCAGAAAACCCACATGATACACGCCAGGGTTACCTAATTCGCTCGCCCCCCTCCGAATTGCGAATTAATTCGAACGAATTAATTCGCAATTCGTTTTCATCTTAATTCGTCCCAATTCGCTAAAAAAAATCAGGAAAAATTGAAGTATAGACAAGATACCGATTATTTTGAAGTTTGAACTTTGAAGCCAAGCACAATGATTTGATTCACTATTGTAGATTTGTAGATTTAGCTTTAATTTGATTTTGATTTCTGACAGGAAGAAGATTTTTTTTACCTTTGTTGATATAAAAGGATAATCCTTTTGCGAATTGGATTCGACGAATTACCGAATTTTAAAATAATGTAATTCGCTAAATTGAGCGAATCGCGAATTAGAATTAAGAAAGAGAATTGAACGAATTGCGAAAGCCGGTAACCCTGATACACGCGCACACATCCAACAGATACAAAAGAGCTAAGCTGAGACTTGACCAATAACTATGGAAAGTGTATTAGTCAGCTACTCAGCTTACAAGCAATAAGGAGACTACTATACATAGTTAAATATACCAATTCATACTACGGTGACGTATGGATGTTTAATGTATGGCTGTTTACAAAAGATTCATTTAAGTAGGCAACCGCAGCAAGAAGAGTGAAATTTTTCCTCATACATATGTGAAATAAGATTAACACAAAGTAACATGCCATAAACTTCCTAGTTGAGGACTAATGGTGGAAGGAAAAAACAAAACAAAAAAAGGTAAGAGTTTGGTAAATATGAAGGCATAGCATTACCTTAATGTAGACATTTTCTGCAGCCTTTTCCTCCTCGCTCAGAATCTTGCCACTGCTAGAAAACCTACGAGCAATGCTTTTCAGAGCAACTCTTCCAGCCATGATGAATGGTGACAGCAAACGTTAATCACTTTAAAAAGCCTGGTTTAACCTGTCAACCAGAAAGTATAAAAATAAGATATCACATCAGTCTGACTATTTCTTCACAATTCCATAGCATAATCTACAAAATCCTTGACACAGAGAAAACAATTGTCAATTAGCTAATAACAGGCAACTATAACAACAGAACTGGATGTAGGGCATAAAATGACCCTGGTTAATGTAGATGTTTAAGTTATCGCTACTGATAAATCGATTAACAATGCAGGTGGTCCTAGACTGAGAAAGACACTTACAATTAATTTCTTCCTAAAACTGCGTATAATTACCTTCCATTTAGATATCTTGATTAAGATTGAACTTAGGTATGAACCCTCGTCATAAAGAGAAATTCAGAACTTTCGAGGAACATTAAACCCACACTTGACTAGTTGACTCTACAATCTATTTCCACAATGAGATATCCAAATGACCCAAAACCATAATACTGCACCCTACAGTTGCACTTTTTCTTAAAACTAACTACAAGACTAAGTGTTTACCACTTACCAGCATAATTAGACTTGAACATATGCAAGTTATGGCGTCGTAAATCCCACAAAATTTCCAACAAGTGTTCAAGCAACTCAATTCAGTATGAGTTGCCTTTGGAAGGTACTCTACAGTCTACACTCTACAAAATATCTTATCACAATGTTACCATCATTTTCGATCAAATTTTCTTTCAAAAGCACGCCCATCCCCCAAATTTAGGAGGATGAAGAGTGTAAACCATAAAACGCCCAAAACTATCAACCTCCTTTCACCACAAAACGCAAAACAAAACAAAAAAAAGAAAAAAACAATTCAAAAACAGAATCACCATGAATCTTCAACTCCATTATCAACAAACATAACCCATACTGATACGATTCTTGGTCAGTGTAAGGATCAGGAATCAAACACGGGTGAGCAAGTTCATGTGGCATCATTGGCATATTGTTTAATGAAGGCTCAATATCAAGCTAGATGGTGACGGGTTTGTTAGAGCTGAGTCCGAATTATAGGAAGTAATTTAGTTGAATAAAAACTGATCATTGATCAGATTTAGTTGTTAGGTTAAATGAAGATTAAGTTTACATTTTATTAATTGGTTTATTATTTAAGTTAGGAGTCTCATTAGTTAAGGAGACCATTAGTTATTTAAGGATTGCTTTGTATTCTGTGTTAGGGATTGAACACTTCGATTTGAGATTGCACTTCAAATCTCCGTTTAGCAATCGAACAAGGTAGTTCGTTTGTTAGGCACCATTAGTTCGCATTCAAGGTCGAATAACGAACTAAATATCCTGTTTTATTTCGTTAATTACTGTTACTTTGTCACGCTTATTACGTGACAAGTTTTCAGTTCGTTAAAGTTAGTTAATCGCTTCCGCATTTGTATCACACACTCTACTAAACAAGTTGAACTCCATTATCAACAAACACAGCCATACTAAACAAGTTAAACGTAGACGTTATGTTGGTGACCAGGTGCTATACACCAGCAGTCCAGCATAAGAATGCCGGAATCATACAGCATTGAAATAAACATCACAAAAACCTTAGCAGCCAAGGTTCATGAAACCTCAAGACAATGTGCCGCATTGCGTCTATACCGAGGCAGCTTGGGAGCCAGAAAAAATTTCCATAACCGCTCAACAAAACTCCAAAGAGGAGGAGCTTTAGCAAGTAGCAACCATAAAATCATCGATAAATATGAAATCAAAGAGCTAAATCAAATCAAACAAAAGCCAATCGAAACTAACCGATCATTACTAAAACCTCAACATCGTTTTGCAACCAAACCGCAAAAACGTCGACACACTTTTTAAAAACAGAATCAACATTAATCTTCAATTCTTTCGCATAAACGCTATTATCAACGAACATCAAGTTAAATATAAACTTCTTACAGAAATCAATAAAAACACTATAATCGTCATTATAGCGATAACGGAGCTATAAACTATCACAACAATGCTAAAATTTTCAAGAGATTATCGTAACCACTCGTTCAAATCATACTTCGCGCTTAACAAAAATTCCAGAATAACATAAAATCATGGATAAACATAAAATCAACGAATAACATACACAAGCGAAAACAAACAGAACTATCGCGATTAATCGATCATTAGTAAACAATACTACTATTACTCAGCTGCAAAAATACTCGTGCGATTAATAATTATACGATATTCCGAGCATTAAAACAAAGATTAAATTAAAGTGGCGAGAAGATTAAGGAAATTAGGGTTTTACCGAGAGATAATGCGGAGAAAAATGGAAGAAGAAGAGAGAGAAAGTGAGGTGACTGTTAAGAGGGAGATTATAACTGAATGACTTGATTATTATTAATGAGATCGGTTACATATAGGAGACCGTCTAGAGGATACTCCAAGCATATTCCTAAATAATATTCTATAGGATATTATTATGATACCCATAATAATATCTTTCCTAATATATCATATATTCTCTAATACACCCCCTCAGTCGAAACGGTAGATAACGGACGCTTTGACTGGACGAAATATAGTTGATGAAACCGTTGTAGATGAGCCAAGTTGATTTGTAGACGCGGTACCGGATTGTGATTACCTTGCGTGTGTCAGGATCATGCCATAGGAAATGCCACTTACAATAATACGAATAAAACTAAATGTGCACGAGAGTCGAAACTACTCGTGAGACACAAACCAAATGGACGTTAAGGTGTAAGAGGGCCGTAGCAGCTCGTGAAACACCGACTAAATAAAAAAACAAAATAAATGGTGCACAAGGGCCGGAGCGAACTCGTGAAACACCGGACTGTGAGGGCTAAAGCAAGCTCAACAGTATAATTAAATTAAAAGAATAACAATAATAGTAAACCAAGAACACAACACGTCCATACTCTTCGATGCGGCGGCAGTACGGCCGAATGTCATGCCACCCGGCTTTTTGGCAGGGGTGGTTGATGGGCGAACCCAAGGCGGACAAGGAGAAGGCGATGACGGGACGTAGCGGAGGTTTAGCATGGTGGCTCGGTTGCCGAAGCAACAAGGCACAGAAGGTTGTTTGAGCAACCAGAGGCAACGACAAGTATGACATATGGCGGCCCGGCGTGGACGGAATCAGCGGCGGCGGCATCTGCGGAGGGACTTCAACGTGAAGAACGGAGGAGGCGGAGATATTATTTATTTCTAATATGAGAATCTAGGGTTACGGTGGTGGTTGGTCTGGGGTAGTGAAAGGGCTGTGAATAGGTGGTTGGCTGAGGGCGGCGATTGTGGTGGGGTTTGGGTCGGTAGCGGAAGCAGCTGGTGGCGTTGGTGATGGTTGCGTAGTTGGATTTGGGTGGTCAGAGGAGTGTCAATTGAGATGGAGGCATGGTCGGGGTTTGGGTTTTGGGGAAAGGGGAAGACGAGAAGCAGGGGCATGGGTTTGTGGGGTAGGAGACCTAGATTATTTTATTGAAAAAGCAATGAGCAGTACATACTACGTACTAATTATTTTATTGTGCATATAACTTACCTACTGGCAATGTAACGTGATATCCTGCCGGAGATGGTTTAAGAGGACCATCTCCGGCCGGCGATTGAAACAAGTGATTGTAGCAAGATGGAAGGTTTTGTGAGGAGAATCGATTTTTAGGCTGATACCATGTTAATAATAAGAGGGAGAGTATAGCTGAATGACTTGATTATTATTAATGAGATCGGTTACAATATATAGGAGACCGTCTTAGAGGATACTCCAAGCATATTCCTAAATAATATTCTATAGGATCTCATAATAATATCATAATAATATCTTTCCTAATATATCATATATTCTCTAATAATGATATATTAGAAAAGATATTATTATGATATCATATATTCTCTAATAATATATCATATATTCTCTAATAGTGACGATGAAAAAACTCCGCTGAATGAAATGAGCAACCGACTACTAGTAGTACTAGATACCGTCGTACAGTAGTTGGAAGGTGGATATGATTTACGCCGTTTGATTCAGGTGATTCATTCGTGTGATGCTTCCACCTGTACGTTTTCACCTCTACTATTTTACATTTGTTGACACTCTTTCCACTAGTTCTACCAACTCTTGACGCGACCCATGGAGTCCGACCCGAACCGCTGAAATCCGACTCGATAGAATCTGAAAATTGGTGGTGCCGAAATGGAATCAACTCATCCCCTATCTAGTAAAAGAATAGGTGAACTCACACATTTTCCCTCTAAAAATCATCTTTTTATTGATAATTTAATTATATTTACTAAATAAGGAAATTATTAATTATAATGTATTTCATTATATAATTCTTTTCATTAAAATTAATATTTTCATAAAAAATTATATAATTTCCACTAAACGCTAAATTATAATATTTTAATTAAAGTATAAATAATATAATACTATAAACTATTAAATCTTTTATTGATGCTATTATTTGAGAATGACATTAACTTATACTATTCATACTATGTATAAACAAAATTATAAATCATTTTGATTACTTTCATAACAAAAAAATATAAGATAAACTTTATGATTTCGATAATGAAATCAATCCCAAGATACAATATAGATTTGAATTAATTCAACCCTTTATACAATTAAAAGACGGAATAAAGGACTAACCTTGGTCCATGTCTTACAGACGCAATCAATTCAATAATAAGAAGTATAGCAGATTGATTCTCCTCCTTAACCCTTCCTTTGATGTTTCTTGATGATGGAGAAGAAACTGTCTCACCCTTTCACTTTCTTAATTGTACGATGTTTTGTTCTTTTGTCATGAATTATTAATTTAATTTTAAATCCAAGTATATATAATATATTACGTACCTTTTCGCACAACCGAAACCCGATCGTACCTTTTCGTGAAAGACGGGATATGTTAGGGTAAGGTAAGAGGGAAGAATAATTCCCGGACTTTATTTACATTAATCGAATCCGATCCATCACGGTGTCGTATTTTATATTGAAGTCCCGTAATATTTAATATTAACTTAACCTTTATTTAAACCCGACACACATAGGCCACTCGAATATTATTAAATATTCTAACATTTTCCCACTTGGCCTTTGTGTTGACTTGATGGTTCAATTACTATAATGTGCACTTTTATATTAAGCTTACTAACTTTTATATCCTTATCGAATTAGAACTAATTGGATCATGGCGGTCACATATCATTTATTAATCGACATGATTCCTTCCATGTATCACAAATCAATTCCAAATCGAGGTCACCTTTAATTTTGAGAAGATCATTAATTCTCACAATTAGTCACATGTAATCTAATAACTGTAATGTATACATATATTATAATGATTAACATGTCTATTATAACAGAAACAATACTACAAGTGAATTCTAGATGTCACATTCAGTACAAGCGTATTAACTTCATAATAACAAGGCCTTTGACACTACAAGAAATCCTGTTTCGGGCGACTAAAAATGGCGACAGAAAAAAATAGTCGCCAAATTGGCGACTGGAAAAAAATTCGGGCGACTACTAGCTGTCGCTAATTTGGCGACTACCAAGTTCCTCCAAATAATTGGACCTGGCGACTGATTTTCAGAATCGTCAAATTGGCGACTACCCCTCTGTCAGTCGCCAATCAGTCGCCCAGTCACTTATTATACACAAATACGAGACTCTTTCTCCCCTCTCTCTTACTTTACTAAAACATAAACACACAAAATTTGTCCCAACCGCAACACCTATTCCGACCACCTAAGCCGACCACCACTCCGACCACTACTCCGACCACCATCACACCGACCACCTCGACGCCGGGAAGAAGAGTTGGTGCCTTATTTCGGTTCATCCTAAGCTATTTGAAGGTATAATTTCTTTATTTGTTTTAAATTTCAATTACTTTGTTTAATTTTAGATTATTTTGTTATTGTAATTAGTATTAGGATGATTTGATATGTTTATATAAACATTTGTGTTGATTATTAGGTTTTTAAATGTAATTTAATTAGGTTTTGGTGAAATTGGGATTAATTTGTGATGATTGTAGTTATAGTAGTGTTGTTGATTTTGTTTAATATTAATTTTAGTTGTTTAATATTTGGTTATTAGTGTTCCATTTGTGTTGTGTTGTGAGTTTGATTTGCTCAAGTTGGTGCTGTAGTAATAGAAATGCAGGTACGAGCAATGAAAAGGATAGGGTAGTATGAAAAACCGAATTTTCATACCAAAATTACAGTGGAATTGGCGACTGAAATGTAATTTTGGCGACTACTTTCAGTCGCCAAAACAGTACCCAAAACAAAAGCTCGACTGCCAAAGCCAAAGGCGACTACATGGCGACTGAAAGTAGTCGCCAATTTGGCGACTGAAGGTCAAGGTAGTCGCCAAAATGGCGACTGAAAATCAAGAATGGCGACTGATTTCAGTCGCCACTTTGGCGACTACTTTGCCTATCCGTCGCCAAATTGGCGACTACTTTCAGTCGCGAATTTGGCTATTTGGCGACTACTTTGTCAGTCGCCAATTTTAGCGACTGACTTCAGTCGCCCGATTTCCAATTGGCGACTAAGTGTTTCTACAGTGCTCTGGCGACTGATTTCAGTCGCCATTTTCCTTTTAGCGACTGATTTCAGTCGCCAAACGTAGTCGCCCGAAACAGGATTTCTTGTAGTGTGATACAACCCTCATGCGCTCTACATGGCCAATGAACGCCTTGGGTGGTAATCCCTTAGTTAATGGATTTGTTACCATCTTATCTGTTCTTATATGCTCAAACGTCACTCTTTGCTTCTGTACCTCCTCCTTGACCGATAAGAACTTTAATTCCATGTGCTTAGCACCCTTGGAGTATTTATCGTTCTTAGAGAAGAAGACGGCTGCAGAATTATCACAATAAATTCTCAGCGGCTTGGCTATGCTATCGACGATCCCAAGTCCCGAGATAAAGTTTCGCAACCATAATGCATGAATAGTGGCTTCAAAGCATGCCACAAATTCGGCTTCCATAGTAAAAGTAGCAATGACAGACTGCTTCCCACTTTTCCATGATAATCTTGCCCCTTCAAAAAAAGGAACAAGTAGCCAAATGTTGATTTTCTACTATCAACACATCCGGCATAATCTGAATCTGAATAACCAATCACTTCAAGATGATCGGATCTCCTATAAGTAAGCATGAGCTCCTTAGTGCCTTGCAAGTACCTAAGGACCTTCTTCGCAGCTTTCCAGTGGACCATCCCGGGATTACTTTGGTACCGACCCAACATTCCAATAGCAAAGCTGATATCTGGTCGAGTATATGTCTGAACATAGTTCAAACTCCCAACCACGGATGCATAGGGAATTCTCTCCATTTCTTTTCGTTCCAGCTCATTACGGGGACATTGCATTTTACTAAATTTATCCCCTTTTTGTATAGGAACTACCCCTGCGGAGCATTCATTCATTCTATATCTCTCTAAAACTTTGTCAATGTAAGCTTTCTGAGACAACCCTAACAACCCTTGTGATATATCACGGAAAATTTCAATTCCGATCACATAAGATGCCTCACCCATATCTTTCATTTCAAAGTTCTTAGATAGATATTTATTTACATCATGCAACATGCCTAGATCATTCGCAGAAAGTAAAATATCGTCAACATATAAGTCTAAAATAACAAATCTGCTCCCACTGATCTTAATGTAGATACACCGATCGACGGTAATCTCTACAAACCCATATGACGTAATGGTATCATTAAACTTTAAATATCATTGTCTAGAAGCTTGTTTTAGTCCATATATTGACTTCCTCAGCCTACACACCTTATCTTCATTACCCGGGGATGCAAATCCCTCAGGTTGGTACATATATACTTCTTCCTCAAGCTCACCGTTTAGAAAAGCGGTCTTTACATCCATTTGGTGAAGCTCTAGATCATAATGAGCTACCAAAGCGAAGACAATTCTTAAAGAATATTTTTTTGACACCGGAGAGAAAGTTTCTTTATAGTCAATGCTATCTTTCTGAGTGAAACCTTTGGCAACAAGTCGAGCCTTATATCTTTCAATGTTACCTTTAGAGTCCCGTTTGGTCTTATAAACCCATTTTGACCCAACAGTCTTAGAACCCTCAGGTAACACTACTAAGTCCCATACTTTGTTGTCATCCATAGACTTCATCTCCTCTTTCATTGCAATTGACCATTTTTCAGAATTATCGCTTTCCATGGCCTTATGGAATGAGACGGGATCCTCACTAATGCTCAAGTCACATTCAACGTTATATGTCTCGTAGTCATCTGGGATGGCTGATCTTCTTTCTCTTATAGATCGCCTTAAGTGTTCATGTGGAACATTGACTACCCTTCTTCGCCTTACAGGTTGCCTTGACTGTTCATGTGACATATTATTCTCCCCTTGAATTGTAACTTGATCATCATTGTTATTGTCATTTTGTGGGTCTTGCACTTCATTTCGTTGTTGTCCCAATATGTCATTTGACTGTGACGACATGATTGGTACAACAATTTCACGTGCAACTTCAGGAGAAGAAACTTCAACCTGAATTTCTTTAATGTCCACTTTTCGTGGTTCAATACTCCCACTAGTTTGACCGTTCTCAATGAATCTAGCATTTCCAGTCTCTACTATTCTCGTACTATGATTAGGACAGTAAAATCTATACCCTTTTGACTTTTCAGGATAGCCAATGAAATAACCACTGACTATCCTAGGATCTAGCTTCTTTTCATTTGGGTTATACAACCTTACTTCAGCTGGGCAACCCCAAACTCGAAGATGTCTTAAACTCGGTTTCCTTCCCGTCCACAGTTCATAAGGAGTCTTAGGAACTGCTTTACTAGGAACCCGATTTAAAACATAGGTTGCTGTCTTTAATGCATAAATCCATAGTGAAAGAGGTAAAGAACAATTACTTAACATGCTCCTAACCATTTCCATTAAAGTACGATTCCGCCTTTCAGCAACACCGTTCTCCTGAGGTGTACCGGGCATTGTGTACTGTGCACAAATACCCCTACTTTCAAGTAACTTTGCAAATGGACCAGGACATTGTCCATTTTCAGTAAACCTTCCATAAAACTCACCACCCCTATCAGACCTCACAATTTTCACTTTCTTTTCAAGTTGTCTTTCCACCTCATTTATGAATATTTCAAGGATATCCACAGAATGATCCTTTTCATGCAACAACTAAGTGAAACCATATTGGGAGAAATCATCTATAAAGGTGATAAAGTACTTTTCACCACTCCAAGATGGAGTGTCAAAAGGTCCACAAATATCGGTGTGTATAATTTCTAAAAGCTGAGAGCTCCTTATAGCTGATTTCTTTGTTGTATGTTTAGTCTGCTTACCTTTAATGCAGTCTATATACACATCTAAGTCACTAAAATCCAATTGAGGTAGAATTTCATTTTTTACCAACCTCGTTAACCTTTCTTTGGATATGTGACCTAGCCTTTGATGCCATAAGTAAGCTGATTTTTCATTTAATGCACTACGTTTAATACCTTGACTCTCAACAATAAATAGGGAATCGGATAATTTAACATCAAGACTGAACCTATAAAGTGAATCAATCAAAGTACCACTACCATAAAAGTATTCATTATGGTACATAGAAAATACACCATGTCCAAACTTAAAGTTAAAACCTAAATTATCCAATCTACTTAGTGATACAAGATTTTGAGCACAATCAAGTACATAGAGACAATCTATAAGATCTATATGACAACCAGTGTCTAAGATTAATCTGTAAGTCCCAATGCCCTCAATGCGTGCTTTCATCCTGTTTCCCGTGGATACAAACTGTTCAGCTCCTCTTATAGGCTGGATGATACGATATCCATGTTTAATGTGAGAAATATGAGTAGTTGCACCAGAATATAACCACCAAGTATTACTAGGTACTTCTATAAGATCTGATTCAAAGCAAACAAGACTATAATGTTTACCTTTCTTTTCGAACCATGCCTTCCTTTTAGGACAATCCTTCTTGAAGTGTCCAGGTTTCTTGCAGAAGTGACACTTCTTTTCTTTCTGGATCGCACTTTCAGGTCCTTTAAAGAAAGACTTTCCCTTCTTACCATTCTTACCATTCTTACTCGGTTTAGCTTTACTGTTGCTGGCACCATCATGACTCGGGAAATGAACAGCTTGATCTTTCATCTTCTTTAATCTCTCCTCGTCCTGTATAAGCATGGCTTTTAACTCTTGATAGTTCCATTTATCTTTTATGGTGTTATAGTTCACCTGAAACTGGCCAAACTCATAAGGTAGAGAGTTAATGATGAATTGTACCAAGAAAGTATCACTTACGTCCATCCCTAAAGTCTTCAACTTTGCTGCCAGGTTAGACACGTGTGTTACATGATCATGAATCGGTTGAGACCAGTCAAACCTTTTAGTAGTCAGCTCACTCATTAGACTACCAACAATTGACTTATCAGCTAAATCCGACTGTGAACACTCTTTTACTTTGAGCATGAATTCCCTTGCTTTCTCTGTTTTAGGCATGGAGGGCTTAATGTTATCGGCCATTGTCATCCTCATGAAGTGTAAACCCAACCTGTTAGATTTCTCCCAAGCCTGATAATGACACTTTTCGGCTTCGGAGCTCTGAGGTGTAATTTCTGTTGGCACCTCATCTGTCAGGATGGCAATGTCCAAAGCCATTATACCCAGTGTATACTGGATCTTTAAGACCCACTCATCATAATTAAGCCCATTGAACTTTACAAAAGAGTCAGCAGATGCAAACATATTTGGAGATGCTGCAAACATTTATACATGTTTATCTATTAGTGCTTTGAAAAACTATCATACAGATTCAAATAATATTATAAAAATTTTTATACATGTATTTAAATGACCTTTAGGCAACACTTAAATACGAGTAACCATTATTGATGTTAATGTATACTTTAACAATTAATTATTAACACACATGAATCAAATAAGAATGCTATCTTTGGATATACATACTATTAGACTCAATTTATGAATAATTAATCCTTTTATATTATCAACTATATTTAATGACCCACCTTTGGGTGATCTCCCAAAATATAGATGACAAAGAATAATTGATCAATCTAACTATAATGTCATTTAACCATCTCTTTTAATCATGATCAATTAAAACTTTAATTTCAAATGTCTAAATGTAATATAACATGGCCACTTTGGTGGACTAACATGTAATATATAAAATAAACATTTAAATTTAATGGGTTATATAATTTTTTTTTATGTGTTAATATTTCACAACACTTCTCACTCATTCTTATGACATATCAAAGTACTGACTTATAATGTTTTTCTTTCATTACTTGTATGTGCAAATCAACAATAAGTGAATATTTATCATAGTCTATAAAAAAAACCAAGTGAATAATGTAAAGTAATATCATACATGTCTTTTGTTTATGTATGTATTAACAATCATAAGAGTCTGACACTCTGACAAACATATACTTCATGCCTTTATGTAAACACGTATAAGGCAAAAAAAGAAGCATGGAACTTTAATCTACCCAAGACCATTGACAAATATAAGAGTCTGACACTCTGACATAATCCAAAGAAAACCAAAACATGATGAAAAAAGTTTATCTTACATTCTAATATTTGTCTAAGAAGTGACAGTAGTATTAGAATCACGAATAAGACGATTGTTGTCACACAAAAACTTTAATGGAACATTTATCTTTAAAGGGTAATTGTTCAGTTCGAGGGCCGAAAAACAAAATTAAATCCGAACATTGCATGCACTGAAACATCTGAATGAACATAATGGCAGACAAAAAAGACGCAGCGGCATAACCCAGTGAATAAGCATATCAAATAAAAATCAGTGAATCAATTAAACGTATCTTTAATGGGTAAATTAATCAAATCTATAGTTGCTCTCATACCAACTATAAGATAAACATTATGATTTCGATAATGAAATCAGTCCCAAGATACAATATAGATTTGAATTAATTCAAACCTTTATACAATTAAAAGACGGAATAAAGGACTAACCTTGGTCCATGTCTTACAGACGCAATCAATTCAATAATAAGAAGTATAGCAGATTGATTCTCCTCCTTAACCCTTCCTTTGATGTTTCTTGATGATGGAGAAGAAACTGTCTCACCTTTTCACTTTCTTAATCGTACGATGTTTTGTTCTTTTGTCATGAATTATTAATTTAATTTTAAATCCAAGTATATATAATATATTACGTACCTTTTCGCACAACCGAAACCCGATCGTACCTTTTCGTGAAAGAAGGGATATGTTAGGGTGTAAGAGGGAAGATTAATTCCCGGATTTTATTTACATTAATCGAATCCGATCCATCACGGTATCGTCTTTTATATTAAAGTCCCGTAATATTTATATTAACTTAACCTTTATTTAAACCCGACACACATAGGCCACTCGAATATTATTAAATATTCTAACAAAAAATTGAGAGAATTTATAAATACCACTATTATGTTACAGTTCTATTTTACTCAGTTTTCTTGAATAATTTTACAGCTCATTTTTTTTCTCATATCAAAATATAATGACGTGAAATATGAAAAATTAATAAAGTGTTAATTTAACATGATTAAGTAATACAAAAGTAAAAACTCTATAGATACCGTGCATTCATTGCGCGGGATCTAAATTAGTCTTGAGACTAAACCGATAACCGGTAACCGATAGGAGTCTAATTTGTTCCAACTAGGACTCATATTGAACTGCCTGAATCCGTGACCAAATGTTGACTCAACCTGATGGATGACTCAATCACGAGAATTAGCTTAATAATAGTCCAAATAAGACACCAATTTGACATCCAGTTTAATTGTTTTCATTTTAAACTAAAATTAATGCACTGTCATACATTGTTTTATAATAAAACTACTAGTTGAAAAGCCCGTGCGATGCACGGAGCTCCCATTAGGGTCATCTTTATAAATATATTCTATAGTTGATAAAAGAAGTTCAATTATGTTTAAATCATTGATAAACAAAAGTTTGTGGTTGGGATAGTTGATCAATGAACTATTGGTGCTTTTAGCATATGAGTTTTGTCATTTAATAGTTATTTTTTCAGTTGTAAAACATCAAATAACATAGTAAGAATATGTAATTAGTTTTTCCATTATTGTTATAGAAATCATTGGTTTTAATTAAATACTCCCTCCTATTCCGGATAACTGTCCCATTTTGAAATGGCACAGAAATTAAGAAAGTGAGTGAATATACGGAAATGAACAATGAAAAGTACTAATAGGATGGGTTAAGGGTTGGTTGGGTTATAAATAATGAATAGTAACAAGGGTAGTATATTCATTATGTAAGAAAAAAAAAACATTACAAAAAAGGAACAGTGAGACAGTTATGTGAATAGACGAAAATGGACAATGTGACAGTTATCGGGAATAGGAGGGAGTACAAAACATTATTTCCATAAATATAGTGCAGCTCACCAAATGAACCGCCCTTAATAACTGAGATAAACCTTTATGAGTTCTGCAAATTATTTTAACCTATAACAACTACGTAAAACTAAACGGTGTTACGTAAAGCAACAAGTATCATAAATATCTATATTTAGTGTGTTTAGAGAAATGTTAGATCTCCTATAGCAAAAGTTTACCTTGACTATCTACAATTAAGAGAGTGGTTTGCTCTTTATATACTTTCTCTTAAAATCAAATCCATATTAAATTCTAATAAAATTAGTAGTCTCTAAACAACAGTACAAAAATATATGTGATTCTGTTACATAGAATGTATGAGGCTCCCATTAGGATCATCTTTAACAATATGCATGTTAAACGTTCTAAGAAATTGTTGAACATTCTAAGAAATTGTTGAACAACAGATTGCAAACGTTGGTTTATATTGTCATGGTTTGATAGTAGAAGTCAATTAAGTTGATAAAAAATAAAGTCCAACTATCTTGAAAATCGAAACATAGAAAACTTTTGGGTTGATTATTGATGGATCATCAGCCCCTTTAACTTAAAAGTTATTCCTTTTGGTATTAACTATATCAGTTGTATAGCATCCGAAGACACAGTTATGTTATATAATTACCTATTTTTATTGTTATACGCGCCACCGATTTTAGTTAATTTAAAACGTCATTCCCAAAAATGTGGTTTAATTCAATAAAATGAACACGTGATAACTAAGGCCGATTTTATAAGATTCACAAATTAGATTAACTTACAACATTTACCAATATTCCATTTTGTAAGCATACGACCATGTAAATGCTGAATGGTGCTACACAAAATAACATGTATCTCAATTATATATGTAGCCTGTTTGGAGGATTTTTGTTAGATCTCTAAACAATAAAAAATTATTTTTGACTATTAACCATTAAGACTGGTTGTTCTCTATGAACTTCATGTAAAATATATAATACGACATTTAATTTTTTAGATGTGAGATATAGTTTTAAGTGAATTAACGGTCAAATTTTGCAAAGTTTGACCTCCAAAAAACAAATCAGGGTAAATAGATTAATTTCAGATTAATTCTATTAAAATTATAATATAATTCATTTTTGTTTATTTGAAATTTTATCTATTCACAAAATCAAGTCTCGTTATCTTATATTGTTATTCTACTCTTTATTTATAATAACAAAATGAACAAATTTTCAAAAATAGTTTCAATTTTAAGAAAATTGCTTCAAATTACTAAATATATGCGTACAATTGTTTTTCTTCTTAACCAATATATATGCAATTAGGTTTTTTATTTTAAGGTCAAACTCTTAAGTTTGACCGAATTTATTACACTAAGGAGTACTTTATATTCAACTAAACCCTTATGGGATACCCCATAGTTAACCATAAACAAAAAAAAAATGATTATTTCCACTTTGGTGCCCTAAGGTTTAGCCTAATTTTACTTTAGTGCCCTGAGGTTTGCATAATTACACTTTGGTGCCTTGAGGTCTACTTCTCACTTAAGTGACCTATACATAACATTCTTAATATTTTATACTCCCTCCATCATCTTTTATCTCCCCGGCCATTTCTCTAATATATGTGAGAGAATTTTATTGAAATGAGAAGATAAAAGATAATGGAGGGAGTACTAAAAAAATATTTTGAACATAACAAATCAGGCATTTTTTTGCAATATTACTAATTTGTATGCAGTTTAATATCCAATTATTCACCTAATTTTACTGAAAATATAAGTACTTAAGATAAAAGTTGACTATTAAATGTTTTAGGCCACCAAAATGAAATTTTATTCAAAACTCAAGTTAACAAAGTGGAAGTAGTCGAAATGTAACACCCGCGAATTTCTCATTTTGACAATTAAAATTTATTTAACCGTTTAGTTAATTTATTTTATATTTTTAAATTATTTAATTTAATTAATTCATTTTTAAGCACGAATTTTATAAAAAGAATATTCTAAGATTCTCTTCATCCCCAAACTTAATCTATATAAAAATACGTATTTTAGTCATACAATTATAATAGTGACAGTAATAATATTAGTTTCCGTCTCAAGTTAATATAGACTCAAGACATTATTCCGTCTAGCTAAAGACAGTCACATTTTCACTTGTGAGGCTAATTTAATTAGGACCAACCCAATTCCGACAACACAACACACTCACCTATAATCTTCTTCTTCTTCTTCTTCTTCTTCTTCTTCTTCTTCTTCTTCTTCTTCTTCTTCTTCTTCTTCTTCTTCTTCTTCTTCTTCTTCTTCTTTTTCTTCATATTATTATTATTATTATTATTATTATTATTATTATTATTATTATTATTATTATTATTATTATTATTATTATTATTATTATTATTATTATTATTATTATTATTATTATTATTATTGTTCCGAGTGTAATTCCGGAGCAGGATTGTTACCACTTGGGCTTGTAGAATGATGTCGTTGCTTGTCTCTTCCTTTCACTCTTTCCTGTCAAGATGAACAAACTGAGGGCTCGGCTTGGGGCCGAACGTACTCACTCCGACGCTCAAGTCAGTAAACTTAGAGAGATAAGTTGTATGTTAACTTGGCAAAGTATATTGTAGAGAGATAAGGAGTTTATACAGTTATTCGATTAGTTTCTCAATGAGAGGTGATGAGTATTTATAGACTTTCACCTTTTGTCACGTAGTGGCCAAGTGGCCAAGTGGCTAGCAGGTGGAAAGACTATCTTACCCTCGGCCGAGGGACCCATGACAGGCCGGCGAGCTGGTTGATCCATCTTGGGACCGGATGTGAGTACGCGGATATGCCTCTCGGCCGGCTAGTTCGAGCCGAGACCAGATGACAGTAACGGGCTTTGTCGGTTAGGCTATTAATATGTTGACTTGCTGTCTTTTATCTTTGACCTTGCTCAATATGTTGACTCGGTCAGCGGGTGCAGAATATGCCCCATCAATTATTATTACTACTAGTACTACTACTACTACTACTACTACTACTACTACTACTACTACTACTACTACTACTACTACTACTACTACTGCTGCTACTACTGCTGCTGCTACTACTACTACTACTACTACTACTACTACTACTACTACTACTACTACTACTACTACTACTACTACTACTACTACTACTACTACTACTACTATTATTACCACCCCCGCACTTTCCCTTCCTTCTTCCTTTTCGAGCAACTCAACAGACAACAACAAAAAACAAACAGACATAAACTCCATTAATCATCCCATCTTCAAGCTCATATCCCGTCTCCGTTTCTCAACTATTTTCGCTAATCTTTACGCCATTGGCTTCCTCTTTCCGTTCTTCATGGTAAGTAAGATCCCAACTTTCCTCCAATTTTGGTGACTGTCGTCCCTCCTTAGGGTTCGGGTTTCACTAAATATCCTCGTTTTGCGTGTGTAGATGCAAGATTGGACAACCCAGAGCAGTTTTACGGCGGAATCGTGTCCATTGAAGGGCAATAAGGTAACGGTGATAGGTTACTCGACAAATGTCGAAATTTCCGTCTTATGGGTAGTTTTGTATGCTCTTTTTCTGATAAAGATTGGTTCTTTACTTGTCTCATGTGTATGGTAAGCTTCCGTCTTATATTAGTGTCTGAAATGGACTGTTATAGGACGGTTTAGTCCTCTGTTTTGGGCAGTCGGAGTACGGGTAGTGAGGACTGTTTGGGTGCCGTTTTGGAGCCGTGATAGACGGGTTTGAGCTGAAATGGGACTGTTGTGTTTTGGTTTTAAAACCGTGACAATGGATGTCCAGCTGTGGCCTGTTGTATGGTCGGTACCATCTTTTGGGTACGGTGTTTTTTTTTATCTGACATGTTAACGGCTTCATTCGTGTTATTTGACCTTATTATGAGCTTCCTGTAGATAGGAAGTTAGTGAGGAGGTTAGGCTGTACAATTGAAATTTTCTATATTAGTTGAGAAAGGAGCATTGGTATAAGTGTTTTGATTTAGCCTTCCTCGAGTTCATTCATCTCAAAACCTATCGTTGTAAGTTGTATATAGATTAGAACTTATTCCTTGACGGTAACCTGATAAATGGCAGTTTTGTATGATTAGGGAAGGTACTGTGGCAGTGAGATTATCCGGTACGAGTAACTGAGTGAGTTTGAAGTGAATTAGTTTGTTGCCCTTTTTGTTGGCGATACACATGAACAGTCAAACTTCATGCTAGATCCGGGTCAGTTGTGTTTCTGATTTGCTATCCTTGATCAAGTTGGGGTAAGGTCAATATAGCTTATAATTGGCTTAGTGTCCCAGTAATAACATCTTAAACCTTCAGGTCATTGTGGTTTAGTTACATGATCCCAGCTTGTTGGTAACTTAATGGGGATTTTGAGACCATCTCTCTTCTGCTATATCTCATGTTTTAGCGAATTTATCTAATCTGGCTTGGAGATTTTAACCAAAAGGTTTTGGAATTGTTTTGGTACCACCTGGTACGATTTTGTGTAGTGTATGGGTTATCCTTGAGACGTTTTTGTAGGGCTTTCGGGACTGTTTTTAGACGGTATTTGGAAGCCATTTTGGCTGATATTAGCAGTGTTGTTTTGTGTTTAAACTAATGAACCTTCGTCTCCTGTATAAAAAAATGCGTGCTTTTAATTACCTTGTCATTTCATGTTAGGGTCACAATTTGGCTAGGTCGTGCTCTATGTTTTAAATCTCGTCTCGTGTTTTATATCACGTGATTCGTTAAATATCCGTTCATTTTTACATACTTCTCACATGATTTATAATTATGAAATACATTTATTAATCATCTCCTTTGTCCATGAAATGACATGTTCCCATTTTAATATGAGACCAATTTAATTATTCATGGCTTGTGAGTAGTAAATGGTTTATCTTACATTATAGACATTTATAATTGAATGCTAGCTTTGTGACACCCCGCGATAAGGCGGAAAATATAACTAATAAATTAAAGCGGAAATTTGTGATATTTTAAAAACTTTTAAAATTACTAGTTAAAGAATAGCACGCATAAGTTAAGTTAAGTAAATAACTAGGTGGGATGGGCTGCGGTCACCCATTGGCGGCGAGGATTACCTGTTGCGATGGGTAATCTGGCAGGGCTACACACTTCGGTGTGTAGTCAGTTACTGTGCGAGATCGGGAGGCTGGGTTAGAGGATGATCAGTTGATTACATTGTTTATCTGATTTTACTTTTGATTAGTCGGTACTGACCCCATGTTGTTTTGTGGTATCTGCGGTGATCCATTCGGGGATGGTGAGCAGTTGGCTTAGCAGGTACTGTTGATTGTAGCTGCTAGGATTGGAGGGATCTTGTTATCACGCTACCAGTCTATAAGTGCTGTGTCATGAGTTGTTGTAGTCTTTAGTTTTAGTGTAAAGAGTTGGTAATGAGTTGTGTTGTATAATGTGCATTAACATTTTATAAATGTTCTTTTATTGTCTGATTTGATATAATTTCCTCAGGAAACCGAGATGGTGACACCGTCATACACTGGAATGTTCCTTGGTAAGGCGTTCTGGTGTGCGGGGGTGTTACAACAACTAAGGCCCAAGGGTTTAGTTCTCGCTAGCCCACACGTCTTACCCACGTAAGCATCTTCACCACCTGTCATTCATGTAAACATGAACGCCACAGTCAGTGGGGAGTAACTCAAGGTTCGCTCAGCCACAATATGTCGAAACGAACATAACAACGAACATAAACAAACAATCAAATTATATAAGACATGAGTGAATCGAATCATAACTAAACATGGGATCATACGTGTTTAAACCAACAAGGAATAAGGAAATGATGGAATAAACAAGTAAGGCATAAGCAACAATAAATAAATGGAGAAGAAAGACAAGGGAACAGACACGACCACTTAGCCACGAGCACGTATTTCAAGGAGATATGACCAAAGTAACCATCCAAATAATGCAAGACATTTATCACTCTTAGACTATAATTTCCCCGGGTAGGACTACGATAATAATATGGTCCTAGTCTAAATCTGCAGATTCTCGGATGTACATCCCGATTCGACGTGCGCCAGCACAACACGCACCCAAGACTCGACTACTAAGGAGACCGAGTACCCCAATCGCCAGAACAGCACGAAAGTGGCGGAAAGACTAAGATAAGACTCACTTGCGAAACAAAGACAAGTGGCCAAAAGCGTACTTGCGAACAAAGACAAGTAGGCCAAAACCGTACTTGCCAGAACAGCACAAGTAGGTCAAACCCGTGCTTGCCAGAACAGCGTAAGCAGGGGAAAAAGTATGTCAAGCACATACGATGGTAATATGGCATTTCTACAAGAATACGACTCTTACAAGTAATTATTTATAATACCCTTTTCATGCACATGTGACGGGATTATTAATGTCACATTCATACTTATGGCTTGTATCTCACCATGAGTACGGATGAGAGCATCAATCCCGACGATCATATCGCAACTAGAGGGCTTATAGCTCACCCCTAGTATCCGATAGGACCAAGACTCTCACAACCGAACAATACCAGACATTATTAAGAACACGACTCACCACAAGTAACCATTTATAAATAAATATTTCATAAATGTATTATAGTGAATCCAACCAAATAAGACATGACATGTCCAATACATAGAACATATGAGACCCAACAAATAAACCATGTGAAGCCCAACAAAGGTGACATAACAAGCCCAAACAAATGAATATGTTAAGCCCGACATAAGAAGCATGTGAAAACCAAATAGTCCAACACAACAAGTCCAACAAAAGAATCAAGGTGAGCCCAACAACAAAACCAAATGAGCCCAATTGAATAAATATATAAAAGAAAGGTAGTTAATGAATTACGTTATATAAAATACGAGACGGATATTTAATCATATTTTAAATAAACCAAACTAGCGCTAAACAATTTATACACATGACTCATGAGTTATTTGACACGAGATTATCGAGTATAAGCGAGATGGAATTTAATTATTTGAAATAACCCAAACTTTGCGCCAAGGGACCCTTATTAAACTCGACCCAACACCATAATATTTGTAGACCATAAGACGGGATTATGAGCATGCTTAAGACGGATATATGTATATATATACATTCATTCATATGCTCATTTCCCATACTACCTATAAACCTTTACTACTCTATATCCCGTCCCAAATCAGACTCAATATAGACCCAAGACAGGCCGCCCTTACAACCCAACTCAGCCAAAAAGAATCACCTGCAACTAGTCACTCACGACATACCAAAACAGAGACCAAAACCGCGCCATTACCGCCTCAAACCCTCACTCAACAGCCACCAATACTCCACCTAATTGACCACCCAATCCCAACCACTATGACCAGCCAAGCCCTCCACCACCACCGTGTGACATCACCACCAAATTCTACAGAAACAGACCGTAGACAGGCCCCGAAAATGGCTCAACAAAACCATTTTTTATGGTTTTAAGTTTATTTGTGACCGTCTTAAGACGAAATTTTAAGCATGGGAAAGGTAGTATTCATCCAAAAAAATTAGCCAACATGGTTACCCACTTCACCAAGAATACAAAGGTACCAACTTTTCTCAAAATGGATAAGTAAAACTCGAATGAAACCGTCTCAAAACTGCACCACATTCACGACCCAAACAGAGAACGCAACTCCCATATTACTCCCCTTTAACGCATAAAAACAACCATTTCCAACATCAATGCGAGACGAAAATTACCATACAAAGAGAAAAAGATGTAAAGGACCAAGCTTTAACCGAAAAAGAACATATAAAACAATACAAGAGACGGAAAATTCGACATTTGTCGAGTAACCTATCACCGTTACTTTAACTCTTCGAATTCCCGAGTAAAAATGTCCATAACACGAACCTATCTTCAGTCTTCAACTAAAACGGAGGAAAAACGAGTAACATGGGTTACAAAACCGGGTTTGTAAAAAGATGCCCATTTCGAAAATTCAACAAAGTAGGAGCTTTCTTACCTTAAAAGAACGAGGAAGGGACGAGGAAGCTAATGGTGCAAAAATAATGGAGTTTGTTTGAGAGACGGAGGCGGGATCGGAGTTTGAATGAGGACGGAAATGGTGTACTGTTGTATGTGTTTCGTTGTTGCTGCTCGTTTTTTTTTTTGTTTCTAAATGAAGAACAAGAAGAAAGAGGGGGGTGGGACACGGGTAGGAGGAAGGTAGTAATATAATAATAATAATAATAATAATAATAATAATAATAATAATAATAATAATAATAATAATAATAATATATAATAATAATAATGATTATAATTATAATTATATAAAGGTAAAGTGTAAGAGGGTAGGTGAGCGTGTTGTCGATTTTCGATTGGTCTGTGTTTAGATATGATTCCCAATTAAAATGTGACGGTCTAAAGTTAGACGGAATTATTATTATTACCGTCACTATTATTACTGTACGACCAAAATATGTATACATAAATTATTATATAAATTATACCTCAAAAATATAATTGAATAATACGTATTTTTATATAAATGAGCTTTTATACATATTACTTTTATAAAAATCGTGTTTGACATAAAATTAATTAAATTGAATAATTCAAAAATATATAATAAAGCGATTAAACGGTTTAATAAATTTTAAATGTCAAAAGGGGAAATTCGCGGGTGTTACAATCACCCCATCTTTTAAAAAGTTTCGTCCTCGAAACTTGAAAGTAGAAAAGAAAGGTTATATAAAATAAAACTGGAACTTGGAATCGGTAACCAAAACATTTAAAAGGTTACTTATCGTAAGAATTAAAATTCTTTCAAAAGTCTCAAATAAAATTTTCCAACAGAACCCGATCGAAAGGTAAATCATTGGTGTAAATTGAAAATCAAAATACTTTCAAAAACATTAATGAAGAGTTTTCAAAAGTATAAGTCTCATTCATGGAACAAAATTGCTCTTGTCGTGCACACAAGAACGCTAACTTTCCAAGTCAAAGACAGATTCTAAACAAAATCAATTCGCCGACAAGCGTAGAACAAGTTATCAAACGTCTCCAATAACGAGTTCTAATATCCGATCAGCGTTAAAATCAAAAGAGAAAGGTAAATCACTCAAATTGTCTTTTGCAAAAGTCAGATGGAAGTTGAAAGATCCATTGTTGATCTTCAAAAAGGAGTCAATTTCTGAAAATATAGTATTAAACTTTGACAAAGAAGTCATAAATAGATCAAAGTTAACAGAAATTGGATAAAATGTAAAGAAATCACAGGTTTAGCAATTAAAATCATGATAAAGAAGTATGTACACAAAGAACAAGTAGGGAACTAAATCAAATTTTCATTTTCAAATCATTAAAATAGGTAAGGTTTTGCAAAAATAACATAAACTTTTAACAAGGAGTCAAAACTGATAGCTTGAAAGTTTAGAAATTGAACAAAAGGGAAGTAACTTAGGCATCATAAAAACAAAGTACGCTAAGAGGATTCAAACTTAACTAATCAAAAGAGCTATGATGAACTTTCTAGGGGTAAGATTCGAAGTCAAATCTACAAGGATGTCAAAGATAGAGTTTTTTGTAAATTACTAGCATCAAACTTAAAGGAGGAGTACGACGAAGTGGGGAAGAGATGAATGAACGGTAACGCTTATGGTAAAAGAAGAAGGGAGATTAGAGAACAAGGAAACACCAGATACTCAAATCTCAGGTAGCAACATCATCCTAAGTGGTTCTGAAAACTTCCTAGCAACAAAACTCACAGCCACGTCACTCCCAAGGATTTCCTAAAAGCACTTACGTTACTTCATCCTAAGCAATTCCATGAAACAAGGTACTCCACTATAAGTGTGATTTCACCACTCCAAATCCTCAAACATCCACAAACAACTTCCATAAGATCAAAGTCAAAGTTTCCAACAAAGCTATACTCATATCCAACTAGTGTCAACTATGAGTTCCTCAGAATAGTAAAACCCTCAATCAAAATCCCAAGGTATATTCTTTCAAATCCGATATCCTAGAACTTTACCTACCATCGAGTTCTCAAGAACAAGGTCTTAGTTGTAACAACACTTTACCACCTCATATTTCCTCATTCTAACTCCATAAATTGAAAATATGTTCTTTAACTTAACAATTGGTGTGAACCATACCATTATCTTTTCTAGTTACTAAAACAAGTGTTAAGACTTCCTAACAATGTAGCTTACTCTCATTCTCATACCATACCTCAAGTAGTAATCAATATCACTCACTTAAACCAACTAATAATCCCACCATTAGCTTTTCTCATATGGTTATACACATTATCAAACTCTCATGTCCAAAGTGATTATGGAAGCCAATTAAAAACTCGACTTACTTAGTCAATTCTATATCCTCAAATCCACCATTCAATTTCATCCACCTTAGGTCAAGTACTAAGCACTAGTATCCCAAACATAAACAACAAAACCAAATTCTATAACCTTAGTAACCAATGCAACTCACACTTGACACACAAAATCCACCAGTCAAATATACTCACTCTATCAAGGATCTAGGTATAAGAACCATCAAGTATGTCTCATCACACTACCTAAGTCTTTTCAACATCAAATCCTCTCAAAACCAGGATTAAGGGTCAAACACAAACAATCTCCTCAAAAGAAAGAGTACTATAAAAAGGCGTTAAGGAAGGATAAGCAAGGAACAAAGGACAAGTTAGGAGTACAAGAGTAGCTTTCAAAGTAAATAGAAGAGAGTTTAGAAGAAGGATAAACACAAGAGATAAGGAATAAGACAAGGTACACCAAGAATGAGAAACATCTTCAAGGAAGTAGAAGCATTCTTCAAAGTTGAGCAAATCCTCAATTTCCGGCAATAGGCACCAAATCTTGGTCTTCATGTAGGTAAGCTCACGGTCATTGATCCAAGGGCACAACAAATATTAAATGGCAATCAACAAACATGTTAGAACCTAGCAAAGAGCAAGCACACTACAGAATACCACCTTAGGTCCTTAAGTCTACCCATCTCTCATTCATTATTCAAGGTCAAGTTTACATTTAAATTTGGGGTACACGTGTGTGCGTCGGGAGCAACATATGCTCTGATACCAACTGTGACACCCCGCGATAAGGCGGAAAATATAACTAATAAATTAAAGCGGAAATTGGTGATATTTTAAAAACTTTTAAAATTACTAGTTAAAGAATAGCACGCGGGTGCCACTAACGAAAAGAAACAAATACAACAATAGACAAATTTAGGTTATTACAACCCAAGTCTAGAAAACGGGGAAAAGATATCCCACGAATAAACATATAAGGGGTTTCTAAACTAGCAACTAAGGGCTAAGGGTTTAGTTCTCGCTAGCTCACACGTCTTCCCCACGTAAGCATCTTCACCACCTGTCATTCATGTAAACATGAACGCCACAGTCAGTGGGGAGTAACTCAAGGTTCTCTCAGCCACAATATGTCGAAACGAACATAACAACGAACATAAACAAACAATCAAATTATATAAGACATGAGTGAATCGAATCATAACTAAACATGGGATCATATGTGTTTAAACCAACAAGGAATAAGGAAATGATGGAATAAACAAGTAAGGCATAAGCAACAATAAATAAATGGAGAAGAAAGACAAGGGAACAGACACGACCACTTAGCCACAAGCACGTATTTCAAGGAGATATGACCAAAGTAACCATCCAAATAATGCAAGACATTTATCACTCTTAGACTATAATTTCCCCGGGTAGGACTACGATAATAATATGGTCCTAGTCTAAATCTGCAGATTCTCGGATGTACATCCCGATTCGACGTGCGCCAGCACAGCACGCACAAAAGACTCGACTACTAAGGAGACCGAGTACCCCAATCGCCAGAACAACACGAAAGTGGCGAAAAGACTAAGATAAGACTCACTTGCCAGAACAGCACAAGTGGCCAAAAGCCGTACTTGCCAGAACAGCACAAGTAGGCCAAAACCGTACTTGCCAGAACAGCACAAGTAAGTCAAACCCGTGCTTGCCAGAACAGCGCAAGCAGGGCAAAAAGTATGTCAAGCACATACGATGGTAATATGGCATTTCTACAAGAATACGACTCTTACAGGTAATTATTTATAATACCCTTTTCATGCACATGTGACGGGATTATTAATGTCACATTCATACTTATGGCTTGCATCTCACCATGAGTACGGATGGGAGCATCAATCCCGACGATCATATCGCAACTAGAGGGCTTATAGCTCACCCCTAGTATCCGATAGGACCAAGACTCTCACAACCGAACAATACCAGACATTATTAAGAACACGACTCACCACAAGTAACCATTTATAAATAAATATTTCATAAATGTATTATAGTGAATCCAACCAAATAAGACATGACATGTCCAATACATAGAACATACGAGACCCAACAAATAAACCATGTGAAGCCCAACAAAGGTGACATAACAAGCCCAAACCAATGAATATGTTAAGCCCGACATAAGAAGCATGTGAAAACCAAATAGTCCAACACAACAAGTCCAACAAAAGAATCAAGGTGAGCCCAACAACAAAACCAAATAAGCCCAATTGAATAAATATATAAAAGAAAGGTAGTTAATGAATTACGTTATATAAAATACGAGACGGATATTTAATCATATTTTAAATAAACCAAACTAGCGCTAAATAATTTATACACATGACTCATGAGTTATTTGACACGAGATTATCGAGTATAAGCGAGATGGAATTTAATTATTTGAAATAACCCAAACTTTGCGCCAAGGGACCCTTATTAAACACGACCCAACACCATAATATTTGTAGACCATAAGACGGGATTATGAGCATGCTTAAGACGGATATATGTATATATATACATTCATTCATATGCTCATTTCCCATACTACCTATCAACCTTTACTACTCTATATCCCGTCCCAAATCAGACTAAAAATAGACCCAAGACAGGCCGCCCTTACAACCCAACTCAGCCAAAAAGAATCACCTGCAACTAGTCACTCACGACATACCAAAACAGAGACCAAAACCGCGCCATTACCGCCTCAAACCCTCACTCAACAGCCACCAATACTCCACCTAATTGACCACCCAATCCCAGCCACTAAGACCAGCCAAGCCCTCCACCACCACTGTGTGACATCACCACCAAATTCTACAGAAACAGACCGTAGACAGGCCCCCGAAAACGGCTCAACAAAACCATTTTTCACGGTTTTAAGTTTATTTGTGACCGTCTTAAGACGAAATTTTAAGCATGGGAAAGGTCGTATTCATCCAAACAAATTAGCCAACATGGTTACCCACTTCACCAAGAATACAAAGGTACCAACTTTTTTCAAAATGGATAAGTAAAACTCGAATGAAACCGTCTCAAAACTGCACCACATTCACGACCCAAACAGAGAACACAACTCCCATATTACTCCCCTTTAACGCATAAAAACAGCCATTTCCAACATCAATGCGAGACGGAAATTACCATACAAAGAGAAAAAGATATAAAGGACCAAGCTTTAACCGAAAAAGAACATATAAAACAATACAAGAGACGGAAAATTCGACATTTGTCGAGTAACCTATCACCGTTACCTTAACTCTTCGAATTCCCGAGTAAAAATGTCCATAACACGAGCCTATCTTCAGTCTTCAACTAAAAGGGAGGAAAAACGAGTAACATGGGTTACAAAACCGAGTTTGTAAAAAGATGCCCATTTCGAAAATTCAACAAAGTAGGAGCTTTTTTACCTTAAAAGAACGAGGAAGGGACGAGGAAGCTAATGGTGCAAAAATAATGGAGTTTGGTTGAGAGACGGAGGCGGGATCGGAGTTTGAATGAGGACGGAAATGGTGTACTGTTGTATGTGTTTCGTTGTTGCTGCTCGTTTTTGTTGTTTCTAAATGAAGAACAAGAAGAAAGAGGGGGGTGGGACACGGGTAGGAGGAAGGTAGTAGTAATAATAATAATAATAATAATAATAATAATAATAATAATAATAATAATAATAATAATAATAATAATAATAATAATAATAATAATAATAATAATAATGATTATAATTATAATTATATAAAGGTAAAGTGTAAGAGGGTAGGTGAGCGTGTTGTCGATTTTCGATTGGCCTGTGTATAGATAATATTCCCAATTAAAATGTGACGGTCTAAAGTTAGACGGAATTTAAGACGGGAATTATTATTATTACCGTCACTATTATTACTGTCCGACCAAAATATGTATACATAAAGTATTATATAAATTATGCCTCAAAAATATAATTGAATATTACGTATTTTTATATAAATGAGCTTTTATACATATTACTTTTATAAAAATCGTGTTTGACATAAAATTAATTAAATTGAATAATTCAAAAATATATAATAAAGCGATTAAACGGTTTAATAAATTTTAAATGTCAAAAGGGGAAATTCGCGGGTGTTACATGCTTTGCTTATTATAAATGGTCTATTTCCGTTTGTTTACATTTTTATTCAAGTGACAAATATTGAAGTAATGGGTTACCTATTCATGTTCATGAATATAATTTGGCATGAAATGTCCCACTTGGATTATCATTGGTTCATTATATGTAGTAGTCTCTGTCCAAGTTGATTCGTATCGATTGGTTGAGTCGTATTCTTATGATAATGCCTTTATGCTATACCTTTTTGCTTGACTTGTCTTTACGCCTCTTTCGGACTATCCTGCCGATTGTGGGTTTAGCTCATATCTTCCGCCTCTTTCGGACTGTTCTGCCGATTGTGGGTTCTCGATTTTCGATTTGTCTTCGAGTCTTGGATGCGGACTGTTCTACCGCATGTCGAATCGGGAACTGTACTGTCCCGAGAGTCTGGCCAGATTTAGACTAGGACTGAGTCTTGGGAGTATCATTGTCGTCCTACCAGGGGAATTATCTATTTATATATGAGTAATAAAGGTCTTACTTGACTATAGATATTGGTATTTGTCTTTTAAGGCAAGAGTTATGCCTTGTGTTGTTTGTCTTGGTCCTATCGGATACTAGAGGTGAGCAATAGGCCCTCTAGTTGTAATATGATCGTCGGGATTGATGTTCCCATCCGTTCTTATGGTGAGATGCAAGCCATAAGTATGAATGTGACATTAGTAGCCACGTCCCGTACAATGTTTGCTAAGTGGTTTTCCAAGTAATGGCTACAATTTCTATTCTTGTAAATTGCATTGGTTGATCCCTTAACTGCTTAACATGATTCGAATTCTAATCTCATATCTATGTTGTATTTCCTTGAAATGCGTGCTTTTGCATAAATGACCGTATTCTTATCTTTTATATTAATTAATTACTTCACATGAATAGTTCATTATGCTAATATTGATCTATCGTATTCCATCTCATTTAATCGACATGTTAAAATATATAAACTCGATGTTCATATCTTTTGTAAGTATATTACATGATTTATCTAATTGAGTTCTTTGTTGTGTTCATTTTGACATTTTGTGGCTGGGAGAACCTTGAGTTACTCCCCACTGACTGTGGCGTTCATGTTTAAATGGATGATAGGTATTAGTTGGTGCATCTATGGGGGGAAGACATGTGTGAGCTAGCGAGCATTTTGGCCTAGTAGTTGGTTTATTAGGATTGCATAGATTTACCTTTTATTGTATTGTCATTCGAGGGATATATTTCCCCTCACTTTGACTATCACGTTTGTATAATTTAAACTTTATTTCCGCATTCTTTATTTATGTTTTGGATTTTAATGAACCCGCGCTTTAAATTTTAAAAAGTTTCAAAAATTTCCTAATCTCCGCTTTAATTTATTAGTTATATTTTCCGCGTTATCGCGGGGTGTCACAGTTGGTATCAGAGCCTATGTTGCTCCCGACGCACACATGTGTACCCCAAATTTAAATTTAAACTTGATCTTGAATAATAAATGAGAGATGGGTAGAAATAAGGACCTAAGGTGGTAGTCTGTAGTGTGTTTGCTCTTTGTTAAGTTCTAACATGTTTGTTGATTGTCAATCATTTTTGTACCCTTGGATCAATGACCGTGAGCTTACCCGCGTTGCGATCAAGACTTGTGCCTATTGCTGAAGATTGAAGATTTGTTCAAGTTTTGAAGAATGCTTCTTCTTCCTCGTAGATATTTCTCATTCTTGGTGTAACTTATCTCATTCTTTACTTCTTGATGCTTATTTCCTCTTCTAAACTCTCTTTTCTTTTCCTTGGAAGTTACTTTTGTACCCTTCCAACTTGTTCTTTATTCCTTGTTTATCCTCCTTTAACGCCTTTTGATAGTTCTCTTTCTTTTGTGGGATGTTAACCTTGGTTGGATAATTTGGCTTTGTGAAGTTTGTTTGTGGTTGACCCATAACCCTAGTTGTGAGAGGTTGTGATGTTAGAAAGACTTAGGTAGTGTGGTGAGACATACTTGGTGATTCTTATACCTAATTCTTTGGTAAAGTGAGTATAATTGATCAATGGAATTCTGTGTGTTAAGTGTGAGTTGCCTATGATACTAAGGTTATAGAACTTGGCCTTGTTGTTTGTACTTGGAATTTTAGAACTTGGTAACTCGAGTATTGTTGCTTGGGGTTCTGACATGGAGTAGAGTTTATGATGAGAGTTTGGAAGGAAACACCTCTAGGACGTTATTGGCCATTGGTGATGAAAGTGTTACTTGGAAATTTGAGTTGAGCTCGAGGTTAGCATAGTGGGTATACTTTTGTGAGTGTCGTGATGATTACATAAGAACCATGTTAGGCGAGAGTTGTTGTTAGTTTTGGAATCACATTGGGTATTCGCTTTGCGGTAATGAGGGTCAGTAGCCAGAATTCTTGAGATGTAATTATAAGTTAGGGTCGATAGATGTTGAGTTGAGATGAGTTAGATGTTTTGGGTGGTTGTCTCGTGATTTGGAGAATGTCACCATCTATGCTTTAGGTTTCGAGAGTATAACAAGATTTCTTTGGGATGTTAGATTTATTGTACAAAAGAACTTTTGAACTTGGATTTTTTATTGATGGTTTACCATTTTGAGAAACTCATAGTTGACACTAGTTGGATATGGGTATAGCGTTGTTAGGAGCTTTGACCTTGACCTCGTAGAGGTGGTTAGTAGATGTGTGAGGATTTGAAGTGGTGAAAACACCCTTATTGTGAAGTACCTTGTTTCATGGGATGACTTAAGATGAAGTAACATAAGTGTTTTGAGGAAATCCTTGAGAGTGTTGTGGTTATAAGTTTTGTTGTTAGGAAGTTTTCGGAACCGTTTAGGATGATGTTGTTATTTGAGATTTGAGTACCTGGCGTTTTCTTAATGTATAATTTCCCTTCTTCTTTCACCATAAGTGTTACCGCTCATACATCTTTTCCTCGCTTCATCATGCTCCTCCTTTAAATCTGATGATGGTAACCTATAAAACTCTATCTTTGACATCCTTATTGATTTGACTTACATTCTTATCCCCTAGGAAGTTCATCATAGCTATTTTGTTGGTTAGATTTGAACCCTCTTAGCGTACTTTGTATTTATGATTTCTAAGTTACTTTTCATTTCATACAATTTCTAAACAATTGAAGCTATCATTTTTTTTTATTCGTTGTTAAGAGTTTATGTTACTTTTACAAAACCTTACCTATTTTAAAGGTTTGAAAATGAAAATTTGATTTAGTTCCCTATTTGTTCTTTGAGTATAAACTTATTTACCATAATTTTAATTGCCAAACCCGAGTACTTTTAATTTTGCTCAATTTCTGACTAACTCCGATCTATTTAAGATTTCTTTGTCAAAGTTTAATATTATATTTTCAAAATTTGACTCCTTTTTGAAGTTCAACGGTGAATCTTTCAATTTCCATTTGGCTTTTGCAAAAGAAAATTTGAGTGAATTACTTTTCCTTTTGATTTTAACGTTGATGGGATGTTAGGACTCGTTATTAAAGGCGTCTAATAACCCGTCCTACGCTTGTCGGCGAATGATTTTTGTTTTAAATTTGTCTTTGACTTGGAAAGTTAGCGTTCTTGTGTGCACAACAAGAGCAATTTCGTTCCATGAATGAGACTTATACTTTTGAAAACTCTTCATTAATATTTTTGAAAGTATTTTGATTTTTATTTATACAAATAATTTGCTTGTGACCTTATCTTTTAATTGGAATGTGTTTTTCTTGAATGCGCAACGAGAGCACTTCCGTTCCTTTGATGAGAATCTGGTTCTGTCGAAAATTTTATTTGAAACTTCTGAAAGAATTTTGATTCTTATGATAAGTAACCTTTTAAATGTTTTGGGTTACCAATTTCAAAAGTCTAGTTTTACCTTTATAACCTTTTATTTCGACCTTCAAGTTTCGAGGACGAAACTTTTTAAAAGATGGGGTGATTGTAACACCGCGAATTTCTCATTTTGACAATTAAAATTTATTTAACCGTTTAATTAATTTATTTTATATTTTAAAATTATTTAATTTAATTAATTCATTTTTAAGAACGAATTTTATAAAAAGAATATTCTAAAACTTAATCTATATAAAAATACGTATTTTAGTCATACAATTATAATAGTGACGGTAATAATATTAGTTTTCGTCTCAAGTTAATATAGACTCGAGACATTATTCCGTCTAGCTAAAGACAGTCACATTTTCACTTGTGAGGCTAATTTAATTCGGACCAACCCAATTCCGACAACACAACACACTCACCTATAATCTTATTATTATTATTATTATTATTATTATTATTATTATTATTATTATTATTATTATTATTATTATTATTATTATTATTATTATTATTATTATTATTATTATTATTATTATTATTATTATTATTATTATTATTATTATTATTATTATTATTATTATTATTATTATTATTATTATTATTATTATTATTATTATTATTATTATTATTATTATTATTATTATTATTATTATTATTATTATTATTATTATTATTATTATTATTATTATTATTATTATTATTATTATTATTATTATTATTATTATTATTATTATTATTATTATTATTATTATTATTATTATTATTATTATTATTATTATTATTATTATTATTATTATTATTATTATTATTATTATTATTATTATTATTATTATTATTATTATTATTATTATTATTATTATTATTATTATTATTATTATTATTATTATTATTATTATTATTATTATTATTATTATTATTATTATTATTATTATTATTATTATTATTATTATTATTATTATTATTATTATTATTATTATGGGATGCGCGCAGCTTTCATTAAAATAAAAATAAAAGTTTACATGAAATTGGTGGGGAGCCGAGAGACAATCTGGGCTCCCACACCCTTAGCAATAGCAAAGCTAAGTCTAGTAAAAATGTAAGAGGCCACCCGAGCCCCCGCGTCCCGAGATACCGAGAATTTCGGATCCGCTGAGCAAGGCAACAACATCCGAACCCAGCTCCCCAATTGAAGAGAAAGAGAAAGGTAGGAAACCATAACCCGCTATCGCGCACAAATCCCCATACTTAGCACACTTTCGCTGAGCAGCATCAACGACAACCTGGCCCGGTACAAAATCTGCCAACCCAGTCTGAGTCAAAGGTGAAGAACCTGTCAGGTCGACGCACACATCACGCCTCCTGTCCCAAGAATAAAGCAATAAATCCGCAGAACGAAGAGAGCCACCATGCCCATCAACCAAACCGATATCAACCTCTTTCCCCGCAGTAATACCAGATCTATAGCAGATGTCGAAAAGAGTGTCCCTGACAAGGTTATGCCGATGTTTAACGCCCACGATGCCGATCAAGAAACAGCGTGGTCCCCAAAAACATCCCCAAAGAAAAACCCGAGAGCAAGCGGATGGTGCCTAGATACCGTGAATAACGAACACCCAGGCGATACTCCGGCACACTACGGTAAGTCCTCCCGTTCATAGTCCGCTGAACCACGAGATAGGAACGCACGTAACCAATCGGAGGAGTGAGAACCTGCCGAGATCGCCATAAAGCAAGTCAAGGCGTCGTGTGAAAGAGAAAACAGACTACGAGGCAAAGAAAGAACCGTCGTGAAATAAATGTCCGCCAATTTCTTCATAAGTTTGGGGGCGAAAGAATTTCACTAGGGAGACCTAATATACTGAACCTCTAGTCGCGGTAAACACTGCGCAAAGATCATCAAAAGCGGGGCCAGCAGCGGCTACAATACCGGAAGGGCCGAGGAGCTTAGCCTCGCAAACCAAAGAGATATGCAAGCGGGACGCAATAAAAGCATAAAATAAAACATCTCCCGCCGCATAGACACCAAGACCACCAAGATGAAAAGGGAATGTAGCAAGGCGCCACTGCCAATCCCCAAAACCCGGCCCCGACGCGGTGACAATACGTTCTAAGCTAGAACGAAGAGCGGCATCAAAAGGAAGATGGACAGACCCAAAAGCACTAGGGGAGCAAGTACGAAGGGAGAAGTAGAGCTTAGAAATACCAGTACAAGCTCGAAGAAGAAGCAACTCACATTGCGGGTCCTCAATCCTCGCAACCAAGTCCATTAGCTCAATGGTCTTATTATTATTATTATTATTATTATTATTATTATTATTATTATTATTATTATTATTATTATTATTATTATTATTATTATTATTATTATTATTATTATTATTATTATTATTATTATTATTATTATTGTTATTATTGTTGTTATTGTTGTTATTATTGTTATTATTGTTGTTATTGTTATTATTGTTGTTATTGTTATTGTTGTTGTTATTGTTATTGTTATTGTTATTGTTATTGTTATTGTTATTGTTATTGTTATTGTTATTATTATTATTATTATTATTATTATTATTATTATTATTATTATTATTATTATTATTATTATTATTATTATTATTATTATTATTATTATTATTATTATTATTATTATTATTATTATTATTATTATTATTATTATTATTATTATTATTATTATTATTATTATTATTATTATTATTATTATTATTATTATTATTATTATTATTATTATTATTATTATTATTATTATTATTATTATTATTATTATACCCCACCCCCGCACTTTCCCTTCCTTCTTCCTTTTCGAGCAACTCAGAAGACAACAACAAAAAACAAACAGACATAAGCTCCATTAATCATCCCATCTTCAAGCTTAGTTCCCGTCTCCGTTTCTCAACTATTCTCGTTAATCTTTACGCCATTGGCTTCCCCTTTCTGTTCTTCATCTTTCAAGGTAAGTAAGATACCAACTTTCCTCCAAATTCATGACTGTCGTCCCTCCTTAGGGTTCGGGTTTCACTAAATATCCTCGTTTTGCTTGTGTAGATGCAAGATTGGACAACCCAGAGCAGTTTTACGGCGGAATCGTGTCCATTGAAGGGCAATAAGGTAACTGTGATAGGTTACTCGACAAATGTCGAAATTTCCGTCTTATGGGTCGTTTTGTATGCTCTTTTTCTGATAAAGATTGGTTCTTTACTTGTCTCATGTGTATGGTAAGCTTCCGTCTTATATTAGTGTCTGAAATGGACTGTTTTGGGACGGTTTAGTCCTCTGTTTTGGGCAGTCGGAGTACGGGTAGTGGGGACTATTTGGGTGCCGTTTTGGAGCCGTGATGGACGGGTTTGAGCTGAAATGGGACTGCTGTGTTTTGGTTTTAAAACCGTGACAATGGATGTCCAGCTGTGGCATGTTGTATAGTCGGTACCATCTTTGGCGTACAGTGTTTTTCTTCATCTGACATGTTAACGGCTTCATTCGTGTTATTTGACCTTATTATGAGCTTCCTGTAGATAGGAAGTTAGTGAGGAGGTTAGGCTGTACAATTGAAATTTTCTATATTAGTTGAGAAAGGAGCATTGGTATAAGTGTTTTGATTTAGCCTTCCTCGAGTTCATTCATCTCAAAACCTTACGCTGTAAGTTGTATATAGATTAGAACTTCTTCCTTGTCGGTAACCTGATAAATGGCAGTTTTGTATGATTAGGGAAGGTAGTGTGGCAGCGAGATTATCCGGTACGAGTAACTGAGTGAGTTTGAAGTGAATTAGTTTGTTGCCCTTTTTGTTGGCGATACACATGAACAGTCAAACTTCATGCTAGATTCGGGTCAGTTGTGTTTCTGATTTGCTATCCTTGATCAAGTTGGGATAAGGTCAATATAGCTTATAATTGGCTTAGTGTCACAGTAATAACATCTCAAACCTTCAGGTCATTGTGGTTTAGTTACATGATCCCAGCTTGTTGGTAACTTAATGGGGAGTTTGAGACCATCTTTCTCTTGCTATATCTCATGTTTTAGCGAATTTATCTAATCTGGCTTGGAGATTTTAACCAAAAGATTTTGTAACTGTTTTGGTACCACCTGGTACGATTTTGTGTGGTGTATGGGTTGTCCTTAAGACGTTTTTGTAGGGCTTTCGGGACTGTTTTTAGACGGTATTTGGAAGCCATTTTGGCTGATATTAGCAGTGTTGTTTTGTGTTTAAACTAATGAACCTTCGAGTGGTTTTCCAAGTAATGGCTACAATTTCTATTCTTGTAAATTGCATTGGTTGATCCCTTAACTGCTTCACATGATTCGAATTCTACTCTCATATCTATGTTGTATTTCCTTGAAATGCGTGCTTTTGCATAAATGACCGTATTCTTATCTTTTATATTAATTAATTACTTCACATGAATAGTGAGTCTCCATTATGCTAATATTGATCTATCGTATTCCATCTCATTTAATCGACATGTTTAAATATATAAACTCGATGTTCATATCTTTTGTAAGTATATTACATGATTTATCAAATTGAGTTCTTTGTTGTGTTCATTTTAACATTTTGTGGCTGGGAGAACCTTGAGTTACTCCCCACTGTCTGTGGCGTTCATGTTTACATGGATGACATGTATTAGTTGGTGCATCTATGGGGTAAAGACATGTGTGAGCTAGCGAGCACTTTGGCCTAGTAGTTGGTTTATTAGAATTGCTTAGATTTACCTTTTATTGTATTGTCATTCGAGGGATATATTTTCCCTCACCTTGACTATCACGTTTGTATAATTTAAATTTATCTCCACATTCTTTATTTATGTTTTGGATTTTAATGAACCCGCGCTTTAAATTTTAAAAAGTTTCAAAAATTTCCTAATCTCCGCTTTAATTTATTAGTTATATTTTCCGCGTTATGGCGGGGTGTCACCTAGGTAGCACGGACACTCCTTCTAACTAGCCGTCCCGTGTCCGACACCGTGTCCGACACCTGGACACCCGACACTCGTCGGACACACGCCTAAACATGTTATAATTTAGAAAAAGGAATAAAATGTCAAAATAGATTGATTAGAAGATGAGTTTGGGTAGGAAATGAGAATTAGTTATAGTCAAGGTCAAATTAGACCCTCAAATCTTTAAATTTAATATCAAATACATTACAAAACAAAAATCATAGTTATTTATATCCATAAAATATATATTTTATTAAATTTAATTAGCGTGTCCCGTGTCCTAAATTTCATGGGATGTCGTATCACGTGTCCGTGTCGTGTCCGTGTCCGTGTCCGTTTTGGTGCTACCTAGGGTGTCACACGAAACCTTAGGACACTAAAGTGGAATTATGCAAACCCCATGGCACTAAAGTGGAATTAACCAAATCTTAGGGACCAAAATGGAAATTTTCCAAAAAAAAACACCTTTGAAAAGCTATCGTAAAAACTATTGCACTTTTTAATATACAATCAATACATGACAAATTAATAACCACCCATTCGCAAACCGCGGTAAATAATTAAGTGGATAAAAACACATAGAAGAATTGGAATTAAAAAAGTAAATATTGATCTAACCGCATAATTAATTTTGTATATTTCGCAGTTCAATACATTTTTAACATCTATTATGGATTTGATATGAATTTGAAACCAGTTTGAAAAAAAAATTAGTGATATAATAGTAGATTATATATAGTTCTCACAATTTGTATATATATATTTACACTGATTTATTCATAGTTAGCTGGTTCTTGAATTATTAGTCTGCATAAAATCGAAATTCTTGACTTTGTTCATATGTATTTAATTTTTTGGCTCATTTGACAAAATCGATATGAGACTTATTTAATATTTTTAAATGGTAGCTTAATTGTTTTTTAATCTTATGTGAATATTATTGGTAATATAATCATACAAATTTGATACGTTATAGAAAGTCAGAGTTAAAACTATTTCATGCCATCGTTGAAGTTCTTTATTTCTAATTTTGTCATTGTAGAAATTTTTCTCTGTCAAATGCCAAGTAAATATTATTCTTAACCTATTTTTCTTATTATGACATATTACTTTTTCATGAAGTATTTTTTTTAAAATAAAGTTTAGCTTTTTCCTAAGGTTTTTGTGTAAGACAATTACAGGTTTGGTTATAATTACCAACTCGAATATCTTGTAAATCTTTTAAATATTCAAAAAAGTTTCTAAATAAAATTATCTTTATTACTACATGAATTTCACCAAATAGTTAAAATCGAATAACTTAGATTTTTGACAATATTTATATTTGTAAGAAATTAGGATCTCTTTTTTTTTCTCACAAAGATTAATTATATGTTTATTAAATATACAATTTTAACACTTTTATACGTTTATTATATGACTTTTTTTACTTTATAAATATTTTTAAAATAAATATTCTTTATAATCTATTATTATGTTAGTAAAGAATAATCGATAAATTACTAGATCCACTTCCATTAGTATTTTTTTCTTATAAAATATTAGATTTACTTCTATTAGGATTACTTTCTCATAAATCTACACTTATTAGGAATTCCAAAAAAGTTGGACTCTCTAATATCGCTCAAAAAGTTTCTACTTTATATATATGTACTAGATGAAAAGCCCGTGCGATGCTCGGGGCTCCTATTAGGATCATCTGTATAAATATAGTCTATAGTTGATAAAAGAAGTTCAACTATGTTTAAATCATTGATATACCAAAGTTCATGGTTGGTCTAGTTGATCATCAATGAACTATTAGTGTTTTTACACTACTACAAATACAGGCAACCACAACGGCCCTTTAACAACGCTTATTCACGAAAATCATCAAAACACGTTGTAGAATTTATTCCGCGAATTTTACCAAACTTAATTACAACGGTTATGTGTTGTTAACCGTTGTTATTGGTTTTAACAACGGGTCATACTTAAACAACCGTTGTTAATGAAAAAACTAATAACAACGGTTAAATTTTAACCGTTGTTAATGGTTTGGCGCCAAATTAGTGAAAAGTAATCACAACGGTTATATTAGAACCCGTTTTTAATACGTTTTAACAACGGTTGTAGACTCAATAACCGTTGTTATTAATATTATGAAAATCTTAAGAACAACATATTGCTTTATTCTGCTATACGCTAAAAACACAAACACAAGCTAATACTGCTACTATATCATCCTCCATTCCTCCCTGATCGTCTCTCTGTCTTCATCTCCGTCACTGTTGTCACGTCTTCTCTCCCTCATCGCGCGTGTATATCAATCAGGTATATATATATTTCTTAGCAACGCTTATAACTAGATATAGGATTTTTTGGGTTATTATCTAATTTGTTGATAATTTAGCTTAATTGCTTTCCTGAATTTCGTTTATTTGTTTGCCTATTATTGTATTTTCTGAATTAGTTGCCTATTATTACGAATGTAGAATAATGACTCGAACTTGGATGATTGATGCAAATATGAGTGACCGCACCTACAAGGATGGTTTAGCTGAATTTTATGAATTCGTTTCGAACAATTTGAAAGGTTCTTCTAGTATTGCATGTCCTTGTGAAAGATGTGGTAATATTAGCTATATGGCTTTTCCGGACGTTAAAATACACCTAGAAAAGTGGAGATTTAGTCGATCCTATACACTTTGGATTTTTCATGGGGAATCATTAGAGGAAGAGAATAACTCTGAAGAAGATGATGTTGAGGTACACGAAAGGCTAACTGATGATCCTGAGTTTGCCGAGTTTTTTGAGTTGGAAGAGTTGGAAGTAGAGAAGTTGAATGTTGGGTCTATAGATAATGAAGAGAATGATGATGAGTCCATTGCTTTTGAAGATGTAGGTGATGACACTAGTAATTGGGATGACCTTAACAACATGTATGAGAAGTTGTGTGAGTCCAAGCACCTCTTTATCCTGGTTGTAAGTTCACAAAAATGTCGACTGTGGTGAAGTTGTATAATATCAAGGGGGCAAATGGGGTGAGTGACACGTGTTTCACTAGTTTTTTAGCCTTGATAAAGGAGTTGCTTTCTGATGGTAATGTTCTACCCGTTAAGACATATGAGGCGAAAAAACTAATAAGAGGAGTGGGTATGAAATATGAGAAAATACATGCATGTCCAAATGATTGCATATTGTATCGGAAATTATATCAAAACTTAACCAATTGCCCTAAATGTTTGGAGTGGCGTTATAAGGATAAGGAAGGGATCCCTGCTAAGGTGTTGTGGTATTTTCCATTGATACCAAGAGTCATAAGGATTTATGCGAATCCCGATGATGCAAAAATGTTAACTTGGCATGAAACAGGGAAGAATAAATGATGGAAAGCTAAGACACCCTAAGATGGATGGTAAGCAATGGAAATCGTTCGACGATAAGTATCCCGAGTTCGGCAATGAACCTAGAAACTTACGTCTAGCGCTGTCCATGATGGAATGAACCCACACGGAAACATGAGTAGCCAACATAGTACTTGGCCAGGAGTGTTGGCTATTTATAACTTACCTCCATATGTGTGCATGAAAAGAAAGTATTTGATGTTGTCGTTGTTAATTTCCGGCCCTAAACAACCTGGAAATGATATAGATGTATATTTGGAACCTCTTCTAGATGATTTGCGATTGTTGTGGGATAGAAGTATTTGATGCATATAAGAACGAAACTTTCAATTTGAGAGCGATGTTATTGTGTACAATAACCGACTATCCGCTTATGGCGACCTTTTCTCGGGCACACAGTTCATGGGAAAGAGGCTTGTCCATTGTGTGGGGAGGATATCGAGTCCGAATACTTGAAGTCTTCTCGTAAGTATGTGTATATGGGAAATAGGAGGTTCTTGTCTCATGACCATTGTTATCGCAAGATGCAGAAAGCATTCAATGGAAGACAAGAACTTCGTAAACCTCCTAGAATTTTGAGTGGGCATGAAGTTTATCAGAAAGTAAAGCATATTGAGATAGATTATGGGAAGAAGAGCGGCTCTAAATTGTCTACTCGTGGGTATAAGAAAAGATCCATATTTTTTGACAAACTTCCATATTGGCACGACCGGAGGTCGCATTGCCTCGATTTCATGCACATTGAGAAAAATGTCTGTGATAATATTATCAATACCCTTCTGAATGTTCCTGGTAAAACAAAGGATAACGCCGCAGCTAGAGAAGATATGAAAATGATGGGTATTAGGCTAGAGTTGGCACCACAGAAGAGAAGTAATCGTACATTTTTACCGCCAGCAGCTTTTACCCTTTCACGGAATGAGAGAAAAGAGTTATGTGCATGCTTGAATGGAATTAAAGTGCCACATGGTTATTCGTCGAACATCAAAAGCCTAGTGTCGATGCAAGACCTAAAACTCACCGGGTTAAAGTCACATGATTGTCACACTTTGATGCAACAATTACTACCTGTGGCTATTCGTTCTATTTTACCTGAAAAGGTAAGATATGCTATAACTAGATTCTGTCTCTTCTTCCAGTCCATATGCGAGAAAGTCATCGATCCCGATGACGCGGATTCATTGCAGGACCTCGTTGTAACCTCTCTTTGTCAGTTGGAAATGTATTTTCCACCCTCTTTCTTCACTATCATGATTCATCTGACCATTCACTTGGTTAGGGAGATTTTGTATCTTGGGCCCGTGTACTTGAGATATCAGTATCCTTTCGAAAGATTGATGAAAGTCTACAAGGACTATACATCTAATCGGTATCGTCCCAGGAAGGTTGTATTGCTTTGAACGCTATTTTTTAGACGAAGCTCTTTCATATTGTTACGCTCATCTCTCCCCTGAGGAGTTGATTGGCGTTTCTAAGAATCGTCATAGTGACAGGATGACCGGAAAAGGTATTAGGGGCCGGGTTGAAAAAATTGTGACACGTGAAATGTTGCATTTAGCACACATGTATGTGCTAAACAACGAAGATGAGGTGCAACCTTATATTCAACAACACAAAGATGAGCTCAAATACGATCACCAAAACAAGACCGAGAAGTGGATTGCGAACGAGCATACGAAGACGTTTCCCGTGGTTTAGGAATATTGTCTTACAAAGATGTCGATCAAACTGGTGATGACATCTCTCCTAGGTTACTACGTCTTGGTTTAGGTCCAAATGCCAGGGTCACCTTTTACAACAGTTTTGCCATTAATGGATATACTTTTTACACCTCGAGCAAGATGAGGTGAGCACAATGCAAAATAGTGGTGTGAGTTCTGAATTTGAGGCAATGCACTTTGCTACTTCAAAAGATAAAAAGCCTATTTGGGGAAAATGCCTTTATTATGGTGTTATTCAAGAAATATTGGTACTAGATTACATTGATTTCACAATGCCTTTGTTTCGATGTAATCAAGGGTTGATAACAACATCCATTGTGTCCGAAAGGATAAGATGGGATTTACGTTGGTCAATCTGGGTAAGGTTGGCAATAATAAGGATGATCCTTTCATAATGGCATCCCAAGCTAAACAAGTGTTCTATGTCACCGATCCTATGGATAAGAAGTGGTCTGTTGTACTGTCTATAAGGAAAAGAAGGAGTAGTCCATCCGATAATGGTGATGATGATCAGGATGTCGTTTTTGAGGAATGGATCGGTCTACCATCAGTATCTTATTTCGACGATGTTGACACTGATCATGAGGACACCGAAAGCATCTATATGCGTGATGACCATGGTGAAGGTATTTGGGTTAACGAAGAAACTATGACATCCAAGAAACGTCCCCGATCCTGAGATAGTTCATCGGGACACGATGCATGCATGTTGGTGTTGTCTTATTTTCTTGATCTTATTATTAGATGTGGATCTTTGGTGTTGAAATTGCTGAATAATGTTGCGATTTATGGTGCTTCTCTTTATTACTGATATGTATTGTTACAGTTTGGACTGTAATGGAATTACTGATAATTTTAAAAAAAAAAAAAGTTCAACAATAACAACGGTTATATTTAAATTACCCGTTGTTAATACTTTCAACAACGGGTGTAGTACCTCTACCCGTTGTCAATTATTTTTTTTGACATATTTCATTTTGGCGCAAATTTGGTGAAAATATATTACAACGGGTATATTTTAACCGTTGTAATAAACTTTTGACAACGGTTTACTTTTATTGACCCGTTGTTATTAACATATAACAACGGTTCTTCTTTGAGCACCCGTTGTCAATAGTTTGTCTTAATAAAAAACTAATATAGAAACCCATACAAAGATGCCATACACAAACACATACAACATTATTATTAGTTCAACCGTTGGTATCCTGAGTTAATTCTTCTCTCTTCCTCGCTTTTTACATTCTCGTCCGCCGTCGCCCGATTTCAAAGCCCGATTCCATTGCCTTCCCTTATCATCCTGCTCGTTCTCTTTATCATCATCATCAACAAGTATGTTCACTTTAATTTTGTGTTTCGTCATTAGGGTTTTAAGACGATCATCTTGTTTCTTTTTCACGCATCTGTTTGTTTTTCGTCTTCTTTGTTATCTTTATCATCTCGCATCATCTACTTTACTCCTCTTATCGGGTTTAGGATTTTAGAAACTCAATCTGTTGTTTTTTAATTTTCATTCCTATTAGGGTTTAGGGTTTTAGATAATACTCTGCATGTACGTTGTTAAGTTGTTCATTTACTATATCATTCATATTTGGGTTTTAGGATTATCATGGGTGAAAAACGTAAAAGAAGTCAAAAGAATAATGAGCCTGGTGATAATAAGCCTGGTGAGAGGGGTGCTACGAAGTGCAAGAAAGTCCTTGCGACTATAGCCGCTAAGCAGTAGTTCGAAATAACATGGAGTGAGATGGGTTTCCCCTCTTTTGGTCCAAAAGCGGGTCTTTTCTCCAGTTGGATTGGTGCTTGCACAAGACAGTTTGTGCCTATCCATTTAGATGATGTTAGAACTTTGAATCCAAAATTGGCGGAGTTATACTTGGCTCGTGTAAAGGAAGGCTTTATTATACCCGATAAAAGCCATGATGAGTATTTAATGCATAAGGCGGCGGATGTCTACGAGGCGGTGGATGTGTGGCGTTGCTAGGGATTGGTTGTATGTGGACAAGGCAACGGGGGAGATGCGTAAGAGCCCACCGGAAAACAAGTGTCCCACCATCAAGCAGGAAGAATGGGATCTTTTCAAAAAGATGAGAACTACTGAGAAGTTTCAGGTTAAATATCCTCGCCTTTTAACGATTTACCTATCATTTTTTTAATTAATGAGTCCTTTATATAATCTTTTATTATCTCATCTACTTGCGCTTTTATATAATTATTTGAAGGCCGTTAGCATAAGAAATCGTGCTAACATTTCATGCAAGAAGGGGAAATTCTATGGTTCTCGGGCGATTCTGAGAAAGATAGAAGAGGACCTCGTAAGTAGCATGCATTATTGCCCTGTGAGACTTTATTTTTTAATCACACTTGGACTTGCATTGATACACATTTACGTGTATAAATGTTACCATGTTAATGTGTAGGTGGCAAAGGGAGTGAAAGAGGTGGATCGGCATGTAACTTATAAACAAGGGCACACGCCTAAAGGATCCCGGTCGTCGCGTGACAAATATGATGAGGAAGTTTTGGCCAACATAGTAAGCATTATTTTATTAAGACGAGTTCATTACTAACTTTATTATTTTAGTCACAAATATAATTTGAAGTTTATTTAATATATTATAGGACAACGTATTGAAAGAGGTAGAAGAAGGGAAATTCACTCCCAGTGGTCGTAATGACGTTCTTGCTAGAGCGATCGGCCGACCCGAACATCCGGTCGTTTGAGGGGTCCGTTACGAGGTTGGAGTAACGAAATATTATGGGAAAACTGCCCAGATAAAGAAGAAAAGGAAGACTAAGTCCGAGAACGCCGACATGGTAACATTTATTCTATTATTTTCATTTAAGTTCAATTCACATGTTATTGTTGGGATAAAAATTGCGACACATTACATTCTTGGCAAGCGACTTGATTAATGGCATCCGTACTACTAAAGCTGAATCTTTGGAGGTAAGCTTTCCGAAGAAGAAGTGAAGATGATGGAGGATGTCATTTCTAAAGGGGTAATAATAAGGTACAACAGATTGGTGAAGAGGCCGCTACTACCTTGGCAATACATGAGAAGGAAGTATCGGTCAACGAGATTCGAAAGATCGGTACCTAATAATGCTTCTAAAGTTGTAACAACTAAAGCCGATCAGGTACCTAATACTTCCTTATTTTTCTTTTGTTTTTTTTTTTTTGGGTAAGATCCGGGGGTGTGTTCACTGCCAACTTCTGACATGGTGCCATTAAATTGGTTAATTTTATTAGGTAAATAATGGGTCCGAAAAGGAGATGCAACTTGAGAAGACGGGCTGATGGAAAATAAAGATACATCCCCTTCAAGTCGGTTCCCTGTTTTTGATAAGGTATGCATGAAGTGTTTAATTAGTTAAATTTATATGAATGCTTTGAAGTTTGTGCAAAAATCGGCCCGAGACGTAAAGCGTTTTGCAAAATCTTTTGAATCTTTGAAGCGTTTTTGCAAAGATATAATAATGTATGTATATATTCTTCAGGTAGTAAACAAGAGGCCGATTATTCTTGCGACCCTAATAGAATCGAAAAGCCACATGTGCGTGTTGGCGGGGTCTCGTAGAAAACAAATCTGCAAAGCGGAAATGAAACGTAGTTCATGGCGAAAAACTTTTGCCTAATCATAGAATAGTAGAGATAACTACAATCAATCCAGGCCATGAAAACTTTCAACTGCTGTCCCGAGCTGTCGATTCGTGACGACATTACCATTACGGGAGATGCGCTTGGAAGTTTCATCCAATGGCCTCGATACTCACATCTACTTGGCGAAGATATCTCCGCCTTTGACTGAAGCAAAAAAAGCGATTGGGGTTAGAAGAAATACCTTTATATATATGTTACATTTTTAATTGTTGAATGTTTTTATATGTTAAATTTATATGTTATTTTTTTTTTGTGTAGGAACAAAAAGGCGGCTTTGGCGGATAAGCCTAAGTCCACAGACATGCCAATGACCTCGACTTCACAACAACTTGATGAGGTATTTAATTAACTTCTCCATTTTTTAAAAATTAACCTCGCTCCCTTTATTTATATTTTGTCTGTATTTATAAAAAGCATGGTAATTTTGTGTAGGGGATAAAATCAAAGACTCATTCTTTCCTGACCAAAAGTTAGGACTTTAAACTCCACACAATATAAAGGGAAGGATTACATGCAAAAAGTAATAACGGTGACGATGATGAGACTGCATGAGGAGGCTGGTCATCGCATAGCCACCGAGCAAGTGATAGTTATTCCGCTCGAGGAGGATATTCTAGGGGTTGAGCGCCAAGCGCTTATATCATGGGATCCGCTAGCCGTATGGGCTGGCCTAGACCAAATTGATATATCACACATATTTGTTTGGATGAAGTAAGTTTCTTAATAAATAATTTCATAGTCTAATATTCCGACTACTAGATAGTGTTTTAAATACCGGAATTAATACCGTAATAATGTAGGATATTGAAATTGAGAGTGATCCCCCGAGAAGAATATTCCATCCGATCTATACAGATTCCTGTGCCCTATGTTTTATCTTTATTTATTCCGGATTTCTCGTTCGAACAACGGGTAGATTATATTGCTTGCACAGAATTGGCGACAACCAAGAAGTGATTTTTGCGCTTATAATGAAAAAGGGTAATAAACAAATTAATATTACGTTTCCCCCTACAATTGCATTTTCATACCTAATATATGTACTTGTTAATAATGATGATGTCTCTTGATGTAGGACTCATTGGGTGCTAGCAGCCATCATGCCGACAAGGAATAAAGTTTTCTGGTTGGACTCTTTACATCATCAACCAAGCGAGACTTTTAAGCACTTGATTAATATGTAAGTTTATAATACTGATTTATTTATAATAACATTTTCATTTTTTATTTATAGAAAAAAGCTCTTTCATATTTTTGCCCTAAAAAAATTAGTTTCTGCCTCCTTTTTTATTTTTTAAAAAAAGGGCCTTTAAGAAGAAAAGAGAAAACGAGCAGGATCAACCCACGGAAGATTCTGATGTTGGCCCTGATTTTATTACGATAACAGGGGTACGTGCTCAAATACAATAACATTAACTGCAAAATCGTGTTTAATACTAATACAATACCTAAAGTTCAAGATTCTGATGTGAGCCTTCTCTCGTCTGTTTTTTATGTAATAATAGGCCCCTCACCACCAGGATAACATACAATGTGGATACTACGCTTGTCGGTTCATGTTGGAGATTATTAGGCGAAGATATCTCGTTATTCCACACAAGGTTAGTAATAATTTAAACATGTGTTTATTACTTTTTTTTAAATTAGAGCTAATGTTGTCTTGCTTGTTGCTATATATACCATGATGTTGCTAATGTTGTCTTGCTTGGTCGCTATATATACCATAATGTCTTCTCTTTGTTTTTTCCGCAAAGATGTATCAATCAACCCGTCTGTGATTGAGCGGTACTCAAGTGTAGATATAGACGAGGTAAGAGACATGTGGGGCAACTACGTCTTAGAATATATTTAGAAATGCATGATACTCAGAGTTTAGATCAACTTATTAGTAAATTTTTGTTGAAGTTAGGGAATGATTAGTTCATGTAAATTCAACTCCTTGTAAGTATATATATATATGATGCAAATTTGCTTTGTTGTGGTTGAATTGAATCTATTGAGTTCTGATGAACCCAACTCGTGATTTATCTTTGGTCTTTGGTATATGGTCTTTCTTGACATATGCGAGTTTTTGAATGGCATGAAACAAATTTATTTTTTCAAAACATTAGGAGTTTGTAATAAAAACGGTTACTAAAAAAAAACCGTTGTGAATACCTTTCACAACGGTTAATAAAAATAACACCGTTGTGAATAACATTCACAAATACCCGCGCATAATATTCAACAACGGGTATTAAACAAAGAACCGTTGTTAAAAGTCTTCACAATTTTGGAGGTAAAATTACAACAACGGGTATTAAACATAGAACCGTTGTTACAAAAAATTTCAACAACGGGTATGTACCATAAACCCGTTGTCAAAAGACTTCACAATTTTGGAGGAAAAGTTACAACAACGGTTATACATACGACAACCGTTGTTATATTATTCCCTCCAAAATTTTGAAACACTTTCCACAACGGAGAACACCCAACAACAACAGCTTTTAACCGTGGTGAATACTTTAGACAACGGTTTCACTAAATAAGCAAACCGTTGTAAATACCTTCTACAACGGCCGCTTTAACAACGTCCGCTTTTTTATTTTACAACGGTTTTTACCCGTTGTTATAGGCTGTATCTGTAGTAGTGTTAGCATAGAAGTTTTGTCATTTAGTAGTTATCATTTCATTTGTTAAACATCAAGTAACATAATAAGAGTATGTAATTAGTTCTTCCATTATTATTATAGGTATCACTAGTTTTAATTAAATACAATAGTTATCTCCATAAACATAGTGCAGCTTACCAAATGAACTGCCCTTAATAAATGTGACAGACCTTTATGAGTTTTGCAAATTATTTTAAGCTAACAACTACGTGAAACTAAATGGTGTTAAGTGAAGCAACATGTATCATAATTATCTATATTTAGTGTGTTTAGAGAAAATGTTAGATCTCCGGCCTATACCATAAGTTTACCTTGACTATCTACAATTAAGAGAGTGTTTTGCTCTTTATATACTTCTCGTAAAATCAAATTCATACTGAATTCCAATAAAATTAATATTCTCTAAACAATAATACAAAAATATATGTGAATATATTTATATAGGATGCATGAGGCTCCCATTAAAGATAAAAGTTGACCATTAAATGTTTTAGGTCACCAAAATGAAATTTTATTCAACTCAGGTTACCAAAGTAGGAAGTAGTCGAAACCTCAGGACACCAAGTGAAATTATGCAAACCTCAGGGCACTAAAGTAGAATTAACCCAAACCTCAAGGACCAAAATGGAAATTTCCGAAAAAAAAAAACTATGAAAAGCTACTGTAAAAACTATTGCATGTTTAAATATAGAATCAGTACATGACAAATTAATAAGTCTAATAACCCAGCCATACACAAACCGCGGTAAATAATGAAGTGAATAAAAACACATAGATGAATTGGAATTTAGAAAGTAAAAATTGATGTAACCGGCCTAACCGCATAATTTTGTATATTTGGCAGTTCAATACATTTTTAACGTCTACTCCCTCCATTCAACTCCACTTTACAAGTTTCTTTTATCACGTTTGACAACGCAGCTTTTACACGATAAATATCATTAGCTGCGTATTTGCAAAAATTATAAAAGTTAGATATTTTTAATGTACTCTTAAAGACGAATCAAATAAGATCCCACATGAATATATTTTCACTTATGTATCGAGAGAAAATTAAAGTTGAATGTCCGCTTGTGAATAGTGCGCAAAATAGAAAGTTGCAAAGTGGAGTTGAATGGAGGGAGTATTATGGAATTGATATGACCTAGTATAGATCCCACGCGATGCGCGGTTTTTTAGATAGGAATATTAAAGAAAATAACAATTATACAATTGATATTTAACTCAATTTGAAATTTAATTGTAAAATTTATTATTATTAATGTTTTGTATTAATCGGTGGAAAAATGAAAGTTGAGTATAATCCAGTTGTAGATATAATCAGGGGCGATTATGGAAGGGGTGCAGGGGGTTCATCTGCACCCCCAAAACCCAGAAATATTTGCTATGTCTTTTAGTAAAGAATCAGTGTAAATCAGTTAGTCCAGTGGTCAGATACATGATTAGTGTGCCAGAGGTTTTGTGTTTGACTACTACTACAAACAACTTGTACTTTCTCTTTTTTTTTTTTTTTTTTTTTTTCATACATAATAAGTTATTATAAAATTAGCCCAATGAAAATATACTCTCTTTATTTTTTGCCTTATTGATCCATTAAATTGGCTATGTCTTTAAATTTCATTTTAGAAGTAAAAAGATCAAATCTAGGTTATTTACATATTTTGTTTTTCAAGTTCTTCTTGTTAAAACTATTTATTAAAATATACTACCTGATTCATAAGAATTGCCTCCATTTGTTAAAATAGTACTCAAAAATCTTAAAGATTGGGGACACTCCAAAGAATTGGAGGTAGTAAATAGTATCTACTTTTTCGTTACGTTTTATTATTGTCGCTTATATTGTTTTAAGGCTAGAATTTTGTTCGTGTTTAAACTCAAATTCGGCTGGCGGAGTTCTTAATCCCCCATTAGCCTTATAGGCTTATACCATATGAGTAATTGTCCAATTTACGCACCCCCTATATTGAATTCCTAGAGCTGCCCCTGGATATAATATAATAAAAACCCAATTACAGATATGATATAATGAAAGCCCAATTATAGCAAAATTCATTTAGGCGGGAAAATTTTGGAGATTTCTTATTCTTTTAGTATAAGGGGGATTTGAAACCAGTTTGAAAAAAAAAATCGGTGATATAATAGTAGATTATATATAGTTCTCACAATTATTCTAAAAAAATATTTATCGTACACGAATTTATTCATAGTTAGCTAGTTCTTAGATTATTAGTCCCGCATAAAATCGTAATTCTTGACTTTATTCATTTGTATTTAATTTTTTGGCTCATTTGACAAAATCGATATAAGATTTATTTAATATTTTTAAATGGTAGCTCAATTATTTTTAATCTTATGTGAATATTATTGGTAATCTAATCATGCACATTTGATACGTTATAAAAAGTCAGAATTTAAACCATTTTATGTCATCGTTAAAGTTGTTTATTTCTAATATTGTCATTGTAGAAATTTTTCTGTACCAAATGCTAAGTAAATGTTAATCTCTACTTTTTTTTTCCTATTATGATATGTTACTTTTTCCTCAAATATTTTATTAAAACTAAAAATCAATTTTTTCCTAAGGTTTTTAAATTTTTTTTTTAAAAAAATAAACAGAGTTAAAACTATTTTATGCCATCGTTGAAGTTTTTTATTTCTAATATTGTCATTGTAGAAATTTTTCTCTGTCAAATGCTAAGTAAATTTTAATCTTTACTTCTTTTTCTTATTATGACATGTTGCTTTTTCCTGAAATATTTAAAAAAAATAAAAATCAGTTTTTTCCTAAGGTTTTTGTAAGACAATTACAGATTTACGGGTTTGATTATAAATAACAACTCGAATCTTTTGTAAATCTTTTAAATATTCAAAAAAGTTTTTAAATAAAATTATCTATGTTACTACACGAGTTTCACTAAATAATTAAAATCGAACAACTTAGATTTTTGACAATATTTTATATTGGTAAGACATTAGGATCTTTTTTTTCCTCACAAAGATTAATTGTATGTTTATAAAATATACAATTTTAACACTTTTATATGTTTATTATATGTTTTTTTTTGCGTTATAAATATTTCTAAAATAACTATTCTTTATAAAGTTATTTTTCTATTATTATTTTTTTTCTATTATTATTTTTTTAAAGAATAATCGATAAATTATTAGATCCACTTCTATTAGTATTATTTTTCTCATAAATTATTAGATTTACTTCTATTAGGATTATACTTTCACAAAAATTATTAGATCTGCTTCGATTAGGAAAATTTCTCATAAATTATTAAGAGAAAAAAGTTAGATCTACACTTATTAAGATTTCTTAAAAAGTTGGACTCTCTAATATCGCTCGAAAAATTTCTCCTTTATATATGTACTAGTTGGAAAGCCCGTGCAATGCACGGGGCTTCCAATAGGATTATATGTTAAAATATATTGTAGAAATTGATTATTTCAAGTGTAATTGAATGGGTAGGAATTGAGAGATACTCCGTATTGGTTTAGTGTTGTTTGTAACACGAGGGTATCAAATGGAAAGTTATGTGCAAAAAGTACTGTAATGAGTAAAATACGTACTGCGAAAATAAATTGTGTAAAATATATACTAAGTTGATAAAAAAAGTTCAACCTTGTTGAATCATTGATGAAAAAAAAAATTCGTGGTTGGTTTAGTTGATCACCGATGAATTATTAGTGTTTTTAACATAAAAGCTTTGTCATTCAATAGTATAATATCAAGTGACATAGTTATAGTATGTTGTTAGTTTTTTCATTGTAACCGGCACAACTGGTTTTTAATTAAAAAAATGATATAAATGTTATGTAAAACAACACGTGTCAAGATTATATATATTTTGTATGTTCAGAGAAAATGTTAAATCTCTTACAGCATAATTTTTAATTTTACCTTGACTATTTTTACAATTAAGAGTATTTGGTAGATACATTATTTACCAAAATAAGAGTAACATATGAGAAAGTTACCAATTTTTTAATCCTTCTATTTATAATATTAAATATGAAGTACTTATAGAGATGAGGTGGACAGTCAAGTTGGAACACACTTATAGGGAAACTAATAGAGCCGCTGATTTCTTAGCAAACTTTGGGGTCAATTCGGGTTCCTTTATTTCGCACTTAGACGCTCCTCTTCCTGAGCTATGTTCGATCCTTCGGGAGGATGTTTTTGGTGTCGCTTTTCCTCGTGTTACAGTTAGTAGTTAGTTTTCGGGGCTTCGCCCCTCATTTGTACCACAAAAAATATGAAGTACTTATTATGTCATTTTACCAAAAAATCAATTACCTTTCGGTTAATTAGTAAAATATATACATACATCAAAAATTCAAAAAATCAATATACTTTAAAAGCTTTCGAATACATCAAAAATTCAAAAAAATCAATATACTTTAAAATCTTTCGAAGGCTGCATAATCTTTGATCATCTATCTAAAATTTTACTCCTATATACATAGAAGTCTAAGTAAATATAAATGTAATTAAAAATATGAGTACATAGAATTCTACCTAGTATGTAAAACCAATACTAAAACACAAAGATACATGGTTGAGTAAATACTACGTAGTGCACAAGCAAGATTTGGTTAAACTAAAACATAATGTGCGTTCTTTTGATTTAATTAATTAATGACTATAACATATGTACAGTCTTGAGTAGGGTTGGGCACCGGTTCAAAACCGGACCGAACCGGAAAAATTCATGGACCGGACCGGATTACAAAAATTCCGGTCCGGGATCGGACCGGAAAAATTCCGGTCCAAGACCGTACCGGACCGGTTGGACCAAAATTATCCACTTTTTCAAATTCCGGTCCATTGGACCGGATCGGACGCTGTTGGACCGGAATAAAAATACAATTTTAAGAAAAAATAAATGAAAATAACAATATTTCGGGCATTCCGGTCCAAACCGGTCCGGACCAGAAAATACCGGTCCTGGATTTAATTCTGGTCCCGGTCCACTCGATTTCGGTCCGGACCGGGATTATGCCCACCCCTACTCTTGAGGCCTTTAATAATTTGTAGTATAAATTATTAAAACTCTTTCAAACTTAATCTTATTCGAAATCTAGGCTAATGCCCGAGTTTAGAAATGACCAGTAATTCATCATATGAATAATACTATGAGTTGCTCCATTGTTACAAAAAGACTTGAGTTGTCCAAGCTGCCAAATTTTAATTTAATTCTTTCGTTTCTCCACCTAATTATCTCTACATTCTTATAGAGAGTAAATTGATGAAACAAAAATAGTAACATTTATAGATCGGTGTATTGTTTTATATGCATTGATCATTTGAATGTATATGGAGATATTTACGATTTATATACACACTTCAATGATTATTTAGTGACTATATTTTGATAGAATCGTAGTTTATAGTTTATACTCCGTGTAACTACGTAAGATTACATTACATCATATTAACATAACACTTTAATCATATAAATTCATTATTTATCCACCAGCTCCTTAAATTTATTTTAATGCTAGAATACCAACTACAAATGTATGATACCATAAGTGGGGCAACAATAAAAATGATAACTTGAACTATTACGAATGTCCATTATTTATTTGATCATTTCAATCTACTTATATTAGGATAGTTTTATTAAGATATATTTGATCTACTTATATTAGGATAGTTTTAATAAAATTTGTTTTCAATATTAAGAAATCTACTTTTCTTAGGATAATTTTATTTATTAATTTTTTTTCGAAATCTATTATTGTTAGGATTTCAATTTATTGAATTTTTTATTTTATTTATCAATATTTTTTCGAAATGTACTCTTGTTAGGATTTCTAAAAAAGTTGGACTCTCTAATATCGCTCGAAAAGTTCCTGCTTTATATATATGTATTGATTGATTGATTGATTCATCCAAAATTAATTATATAAAATAAAGAGTAAATTATCAATAACTCCCTTTTAAAATACACTTTTTAAAATTTACTCCCTTTTAAAAGAAAGTTTAAAAATTACACTCATAATATTGCAAAAATTTAGAAATTGCTCCCAAACCCTTACTTTTACATTTTTATGACAAAAATGCCCCTTATTTTATTTCTTATATGACGAGTACGGTGGTGAAGTTTGGCGGAGGATTGTGGTGGTTAGCCGTGGAGTCCTTGGGTGGTTGAAGGGTGGGCATAGTTGTAATGGAGTTGGGTAGTAATATGAACATTTTTAAAAAATAAGGGGTATTTTTGTCATAAAAATGCAAATATAGGGGTATGGTAGCAATTTTTAAATTTTTGCAATATTTTGGATGTAATTTTTAAACTTTTTTTAAAAAGGGAGTAAGTTTTAAAAAGTGTACTAGTTTTCTTGCCCGTGCGTTGCACGGATATTAAAATAATGTGTGGTAAATTTCACAATAAAATGGAATATAGACATATAGTACATCGTTCATGTCTAAGATTTTATGTATGCCGCATGACCAACAAATAATTCCCGTTAACATAATATTGACATAAGAATAAAAGAGTGTTTTGATTAATAAAATACTTTTTTTAGGAAAATAAAACCAATATGAAGTTTATATATATGATACTTGGACTAATAGTTTTTAGAATTTGTTCATTAATACCTGTTTATTTTTCAATTGGTCAAGGAAAATAATAATATCTACTCTGCATAATCAACTCAATGATGCAACAAATCTCCTTCTTTCGAATAACAACCATAATTTAATCATTGCTGGATCAAATTGTAATTATGTAAAATCATTTAGAGGTAGTTAGAATGTTATACCTCCTGGTCAAACTATAGAAGTACGTTTGAATGTGAACCAAATTCCGACACAATACTACATGGCTAGGGCTGCTTATGACTCTCTCTCTCTCTCTCTCTCTCTCTCTCTCTCTCTCTCTCTCTCTCTCTCTCTCTCTCTCTCTCTCTCTCTCTCTCTCGACACACACACACACACACACACACACACACACACACACACACACACACACACACACACACACACACACACACACACTCTCTCTCTCTCTCTCTCTCTCTCTCTCTCTCTCTCTCTCTCCCCTCTCTCTCTCTCTCTCTCTATAGCCATAGTCTTGGCCGGTTAGCCCCCATCTTCTCATTTGAAACAAAACCTTTCACGCAGACCTCTATTTTTATTCTCTATTCACACACATGATCTAAAATAATCTCATCCCTTGCAAGATCGATCCTTGTCTCCGAAACTTATCTCAAATTTATCCAACCAAGTGAAAAACTAAACCCCTACTTCTAGAAAAATCCACCATCCAATGGAAACTAACCCTTACTCTCGACAATGTATTTTTTTAGGAAAATAAAACCAATATTAAGTTTATATATATGATACCTTGGACAGAGAGTTTTTAGATTTTGTTCATTAATACCTGTTTGCTTTTCAATTGGTCAAGGAAAACAATAATATCTACTTTGCATAATCAACTCAATGATGCAACAAATCTCCTTTTTTAGAATAACAACCATAATTTAATCACTGGGTCAAATAATGGCAGTTACGTAAAAATATTTACAGGTAGTTAAATGTTATATCTCCCGGTCAAACTATAGACGTACCTTTGAATGTTAACCAAATTCCAACGTAATACTACATGGCTAGGGTTGCCTATGACACCCCACTATAACAATAGTCTTGCCCCCCTCCCCCACATCTTCTCATTTGAAACAAAATCCTTCACGCAGACCCCTATATTTCTTCCTTATTCACACACAAGATCTAAAACAATCTCATCCCTTGAAAGATCAATCCTTGTCTTCGAAACTTCTCTCAAATTTATCCAACCAAGTGAAAAACTAAACCCCTGCTTCCAGATAAATCCACAATCCAATGGAAACTAACCCTTGCTCTCGACAATGTTGTTAGAATTAAGATTTTACTTTAATTTGGATTGATGAGGTCAAGATTAAGTTTATCAGTATGATCTTTTGAGATTTCTTGTTATTATTCATGTTACCTATATGTTTTAATGCAAGCGATATTTTACTGATAAATAACCTTATTTATTATCACTATCCTCGTTAAACTCATCACTATCCACAAATGCACCCTCCCTCCACCCCACTAATTTAACCGCAAAATAAAACATCAGCCACTGTGATTAATTCTTACTACTTGAAACAACTTTCAATCCACTATATCTATCACTACCTTTCTGCCACGTTTTACATCTAAGAAGTTATTAATCACATTCAGCTCCATGAAACACCAATCTTTACTCTAGATGATATGGATCCTCGTCTCCCTTATCAAAGACAATTTATTTCTCCTTCAACAAAGAAAATTTTAAGAAGCAATCTTCCCTCTTATCTCTCTCCCCTTCCCTTCCTAGTCTTTTTCTCGTCCTCTCCCTTACCTCCATTCCAGATACTCAAACAAAGTGTTTGGGTACTATGTTTGTAAACTGAATAAGTTTGAATATTATATATATACACGAACTTTGCCATTTATTTTATTTTGCATAAATAAATTTTACTACCTCTATCTCATTTTTATTGTCCTTTTTTCTTCAAATTTTATTATCACATAATTATTATTTCTAGATCTAATAAGGAAAAACTTTAGTCAATCAACTCGTCGCAATCAACCTTATTCCCACTCGAAACAACCTTTTAGCCCACTACTTAATCCCTTCGGTTCACACATAAAACGGTCTAAAATGCGAAGCTTTCATCTCTCTCTTGAAAAGTCCATCTAACTAATAGAAAACTAACCGCTACTTTCTGAACTTCATCATTTTTACATCCCGTGAAGATCAAGTTGAACATGACAAAAAAATTGCAGAAACTTAGGTTTTCTTTGATAACGATATATTGAACATTTTTTTTAGCATTTTGAGAGTTTTTACACTATTTAAATAATAAATGTGCTATTTTGAGTGTTGATCATCGACATATTGAAATAGTAGATTGTGGTGTAATTTCATGTTTTACATTATGACCTTTAATTAGTATAATATAAGAAAATAAAAATTGAGTTTTTTTTTATCTCTGAGGAAAATAAAGATCAAACATTATCTTTATCATATTTATAATTAATATTCTTCACTTAAAATATAAAAATTTAAGCAAGTTCAAATAAGTTAGCTAAAAGTTATAAATCACAAATTGTACGAAGCAGTATAATCATTTTTTTTTATTAATATGAAATAAATGTCATAAACTTCATGACAATATTAATGCGGTAGAGAACTATAGAAGAGTTGGCAAGTACGTGACCCCCTTTTAGGTTTAAATTTTTTCATTTATCTAAAGGTGGTTAAAGTATCGTATTATGTATGACGAATATGTCTCACCCTTCCCCAATTTGTATCTCTCCCTAAATTATAGTGATGATGTGCTCAATTTACACACACAAAAAAAAAATTATAGCATCAACAATAATTAGTTTGCTCCATATAATTGAATGGTACCGTTTTTTATGCATGTAAATTTGTCAGAAGAAAAGCTTGAGAGAGACGGTCTTCACTATGTTAGGGAAAGACTACTCTTACCCTTTTATGTGTTTATCATGACTTTTTTTTAATGTTGATCGTTGCTTGAATTGAATCTTAACCTTATACATATTTCTATAATAAGTGTATCTAATTTACCTTCAAGCCTCATTCAAATCTGTTTTATTAATCATGGTACCATTTTTACTTCAAATTGTAAAGCAATCGCACAATAAAGTTTTTCAAAACATTTACTCATTTGTCATAATATGATATTTCGATTCACATATTAGCAGCAACTTTCTTTATCTTTTAATACTCTTTGGAAAATAGATATCAAACTTTGTACTTATCAATGATTTGTGAATATCTTATTTAAATTTTGAATAATATACTTTTATATAATGACAAATGAATGTAAATAATATGATAATAAATTATCAATAGAGGTTGAAGTGTATTGTGAGGGAAACAACTTTGAAATTAGTAATAGAAATACATATGACATTTGAAAAATAAACTTCGTATTATGTATAATTAAATATGACATTAGCAATAACAAAAGACGTAGGGGCATATTTCAGCGTTCATTTTACTCTTTACATGAGTAAATTCCATGTAGTACATATTATGTATGCACATTTGTCACAACCCAGTTCGGCCTAGGGCCTTTTAGCGTCAAAATACCTCATTTTTTTAATCGGAAGTTGTCATAAAATTGGATATTATAAATATATCAAAGGTTTTATTTTCCTTCTAATTTAATAAAAAGTGAACAAATACTAATGAATAATTTTTTAGTATTAATAAATTGTAGATAATTAATTTATTTTTTTAGTATTAATAAATTGTAGATAATTAATTTATTTCCTGTTTCTAATAATAAAATTGTAAAATAATTAATTAATTCTCATTTCTAATAAGAAAATCATATTCCTAACTATAATAGAAATTTTTTAAATAATTATTATCTCCTAATTCTGTAATACCCCGTATTTTAGCCTTGGTCAACGATAGTCAAACCCCGTATTTTAGCCTCGGTCAACGATAGTCAAACCTTGTTTTATACGCGTTTTTTTTCAAACGGATGTGTATAAAGTATTTTACGTAAATCACACTATTTTATAAATCGTAATCCTACGATTATTTCGTATTTCATAATCATTTTATATCTGACGATTATTTCATAAAATGACATTTCATTCGTATTTCTTTAATTTTGATAATATATTATACTTAAATATATTTCATATTTATATTTATTTCTCAATTATACTTGTTTTATTATTTAAGTAATAATTATATTTAAATCCTAATTTTTATATATTTTATGTTAGTTCTAATAAAATTATATTCTCACAATTAATTTAATTAGTATAAATAAATTATATGTACTCGTTTATTTTAAGTTACGAGTCGAGGACGGTAAATAGAGGTCAATTACCTAGAGATGCGTGACGGACTTTTAGTGATGGGCTTGGACTTGGATGGTGGTAGCAATGAACCGTGTAACACAACCATAAACCCGTTAACCCATCAACACACTACACGACATACAACCCTAATTCACCTATCCATCGACATTCACAAAGTTGTAACTTTCGACATTCACATTGGAAACCCTACTCCTCTATCACCTCATCTGCCTCCCCTAAACCAAACTAAACAAGAACCCTAATCTATAGTGACAACCGTGAAAAGAAGAGAAGGAGATTCAGAAGACGGAAGAACAATTAGCGATACAAGGTAAGACCGTCTCACAATTTTTATAAACTAATTAAACTAGCATATTGACCGAGTGGTTTGACCACCGTAGCAAACACCTATCAGCCGTGACCTTGACCACAGAGGGACCTTGGAACACCGTGGTTGGAATTGACCGTTGACGGCTGACCATGGGTGATTATTAGGGGTGGAATAGGTGGTGGATGCGGTAGTGTGGGGTTAGTAATCAGGGGATTCGAACCTTTAATCGCCACTGACTTGACTTGGGTTAGGGTGGGTTGGTTCCTGGAGGTTGGGTTGACCACGGTAGGAGTGTCGTTAGGGTGGCTGGTGGTGGTTGGTGTTGGTGGTGGCCGGGATTTCGCGAAAACAGGGGAGAGCAGGGGAATTGTCGCGGCTGGGTTAGGACGGGAATCACGGTTGATTTTGTGGCTGTACTAGGGGTTAGGGACTACCCCTGGAGTCACCGTGAGACAGTGGTGTCAACGGTGGTGGCCAGAGTTGGTAATGGCGGCTGTGGTGGTGTTGGCGAGGGGTTCTTTACACGGTGTTTCTGTATGTCGGGTTTTCGGTAATTGGTTTTGTTCGTGATTGTTGTTACTAGGGCGTGAGGTTGTGAGTGGTAGGGGACGGCTAGTCTGGTGGTTAGTGGTTGTCGGGATACATCGTGGTGCGGGCTAGGAGGTGGAGGCTGTGTGGTGGTGCTAGGTGGTCGGTGATGTCGTGTATGAAGAGTGTAAGGGGTGAGGTACACGGGATAAAACCGTATAGGAGGTGTGTTTGGGGTGTTGCGGATAACGTGGTTTGATTAGTGGGTTTACAATAGTTTTAATTGTTTATATAATTAGAGACGGGTTTTGAGTCGGGTTGGTTAAAATGGAAAATCACTATATCGGGAAGTTTCCATTTAAGGAAACTTTCCATGTTAGGAAGTTTCTATTTTTAGTAACCTTCTATTTTGGGAACGGGAATAGTTAAGTAATCCCTTATCATTTATTTATCTTTCGAGGGCGAATTTGTTGTGGAATATTATTGAGCATCCATCCATTTGACTACAAAGATCGAGGTAGGGAATACTTGTTTGAGTTCTTACGATTATAAGGAGTTGGCATGTTCGGTGATTTTATGACATATCTGTTTATCTTATTTATCTCGCTGAGCATTATTGTTTCATATATTTTATACGTTTCTTATGCATTGAAGTTGGAGTTGGAGGAGATGAGATTATCGTGATTAAGGCCGAGGCGGGTTCTGCAGACTTGCCCCGGTGTCCTCGCCATTTAGCCGGTATATCGACGACGGTCGATTTGTATAGTCTCGGGGATCGGTATGGTCAAGCGTTCGGGATGTGTGTGATGGAGTTGAGATTGGAGGATCATATCATTGCATTCTTTATTATATCGTATACCTACTCAACCTCGCGGTTGACCACGTATTCGTGTACGCCTGTGATGATCCATTTATTGGGGAGCAGATTGACAAAGTTGTTGAGACATATGGAGTCGCGGGGGAGAGAGCATGGATCACCCGACTTAGAGCTAGCCCACTTTTATTTCATTTAGCTATCAGACATTATTTTCAGTTTTGGTACATGTTCCATTTGAGTTGTAAACATTTATAACTTTCAACTTTAAGTATCTTGTTTATTTTTCCTTTGTTATCTATTGCCTCGGGTTTCCGAGATGGTAACACCCTTCTTTATCCGAGGAGTCCTAGTCCAGGCCCTTAAATAAATGGGGTGTTACAAAGTGGTATCGAGCGAACGATCCTCGTGCCTAAAAACAAATGAACAAAAACAATGAACATAGGAAGAGTCAAATAAAATGAACCCAGGCTAGTAATCATTAGGAGCCCCCGGATTGAATGAGTTAGGGCCCCCTCAAACCAAGCCACTGGCCCTTTCAGTCTAACCTAGTAACCCTTGAGTGATGCGAGAGAGTGGGTAGTAACAAAATAAAGGATCGACCTTGCCTATATTATACTAACAATTTGCAGAGCGGAATGAGGTAAGTAATGATGTGATACATGGTTAAAGATGTGCAATGAAAGAATATGGTTGATATTGACATGCTGACTTATTTGAATAATTGAGTGAAATTTTAGTGTATGGATGACATGAGTTGTGAATTATGAATTATATGATGATATGCATGCGACTTTCTGATCCCTGAACCTTTAGGTAGAGATATAATATAATGATATGTTTAATGAGTTGATCATAGAGGCACCATAAGCTATAGCTACCTAAGAGGTTAGATGTAGGAGGGATATGACCATGATTGACTGGAATGGTTAGTAGAGCCAACCAGGCTATGTTGTTACAGGATGAAGAATCAAGTTAAGTCCTATGTGTAAACCTAGTAGACCGAATCGGGTGTCGTGTCCGTTGATAATTGTTTTGCTGTTATTCTAAGTGTGTATATACTTCTTGTTGAATGTCTTATTCTTTGCAAGAGTTTACTGTTTTGCTTACTAGCCAAATGTGATCGAATTTTAAGATTTATGATTGTTATTATTTTACTAATTGCCTTAGCAATCCATGTCTAGTGATATGTGGAATGTGTTGCCCTAAGCCATGAATGTTATATAGTTGTGTGTTGAAAATTTTATGCCAATTTTTACGTCTAATTATATACATTTAATTTAGTTATAAGGTTAGTATTCAATAAGTGACACCTTAGTGATTTCTAGGATATATTTTCGTATTTAAATAAGTTGTGATTGTTACGATGAGAAACTAATGCATTGTCTATACATACATGATTATTGAGTTATTTAGTTGATTTTATTTTCGGTTTCGCAATCTTTACCGTTTTCTAGATGGCAATTACATGTATCTGGTGCAACGTGATTTCTATGCCTCAAATGATATGTAACATGTGTTGGAGGAAGAATGGTTGTGTGATAATGTGAAGTAATTTAAAGGAACCAAAAATTTTAATAAATTCCAGAATGTTACCTTGTTTGTACAGGCTGCCATTTAAAATGTGTTCTCTATATGATGGTGAAAATGTTATGTGTGATAACATTCTAATTTAGCTTTTCAATGCTTTTAGTTTCATGCTAATATGAATTATATTTTGAGAGAAATAAATATTTTAGTTGACAATGGTCAGATTATTACTGCACAGTTCTGTTTCGACCCATATTTTTGAAAAAGAAACCATTTAAAACGTGTTTATTGTTTATGCATAATTCCAACTCCACTGTTTAGAATATTCATTCACGTTTTCAAAATGATAAGCCACGTAAAATCTTAACGAGTCGTTATTTAATAGTGATTTTTGCAAGTTGCCCAATTTTCTGTCTAATTGCTGTAAAGTTTTTGTTCCGACCAACTGAGTTGTAAAATTTGTTATAAATAAATTCCTTAAGCTTTGCAATTGATTCTCTTTCCTATGATTAGTTAATTCATTATATTTCCTAAAAAACAATAATAGCTCGCAAAATAGCTAAGCGGTTATTTAATTATGAATTTTGAAAGTTGTTGCATGATGTTTGATTGTTGAAATTGTAAGTTATGTGAGTTTCATATACAAGTTTAATCAAATATGAATTATGTGATGTAACCATGTAATACTCTGATATGAATTCTGTAGCATGAACGGTAGGCATATGATATGAGTATGAACCTTGTTATATGATAATATAATCTTATTTGTTTCGATGAGTTTTATGTAAAGTAGTCTCAATTAAACAAACGCTATTACATTGCTTGAATTTTGCCTAGTGTCTTTCTCTAAACCTGATTTGCAGAAATATGGATTTTACTTCTATGATATGATTACCGATATGAAATATTTTAATTCGTCAAGTATGAACTATGAGTTAGTTGATTGTCTACATTGATGTAAATGTGTTAATTTGGTGTCAAAGCATCCAAGTATTTGTTACCTTGATTTTGTGTAATGCGTAGCATGAAATTGACAAGTGTGTTTTGTTGCTTGAAAAATCGGATGCTAGTTGCCAGTATAGAGTAATTAGCTTATCAGATGAATTGTGTCTATTGTTTCAGTAATCTTCTTGAACATTTGATGTGGAATTTTATAATGGGGTTACGGGGACGTAACCATGTTTTAAGGAGGATAGGATTGTAAAATCTTGATGGTTTACGATCTGGCTAAGTGGTATGTTATGATTGGCTGACTGAGAATTGGTTGACTAAGAATTGACCATGAATGGAGTCTGCTGTTTTAATTTGTTATTATTCGGTCAATGTTGTGGTTCTTTAAGTGCCACATACTTCTGTCGTATGTTCAACTTTGGGGACAAAGTTTCTTAAGAGGGATAGAATATAACACTTCGCGTTTTAGAGCTTATGTATATGTACTACTTGTGTTTGTCTTATGCTTGTGGATGTTTGGTTATCGTTACGGGGTGGCGAACTTCGGGACGAAGTTTATTTTAAGGAGGGAAGACTGTAATACCCCGTATTTTAGCCTTGGTCAACGATAGTCAAACCCCGTATTTTAGCCTCGGTCAACGATAGTCAAACCTTGTTTTATACGCGTTTTTTTTTCAAACGGATGTGTATAAAGTATTTTACGTAAACTGTTACTATTTTATAAATCGTAATCCTACAATTATTTCGTATTTCATAATCATTTTATATCTGACGATTATTTCATAAAATGACATTTCATTCGTATTTCTTTAATTTTGATAATATATTATAATTAAATATATTTCATATTTATATTTATTTCTCAATTATACTTGTTTTATTATTTAAGTCATAATTATATTTAAATCCTAATTTTTATATATTTTATGTTAGTTCTAATAAAATTATATTCTCACAATTAATTTAATTAGTATAAATAAATTATATGTACTCGTTTATTTTAAGTTACGAGTCGAGGACGGTAAATAGAGGTCAATTACCTAGAGATGCGTGACGGACTTTTAGTGATGGGCTTGGACTTGGATGGTGGTAGCAATGAACCGTGTAACACAACCATAAACCCGTTAACCCATCAACACACTACACGACATACAACCCTAATTCACCTATCCATCGACATTCACAAAGTTGTAACCTTCGAAATTCACATTGGAAACCCTACTCCTCTATCACCTCATCTGCCTCCCCTAAACCAAACTAAACAAGAACCCTAATCTATAGTGACAACCGTGAAAAGAAGAGAAGGAGATTTAGAAGACGGAAGAACAATTAGCGATACAAGGTAAGACCGTCTCACAATTTTTATAAACTAATTAAACTAGCATATTGACCGAGTGGTTTGACCACCGTAGCAAACACCTATCAGCCGTGACCTTGACCACAGGGGGACCTTGGAACACCGTGGTTGGAATTGACCGTTGACGGCTGATCGTGGGTGATTATTAGGGATGGAATAGGTGGTGGATGCGGTAGTGTGTCGGGTTAGTAATCAGGGGATTCGAACCTTTAATCGCCACTGACTTGACTTGGGTTAGGGTGGGTTGGTTCCTGGAGGTTGGGTCGACCACGGTAGGAGTGTCGTTAGGGTGGATGGTGGTGGTTGGTGTTGGTGGTGACCGGGATTTCGCGAAAACAGGGGAGAGCAGGGGAATTGTCGCGGCTGGGTTAGGACGGGAATCACGGTTGATTTTGTGGCTGTACTAGGGGTTAGGGACTACCCCTGGAGTCACCGTGAGACAGTGGTGTCAACGGTGGTGGCCAGAGTTGGTAATGGCGGCTGTGGTGGTGTTGGCGAGGGGTTCTTTACACGGTGTTTCTGTATGTCGGGTTTTCGGTAATTGGTTTTGTTCGTGATTGTTGTTACTAGGGCGTGAGGTTGTGAGTGGTAGGGGACGGCTAGTCTGGTGGTTAGTGGTTGTCGGGATACATCGTGGTGCGGGCTAGGAGGTGGAGGCTGTGTGGTGGTGCTAGGTGGTCGGTGATGTCGTGTATGAAGAGTGTAAGGGGTGAGGTACACGGGATAAAACCGTATAGGAGGTGTGTTTGGGGTGTTGCGGATAACGTGGTTTGATTAGTGGGTTTACAATAGTTTTAATTGTTTATATAATTAGAGACGGGTTTTGAGTCGGGTTGGTTAAAATGGAAAACTGCTATATCGGGGAAGTTTCCATTTAAGGAAACTTTCCATGTTAGGAAGTTTCTATTTTTAGTAACCTTCTATTTTGGGAACGGGAATAGTTAAGTAATCCCTTATCATTTATTTATCTTTCAGAGGGCGAATTTGTTGTGGAATATTATTGAGCATCTGTCCATTTGACTACAGTACTGAGGTAGGGGAATACACTGTTTGAGTTCTTACGATTATAAGGAGTTGGCATGTTCGGTGATTTTATGACATATCTGTTTATCTTATTTATCTCGCTGAGCATTATTGTTTCATATTGATGGGGCATATTCTGCACCGCTGACCAAGTCAACACATTGAGCAAGGTCAAGGGTATTCACAGCAAAGTCAACAACTTAGACAGTCTAGCCGGTGAAGCCCATCTACTTTCACACCTAGGTCTCGGCCAGACAACTAGCCAAAATGGACACGATCCGCGTACTCATATCCAAGACCCTCGGCGAGCCTGCCACAGGTCCATCGGCCGAGGGTATAACGGTCTTTTCACCTGATAGCCACTTGGCCACTACGTGACAAAAGGCGAAAGCCTATAAATACTCCTCAACCTTCATTGAGGAAAGGATCCATAAATTGACCTAATAACCACTATTCATCTGGTAATATCTTGCTTATCTCTCTACAATACACTCTTAGCCAAGTTACAACAACTTCTCTCTAAGTTTACTGACTTGAGCGTCGGAGTGAGTACGCTCGGCCAAAGCCGAGCCCTCAGTTTGTTCATCGTTTTAGGAGACCGCAAGGAGGATTCAAGCAAGGACATCATTCTACTAGCTACGAGTGGTAACAAATATCTGCTCTGGAATTACACCCGGAACACATATATTTTATACGTTTCTTATGCATTGAAGTTGGAGTTGGAGGAGATGAGATTATCGTGATTAAGGCCCAGGCGGGTTCTGCAGGACTTGCCCTGGTGTCCTCAGCTACGAGCTGGTATATCGACGACGGTCGATTTGTATAGTCTGCCGGGGATCGGTATGGTCAATTCGGGATGTGTGTGATGGAGTTGAGATTGGAGGATCATATCATTGCATTCTTTATTATATCGTATTACCTACTCAACCTCGCGGTTGACCCCGTGTATTCGTGTACGCCCGTGATGATCCATTTCTTGGGAGGGGAGCAGATTGACAGTTGTTGAGACATATGGAGCCGGGGAGAGAGCATGGATCACGACTTAGAGCTAGCCCACTTTTATTTCAGTTTAGCTATCGACATTATTTTCGGTTTTGGGACATGTTCCATTTGAGTTGTAAACATTTATAACTTTCAACTTTAAGTACTGTTTATTTTTCCTTTGTTATCTACTGCCTCGGGTTTCCGAGATGGTAACACCTTTCTTTATCTGAGGAGTCCTAGTCCAGGCCCTTAAATAAATGGGGGTGTTACAAATTCTATTAGTATAATTAGAGAAAAAAAGCCTTAATAAATTGTTAATTTATTTCCTATTTCTAATAGGAAAATTGTAAAATAATTAAGTAATTCTCATTTCTAATAGGAAAAATATATTCTTAATTGTAATAGAAAAATTGTAAATAATTAATTATCTCCTAATTCTAATGCTAATAGTATAATTAGAAAAAAATCTCCTAATTATAATAGAAAAATTGTTAAATAACTAATTATCTCCTAATTCTAATGTTAATAGTATAATTAGAAAAAAAAGCCTCCTTTAGTTATATATACTAGATTTAATACCCGTGCGATGCACAGGCCTATTGTAATATCCTATGATCTATGAAATGATAATAGTCGCGGTACTTATAAACCTAGGAAATGAAGATAGATAGAAGATGATTTCTTTAAGCATTGTCAGTTGTCACCCATAAGGCCATAACTCAACCTAATCAAACACTTAGTTGAGTAGGATTGTAAAAACCAAAAACACACTCTTTTAAACGTCAATTCATTTGAAACTAAGTATATATGTATGAGTACCTTACTCCACCATGACTTTATCCGATAATTTTTAAATAAAAATTGGATCAGTCGCGCAAAATTTCAAATGGTTTTAATTTTGGGTTTTCCTTAGGAACCACATATGTTAAATATTGTATTTGATACTCATACCTGTCCAATAACGAACTAACTCTCCAACTAAAACGAAGTGTTCTACAATATTTTGTTTTATTATGTTTGTAGTTATATCAAATGACAAGATCATCTCTATAGTAACAATATAGAGAGGGTAATTTGAAAATAATACAGTGGCAAAACCATCATAATGATATGTTTGATCTTATGATTAAGTCTGAATCATGATTGGTTTCATGCCTACGTACACTTCCATTTCAATTGTCTTTTTTAGCTATCACAATAAACATTAAACTTTGTCTATGTTTTGCTTTACAATATCATTATACAATATCATATCTGAATCTAAAAAGTATCTAACGAACGGATGCTCATTGAGTGTTGATACGTTCATCCTATCAACAAAACAAAAGAAGTGTGTTAGCAAAGACATTATGTATATTGCAACGTTAAGTATCATAAGGTAAAACTAAATATTTACAAACAAATTAACAATATACTGTATATAATAAGCCAATAAGGAAGGGAAATATATCATACGGAGTAGCTTAGAAATTAATAAGCATTCACACACACACACACACACACACACATACATATATATATATATATATATAAATATATATATATATATATATATATATATATATATATATATATATATATATATATATATATATATAGAGGCAAGATCCGGTGAGTCCACCCATATATTTGAGTCCCATGAGTCCACTTATGTATCACGCACTATACATAACACTATCACGAATAATGAAAACTATTATTATAATGAAAACAGTTAGTTGAATTGTTCTAACGACTTGTTTACATGGTACCTGATGATTTGCACGATTATAACAAAAGCAACATTGTAAGCAAGGGTGAACACGAGAATGAAAGTAAATTGAAGAAAAAAGCTATTCAAGTGTTTCAAGTTTAATCGTAAAAATAAAAAGACGGACAAGTTGAACATTCGATTCATGGTTTTTTTTATGGTTATAAGACAATTGTCTCCAAGAAAGCAAAGTGTGCAGAGTACAAAATAGAAACATTACAAACCAACCTGGAAAAAAAATGAACTGAAGTTGGACAACATATTTTATGAAATGAGTCTAAAACAGAAATAATTACTGCTAATTGTCCCAGCATAGCCATAAAGATTATCAAGATACGAATACTAGTGAAACATTGTCCAAGACGCATATCAAAATCTGGTGTGTCTCTAATGAGGGGAAGATCCACTTAAACCTCGTATCGTATCAGGAGCATCCGATAAAGCCAACCAGCAACACTATCTGAATAGGGTCATACAACCTTCCTTACAATGAATATCATTCTAAGAAATTTACTCCAGGTCCAAATACAACATAAACAAATGGGTAAACCAAGATTAAATGAGTATATATAAATCTATTAGAATACTAACAAAGATGACAAGTAGTCTTGTGTAAGGCGACTTTACACAAAGATCATGTAAAACGGATCCATACCACAAGAAAATCATGCTATATTAGTGTGAAGTGAAATTTAGATGATGAAAGGCGGAGTGAAAGGCGAAGTTAGGTTCAGTGGTGTGATATTGTATAGTATAACCCGTGATATTGTTTAGTACAACCAGTGATATTGTTTATTGTAAGGTGTGATATTGTTTTGTATAACTTGTGATACTCTTTTACTGGACTCACAAACTAAGATACAGTATCACAGGTTATACTAAACAATATCACAGCTCAGACTTTAAAAAAAAACTTTTTCTTTATCCATAATTTTTTTTTATTCATAAAAAAAATCGTGATATTTTTGTGTAGAGCGTGTGATACATAGGTGGACTCACCGGACTCAAAAAGATAGGGTGGACTCATGTGATCCTAATTCTATATATATATATATATATATAGGAATGTGATCATGTAAGTATGACTCATATATTTGAGGATTGAGGATTAATACAAGCCGTCAGATCTAAGAGATCCAACGTCCATTACTGTGCGCGGATCATTAAGGGCAAAATTGTCATTTTGCGCGTGCATATATATATACTCCTTTCCACAGTAAACTCCTTTCATTCTCTCAGAAATCACTTCTCCCTCTTCCTTCTCTCTTCTCTTACTCTTTCTTCCTTGGATTCCCCAAATTTTATGCGCTTTCTTTTGTTATTTCTAGGTTTTCAGTCAAAATCTCAACCATTCTTCTATTTCTAATCAATTATCATACTATTTCAATCATAATCGCGATGTCAGGTACGTTATTGTTGTTAATTTCAGATTTATTATCTCTTTAATTTGTAATTTCAGCTTTAAATCACATGTTATTTTTGTTTTTCGTACATATATTTCGAATTCATAGTCATCTTACTGCGTTTGTAATAATTTTCTGTCTAGATTTTCAATTTCATCTAGTTTTATTGTTATTTCAGCTTTATTTGATCTTTTCCGATTTTGTTTGCCCTAATTTTAATTTATGTGTATTTTTATTCTTATTTTCATTTACTTTTATTGTTATTTCGGCTTTATTTGATGTTTTCCGATTTTCTTACAAAAGATGATTGTTGTGATATGAATTCTCAAATATAGCGGCCAGATGATGGTTGATATGTATACGATCAGTGATATTGTTTTAAAGACTATGTGATATTGTTTTACAGACTGTGTGATATTGACAATTTTGTGGATTTGAGTTTTCAATGAATATATTGGTTCAAATACATGTTATTTTTCAATGATATTGACAATTTGTAATATATTTAGTAATTTTTCCCGATCTATGTTCAATTCACCTTCTGTTCTGATTTTTTGTTCTCGATTCGTAATTTTGATGAGATTGATTCATACTGTCTTGTTATTTGATTGTGATTTTAATTTATTGCACTTTGTTCGAGTTTTGTTGTCATGCAAACCTAATTTACATGTGTAGTATTTTGTTTCAAATCGTTTTAAATTTGTGTCACATTGATTTACATATGTTTTACATTGTTACTCTTTAATGTTAGCTAGTAGTAGGGATTCTTTTACATGTGTAGTATCTTGAACTCGCATGTTACAATGTTTTGATTGGTTGGAAGCTGTATACAAATGGTACTGTGCTACAAATGTCATTGTGCCCAAGGCTTTCTTATATGATGCACTGCTTACATGCCTTCTTTCTCACTGACTACCTATTTCTTTTGTTGTCCAGGTTATAGAATGGTGGCTGAATGTGCTCATAAAGCCTTGTTGGTCAAGGTTCTTCACAATAAACAAGATGTTGGTATTGATTGATGCCATCCTATAAGGAATATGCCTTCATTTTCTTTCCAACATGAAAGTCCTAATGTTTTTTGATAGAGGACCTTCTTTACAAATAGTTTTGGGATAGTTGCTGATCTTGATCTGTTAACAATTATGACTTGTGTACTTCATTGGTGATGCAAAGGCTGATAAATTACTAATGAATCAACATGTGATTGGAATTCATTTATGCTGGTGAATGTCATGTCTGTTGTGGTTATTTGATTATGAATTTAATGTACAGAGGACCTAATTGCATAGAAGATGTTGAAGATCATGGACATCAGATCGAAATAAGACCAGTACGATACAAGACCGTTTGCATCATAAGAATAGAGTTAGCGGTAGAAGAAGCAATTAGAATGACAACTACATATGTTGGACAAAAAATGTAATTGGAAGTACATGGATGTAATGATGGTAGAACTTATTTCATTCGTTACTCAATCCTCAATTATTTAAATGTAGGTGAATATTATTGTATCTCAAGATTACAAAAGTAGTTATGGCTAAACAATTTCTTTTGGCTCTGATATAATTCTTGGTAAAGTGTGATATTGTTTCAAATATCATCTAATATTTTACTTTAATGGTTGTGATATTGTTTCTCATGTAACAAAAGCGGATAGGGATTTAAAAATCCTTTTTACTTCAATATTGTTTTGTATATAGTGTGATATTGTTTTAGATACGATGTGGTATTTTATTTTCTTGGTTGTGATATTGTTTCACAGTAGCATAAAATTGGAGAATCCTTTTAAAATACTTTTAATCGTGATATTGTTTTGTATACAAAATGATATTGTTTATAAGTACATGTGATATTGTATAACAATATCAATCAAAGGGTATTGTCTACAATTAAGTGCGATGTGATGATATTATTTCAGAAGAATGGTGATATTGTTTCAAATGAAGTGTGATATTGTTTACAATAACTTGTGATATTGTAAAATACAAAAGGCAAATCTTGGTAACATTATATTATTGATTCTGAGGTTTTATGATATTGTTAACCAAAAATGGAGAAAGAATACAAATTGTTGATTGCCATTTGGAATTACATCTAAGCATAAAAGAATTTGTACATGTGAGTAAAAATGAGTAAAAAAAGACGATTTTGCTAAGTTGATGATGTAATATAGACTTTCTCAGCATGCAGACAAGCTCTTAATCAACATCCGCAAGTGAAGAAATCTGCAAAAAAAAAAAAAAAAAAATAAAGAACAAAAACATAATGTCAGGAGTAAAATTAACACATTAATAACAAAACTGTGATATTGTTTCTAAAGACTTGTGGTATTTTATTTTAATGGTTCTGATACTGTTTCACAGTATCACAAAATTGGAGAGTCATTTAAAGCACTTGTGAAATAGTGATATTGTTTTGTATAAGGTGTGATATTGTTTCACAATATCACAAAAGTAAAATATAAGTAACAAATATGTTCGTTAAATCTTTTTACAAGAATTTGTGATCGGGAAAAAAAGGGCCTAGTAATGTAGTAAAGCTTAAAGTGAAAGGTAGAGATTGGTGGAGACCTGAATTGGGAATCACTCTCATCCCGAGTCATCCTGTAAACAAAATCCAAAAACAAAAACAAAAGCAAACCTACAAAGACTCCCACAAGGCATCATTATTTCATCAAAAGCAAAGTTATTGTGATGTTGCGTAATTACTAGTACTATTACACTTGTAGAGACAACGCTAGCCATAAGTGATCAAAAGTTGCTTCAGTTTATGCCATTCCATTTATAAGCGAAATTGAACTTTCTTTCAGTAAAACTTTCAAGTCAAATCAATAGAATCCATAACTTGCTAAACCATCACCATTTCACTACCACAATCACTACAATAATTTACATCCATATACTCAATCAACATAATTAAACTAATTGTTTGGCTGTATGCACATGATATCAAGACTAATGGCTTGGCTGTATGCACACAATCATCTCACACGAGATGTTGAATCGCTGTTTACATCCGTATATTCCATCGACATAACAAAACTGTTCACCTTGTTACACTTCAAAAATCTTAATCCAATAATATAAAACAAAAACTCCAAGTAAATTATTCATAATCATCTATAACTCGAGCGAATCTGAATAGAAATCCAGAAACAAAGATAAGATAAGTACACTCAAGTTTGCACAAAGCGATTCACTTTGTTGATCCTAAATTTCACAATCGAAAAATATTAAACCCTAATTTTCGGGATTGAAACAAAAAACATCTAATTAACAACTATAACTACAATAGATGATAGTAATTGGTTCAATTATATGAAAAAAATGAAAATTAATAATTTTTAGTAATAATTTGTATACCTAATTTGAGCAAAAACGAATCAAAATCTTAAAATAATTGCACAATTTCCCATAATTATACCTAGTTTTTGATTATATCACAAATTCAAAACAATAATACAACATTTATTAAATAATTACTCGATTTTAACAATTATTTCACTAAAATATACCTAAATTCAAAAATTCGAGAGCATTAAGGCAAAAATTGTACCTGAACTCCGCTCAAAACGCAATTATCATGAAGAATGATCGGTATTGCTTAAGTGATTTTGATTGATTCGCAATCTAATCCCTCGTTCCCTTCGTTTTTGATTCGATTTTAGAGAGAGAAAGTGTAGATTGAAAATATAATCTTACGCGTTTTTATTTATCAAGGCTGAGTGTTTGTTTTTTTTACCTTTAACAGCGACTGATATTGTTTAGAAGAACAAGTGATATTTCATTCGTTACTCAATCCTCAAATATTTAGGAGTTCTCACCGGATCCCGACTCTCTCTCTCTCTCTCTCTATATATATATATAGATTTAGGATCCGGTGAGAACGATCACTCGGTGCAAACGGTGAGAACGACCTATAATAATAGGATTTTATAACAGATTTTATACGGTCTTTCTACTTTTTCTATTTTTACCCGGTTCATATATATTTGTGAGATTTTTTCATTTCCTTCTCTCTCCTCTCATTTTTTTCGATTTAGTTCTTCTTCTCTCTACCTTTTTCCCCCAAATCACCATAAACCCTAATTTCTTCCCCAAATCATTTCATCATCAATTTCCGGTGCATTACTTGTTGATAACGATGAACGATTATCATTCGTCTGCCGTTTTCTCGTTCTAATTTCCTTAATCGCTCTATTTCTATGAATTTCTCAAGTAATTTGGTATGATTTGATCTTCAACTTTTAGTTGTTAATGTCTATTTCTTCGTTTTTTTTGTTTTATTAAGCTGAGTTATCCTTTAATAAGTTGAATCTAACTTCGTGGTTGTCTTTCGTAATCATTAATGCAGTTTACCTAATTTCTTCCCCAAATCAGTTGTTCGTCAATTTGCGGTGAATTAATTGTTGATAACGATGATCGTTTGTCATTAAATCTGCCGTTTTCTCGTTCTACTCTACTTAATCGCTCTATTTCTATAAACTTCGCAAGTATTTTGGTATGTTTTGATCTTCAACTTTTAGTTGTTAATGCCTATTTCTTCGATTATTTGTTTTATTAAAATGAATTATCCTTTGATAAGTCAATCTAACTTCGTTTGTCTTTCGAAATCATTAATGCGGGTTTATCTGCGTTACGGTTGAGATTCATTTAATTAGGTATTTGTTATTCTTTGTTGTGATTAATTTTAGGTATATTTTTGTTTATGTTCGGCTTATTCATTGATTTTATTTGATATTTACTACCGTTCGGTTGCATGCAGGTTTTTGTTCTGTTTCAATTTAAGAGCATCGTCGTCTTGGTGTATTCTCAACTAGGTATTATATTTTCCCTACTTTTTTTGTTCGATTTTTCATTTTTTTCCTCTTTTTTGCTGTGTTAGCATTCTAAGTTTAACATGATTGTAGTTTTGAAGTTTTTCTTTCTGAAATTTGTGTTGTTTACAACCTTTTTTTTTTGTTGAGCTAATTTTATGTGTGTTTTCCACGTTATGTCCTTGTGTTTACTTCAGAATTAAGTTTGTGTGTGCGTTATCTGCCTTTTTTATACGTTTTAATGGTTCCGTATCAGCTAGGTACGTCATAACTGTTATCAGTCACACTTTGTCAGTTCATAGGTACATTCATGTGGTTTGTTTGACTTACTGATATGTCCTACGTATTTGTGGCATTTTTGTATGCTTGGCATAAGTTTGTGTGTGCGTTATATGCCTTTTTTGACCTTTTGTATTATTTTATTTATTTGTTTTTGTTTTGTTGTGTGTTTCAGTTGGGGTTTTACACTTAATGAGTATTTTAGTGTGTATGTGCACTTTAATACTCGTTAATCACGTCTATTTAGCCCATACGTACGTTATTTTTGAGTTTAATAACAATGACTGCATCAGTGACCTTTTCAAGAGGGTGACCACATCTGCATTTGTTTTGCAATTTATTTATTTTTCCGCTGTAACGTATCTATGATGCCCTTGGTATGTAGGGCGAGTATTTTTTTCATGGATTGTTTGTGTGTTGATGTGAGTTTTGTTCATTTATGGGGTTATGTGCCAGTCAGGTACGTCAATACGGGTTATATGTACGTTGAATGAGTTGCTGGATACGTTTTTTAGTTTATGTTGTGTGTATCAATGTACCTATGCATATTGTTTCTGGAAACCTTTTTCATGGCTTATTTTTGTTTAGCTTGATCATTTTCAATGAGGCTACTATGTGCTTTGCACCGTGAGATATAGGTTCAGTTTATCACATATGTCCATACGCATTTGTTGTTGGTTAGGTACATTGATTACATTGACATCTACATTTTTTATGATTACAGGTGTCATTATGAAGAGAACACGTTCATAAACGTCGGCACTAGACGGAGCAGGGACAAGCAGACATGAAGAAGTCCCTGTCACAAGTATGCAACAAGCTGGATGTGATCCTTCTGAAGATTTTCCGGTATTGAAAACAAGGATGAGTCCTAGTGGTCTTCTAAATTTCATCAATAGTGGCCTCTCCGACAATCAAATCTCAGACATTTAAGAGATGGGCTTTGGCGGTATACTGTGCCTTAAAACGGATATACTTCCCGGGCAGTTAGCACACTGGCTTATCTCCGGATTTGATCCATTCACGTCTTCCCTATTAAACAACCAGCTGCCTATTCGGGATGAAGATGTTCATCTTGCCACGGGGTTACCTATGAGTGAGGTAGAAATAGTGCAAGCCACTCGTTTTGATCAGACCGAGGTGTTTGTAGAGATGGTTACTGCATGGAAGTCTCAGTTTGAGGGTGTTGACAAAGTTACCAACACCCACATATTGCATAAGATGGCTGAACAGAGACAAGGCGGGGATGATTTCAAGAGAAATTTTATCGTATATGTTGTGTCTGCGTTTCTTATGGGAATTAAGGGAAGTGTTCCAAGTGTGCGAATACTCAAGTGTTTGAGCGATGTCTCCTTGATTCCAAAACTGAGATGGTGCGATTTTACCCGAAGAAACTTAATTTCAAGTGTCGAACAGTGGAGAGATGAGAAGGAGAAGGAGGCCAATGGGAGCTGCAAGAAGATCTATAAAGGTCCTATAATGGTTTTAATTTTCATTTACCTCGATAGGATGGTTTTCAAGGCTAGATCAGTTAAGCGGGTGTTCCCAACATTATGTACATGGACGAAGGAAGCGATATCTTTGCGAATATCTAAAGAAAAAGGGAAGCTCATCGGCTTGGTTCTGGTTTCATTGATTCACGATTGGTAAAGCACCCGTTGCTTTGGTCCTGGGTATGTGGAGAGTCGTGGCGAAAAGACGATGTTGTGTCGAGGATAATGATATTGTTGGCAATGAAGAAGATGACGCGGTGACAACAATGGACGTGATGGGCATGATGCCAACGGATCACATGTCGATTCTTGCATTGAAACGCCGCAAGCACAAATAAAGCCCTTGCTCACTCGCATTTGAAATTTCGCAATTCCATTAATATCAGCGTATAATGCCGACTCTGCAGTTGTTTGTCACTGTCCGCCATGGCGACTCTCTACTAGGGAGTTTCCAGTTAACACCACCTATTGTACCTGAAGATGAGGTTGGGACAAAAGTGGATCGCGGACGGGGTGACCCAGTTGTTGGTGGCAATGACATGCGAACTGATGAATCTGCTGCTGCCCCGGGTTCAGGTGCAGATTCATGCACTGTTAAGGATACGTCTACTACAGAGGGTAGGTCAGCCTCCGAGGTTCATGGTGGTCGTGTTCCATCTACACCAGAAGGCAGCAATGACGACCCTTGTTGGAACGATCCTACCTTTGTGGCAGCGGCCATCGCGTTGGGTAACGCGTTCAACAAGGATCCAGTGGATGTACCTGTACCAAAGAAAAGACGAGTTGCTCCCGAGTTCCCGACCTTCAACCTATTTCAATCTCAGGATAAATCGCAGCCAGCTGGTTCTCCGGACGGATGATAAAGTAAGGCCGCCTGTGTTGGTACTTATTTTAGTTTTGTTTGGTGAAGGTTTGATTGCGGCGTTTATGTTCTCAAGTGGTTAGAAGCTGGACGCAACCGAGATCTGTGGGAAGACAAAAGCAACTTCAAGGCGTTGGCTGGATTTAGGAAGGACGTCGCGCTCAAATTGTTACGTTGGTAGGAGAACAAGCGTAAGGTATTCAAAATAAATCTCATTTTTCATTTGTCTTTATCGTTAGTTTAAACTGATCACATCTGTTTACGTACAAGGTTTACATCGTTTTTTTCCTCATGTCTGATATGTAGGTTTACTAAAAGTCATGGGAGCGGCTTTGCGTTTGGCAGGATTATGGCAGGATTGTGGCTGACATGTAGGCTTAGTAAAAGTCATGTACATCTTATGGACTTTGTGATGGTGTAATTGGGGTTCTGTTGCATTGTATTAACTTCGTTTACGGTTATCTGTGTATCTGGTTATCTAAGTACAAGGCGTCTTTTGAAACGCCTTTGGTTCATGTTGTTTTCATTTGTGGCATCCCGTTGGATATGGAATCATGATAGTTTTGACAGTTTGTAATGGAAGGGCATCGCCCCTACTTTTTGTGGATAATATGTAGGATATGCATCCCATTCCTTTTGTTTGTGTTTAGACAAATGGTGGTGTCTACGTGGCAATGGGCTAGGAATTGGGCAACCTTTTTCACTACTAAGTACGCTCATCATGTATAACATGTGCAACAATCGTGTTAATATACACGCTCGTTTACTTTTGCACATAGACACAACATCAATTATGATAACATTATTAATAATATATACTTTCACAACCCACCAAAATCCTAATATTGTATGACATCTAATTATCTATTATCTGATGATTTCATTAGACACGATTGATTTCAATAGACACGATTGATATTGTATGACACTAAAAAAAAAATCACGAATCTTTGTTTATTAATATGTTACGCTGCGTTTTTTCACAAATAATACTAATATGTACGATTTTCATGTAAAACATGTGCAACAGTCGTGTTAATACTCACGCTTTTTGTCTCTTGCACATAGTTAGGAAATCATCAGTTATTGGAAAATAGCTGAAAGTTTACTTTTTACCAATTCACATATCAAAAAATGAGCAGATTCATTAGCTCTTAATATCTAGAATGCAAGCCTTCCATAACCTTTCACTTGTATATGTTAATACAAGTGTTTCCATTCACAATTCTAATAGATACATTTTCAGCCTTGCCAGATGCACATATAATCCATGTAGATACGCTAGTATCTTGTGATATACGAATAATAAAAAATAAAAGACATACATAGGAAAAAAAAGGATCAAAATAAAAAAATGTTCAAAAATCCCATATAACAGATCAAAAATGAAGTCTCAAATCCTCCCGCCATTATTCATTATATTTGGGTATGTGATCCGCAACTCTTTTTCGTTGTTCATTCCTGAAACGAAAAAATGCTATAAAACATTAACGGTTACAAATTTGATTAGATACAACAATACTATCCCTTAATGAAGTACCAACTAAACAAATTCAATCTGCACTAGTATTCTCTAACAATGAATGCACCAAAATTAATAGCGTACCTGTATCATGGAATCATACTCTCCCAGGACAATTCCGACTATCATGGAATCCCAATTCTCCGCAAGCATTGCATTTCCTGGCCGCTTTCTTCTGGTCTTTTGTAACTTTTTTCTTTTGGGACATCATTCTTTTTCCAGACCCTTTTGTTTTTGACTGAATAGGAGGTAAGACAACCACTTCCTTTGGTATTTTTGTTCCTAAGAGCATCTCGAGTTCCCTATTCTTCTTTCTCAGCCTATCACCCGTGTTACTACTACTACTACTACTACATTCTGTCGTACTGATTTGTGCGGTTATCTTGTCTTTAAAACCTTTCAAAATGCCCAGCAATTCATCAACATACTCAGGTTTTTGTTCAGCGAGCGTCACACACGAGAACACCTCGGACCATAAGGTACCAATTTTGTGCCGTCTAACATCTAATGAGTTACAATCTTCGATTAAAGTATGTGGCACATTATTACAAATCGGCTGACATGTTGCCAATTTGCTCCACCTACTTAATGAATCGATCCGGAACATTGTCAAGGCCTTGTTCTTTCAACACGTAAAGCGCATGACGGCACAAAATTCCATGTCTCTCGAACTTTTTACAGTGCGGTTCACTTTCATTTCGTCAGAGATAAAGTTAACATAGTAAACCTTGTCTTTTTCACGATCAATAATGGGGATCTTTGTCACTTTGGTAGTAACCCTAATATTTTAACACCACAGGTGAAACAAGCGACCACCCACTCGTTTTAAATTGAGAAAACATCACTGGGTGTAGAACTCGAAGCGTGTTTTTCCAAAGGGTGAGGCGTTTCTAGATCGGGGAAGGAGTTTTTGACTCGGCTATTAATTTGGATTGTTTCCATCGCTGAGCGTCCATAGCACTTTCATACCTCATAAGAAATTCAACCAAAGTTAAGTGTGGGTTCATGAAATTTCCGAAAAAGCTATTCTCGGATTCGACACTGACGTGGTTCTCATTAGTCCACCCATAAATAAATCCCGAAATATCTTTGGAATCCAATAAGCCCTTTTGTCAAACATGGTATCTAACCATTCATTGTCGGTCAGCCCGTATGAAGATATAATCGAGCACCACCGTTCCTCAAACTCGACGGTTCGATATCTTACGCCCAAACACGAGCACAACTCTTTCATGAAGTTAGTTTCTCGATATAGCGTAGTTCCGATCTTGTCTAGTAGTTTTTTCATGATATGCCACATGCAATATCTCTTGGCTGAGTTTTGTCCCGAACACTTTGTTTTAACCCCTGATCTTATGCCTCTATCTTGATCAGTAATTATGCACACAGGATACTTATTGCTCATTGCGCTCGAAAAATTCAAAAACAACCATACGAAATCCTCATCGTCTCTTTTCCTTATAAGTCCTGCTCCAAATGTCACGCATTTTTTGTGATGGTCAACCCCCGTGAAAGGTGCAAATATCATTTTATACGTGTTCATATTAAACGTCGTGTCAAAAGACGTCATATCACCAAAGAGACTGTAATTCTTTATAGATATAGGGTCAAACCAACAAACCTTAGATAGTCGACCACGATCGTCAACATCAAAATCAAAGTAGTACGAATTACACATGGCTTTTTTGTGCATGAAATTTTCAATCATCATTTGCGCGTCATACCCTTTAATAAATTTTTTCACATCCCTCCAAAATTTTTTGAAGTCCTCGAGTGATGCCCCTACATTTTGATACCCTTTCACGTACTCTTTGAACATCCTAAAGCTTTGCACAGGCCCCTTATTCACTTTAGAATTCTCAACAATCATGGTTTTATGTATAAGGGTTAATTCTCGTGACTCAGTCAAATGCACCACGGTGTTTGGTGTTGAGAGGAGGTGGGTGTGACCTTCATGAAAGTCAACAATCACATATTGTCCTTTTTCATTTCTTCGAAAAAAAATCTTTGCATTACATAAAATTCTAGTTCTCTGTCTCTTTTTTACCTTCCCTTTAAGCTTACTTTCTCCAGCCTTATTGCACACACAGTACTTAGTCATGACAACCCCATCTATGTTTCGTTGCGTCGACTTCCTCATTTTAAAACCAGAATTAGCAGCATAAGCATTATAGAATTCTAGCCCATCCTCTAGATTATCAAAGATCATACCCAAAACAGGCTTCAATTCTGGCGCACATACATGTATTCTTTCCTTCGGGGTTGTCTCGATGATTGGTGAGCCTGCATCTATGCACGCTACACAGTAGAACAGTATGGGTATAAGCAGCAAGTTCAAATAACTGATGCACAACAAATATAATTTTCAGGTACGCTTATTTAGTCAAAAGCACAAAATCAACTAGAAAACAAAAAACCACAGAAATTAACTCAGAAATTTGTGCCTGATCGCTGACATATCGTATTTTTCATTACTGAATACTTAACGTAGACGTCAAGATACACCAATCACGTCTTATAATTTCGTCACAGGCAGAAAGTCAAATGTTTATTATGACACGAATCGGTATATCCCTTATTTAAAATTCTAGATACGCTGCTGACAAAACACAAACGCATCAACTATACTAATATACATGCTTTTCATATACGCTGGTTTATAAAGGGCGGTTTCGTTATTCTACCAGGTACATTCTCCATATAAGGCAATTACATCAATTATACTAATATACATGCTATTGAACTAAACAGAATACTATATAGCGTGCATAAGAAATATGATCAGCAAGTGTAATAATCAACTCTAAAACAAACTGCATATCACATACACTAACCAGACCGGTAAGACAACTGTTCATATCCATCAGACTCATCAATTTATGATACCAATCAGGATAACGATACATGAGCAGCAATCGTAATAATTTGTCTACCTATGTTTAAATTAGTATGAATACACATCAAAATTATCAATAGATACATCAATCAGACGAGTTTATTGAAACGATTTATAAAAAAGGCTATCTCAACTGATTTGTAGATGTACATACCTAGATGAGATGATGACTGCACGATATCATTGCTAACAGCTGGAACAATCGCATCAGTATGTTCCCCCAAATCGCTAGAACCTTCAACATCCATAATTTTCTACGATTGAAATAATTCTGGAATGCCAATCGAAATCACAAAATCGATTGTTCATGCATCAATCACACCAAATCAATCAGAAAAATATTATATCAGTACATCAATTAGATGATCAACGCCATTGATTATGATCAATTTAAATCGATTTTGGCGGCTGTAGTTTGAGTGTTTTCGCGGAATTTCCTATGTTTTCGCGGAAATATTTGTTTAGATTTGGGGAAAAGTTTTGGAAAGTAGAGAGAAAAGAGATTTTTGGATTTTTGTCAAACTGTCGGGTTAGCCGCGTGTTAGGTTTTTTCGAAATATCCCGTGTTACTTTTTTGATTAAACTACTATTGTAGGTCGTTCTCACCGTTTGCACCGAGTGATCGTTCTCACCGGATCCTGCCTCTCTCTCTCTCTCTCTCTCTCTATATATATATATATATATATATATATATAGAGGCGGGATCCGGTGAGAACGTAGTAACTATCCCTTTTATTAATAATCACACACATCTCGTTATAAAAAAAACACGCACACTACCTCAAAATTAATCAACTCATCCTCATCCACCACTACGACCAACAGTCACCGGCGACCACCACAAGGCACACTCCGACCAGCCACCACCATCACCAGACGCCGACGACCAGCACCACCACCACACGCTAGCTAAATGTCCACCTAACCACCTTAATTTTACATACCTCCTTAAACCGTAACCACCTCTCATCTCCTTACCACCACTCATCAGATTGCGTCGTCCCTGACGTCGTTAACCAGCGTCGCCCTCAATCCATTGGCGATCACCTCTGTGCCGGCGCAACTCCGACAACAACATTGAACACCACAAACCCCTAACATCCCCGATTTTTGAACCCCTAATTTCCCGATTTGAAGTTCCACCTCCTCGACCATCGTCGGAGCACAGAGCCACCTCTCCCATCGTCGGCCATCTCGTCGGAGCACAGGGCGACCTCGCCTTGCCGGTGGACACACTCTGCTTCGGTCAAAATAGTTAATGTTTAATTGTCTCGATCCTTTCATTCTCTTCGCCGTCCTGCACAACCGTTGTCGCCTCCTCCTTTGTCGGCTATTGAGGCGATGACGACCATGGATTGCTCGGATTGAGGTGAGGGGTCAAGGCATTGGTGCCTCGATTCGATTGATAGGTTAGTTTTGTGACCTTTGTTCAATTAGAAAGTTTGCTCGCCCGACTTGCGGCGAAAATGGCCTCGTCGCCAGTTATGCTCCGGTGATGTTTGTCATAAGTGGTCATCGCTTGTTGACTTGATGTTCGACTCCTATTGACAATAGTTAATTGTAGTTTATAGTGTTGAGGTTGCTAATAATTGGTGGTGCAAGTTGCAACGGATACTGAGATGAACGATTGTTAGGATGGTGGTTGCGTGGTCATTTGATTGGCCTTAGTTCGTTTTTTTGCAGGTTAATGTCGAGAAAGAGGAGTGACAATTGTGCATCTGTCCTGGGTTTGGTGGTTTGACTTGTGATGATATTAGTACCACCTTACTTACGTAGTTACCTCGGATTTGTTGGTTGTGCGTCTGTCTTAGTGGAGTAAATGAAGGGTGTTGCTGCTCCGATGAGGTCTTGGATTACAGCAGCTCGCTAGTTGTGCTGCGTCAGGCATATGGTGGTCTACAGGTGTGACGAATTTGCAATAGCTTGTATGTTGTTCGTGTGTCTTAAACTTCGTGTTTCAATAGCTTATTGAATCTTTATCTTGCTTTTGGAAAGATTTAAAACTCATGGATTAACTATTTAAGTCTTTAGATACATTAAAAATATTGTTAGATATGTTAATTACATTATTAGATGCATTAATCAGAAGTGACAAAAAAAGATTCGAGAAAATGTGTCTACACACATGTATCTAGAATTTCAGAAAAAAAAAAATATACCTACAATGATTTAAAGTGTATCTGAAATTTGATTGTTCAAGAGTCGGGGACTATCGGATGATTCTTGGAGAGTCGGGGACTCGAGGAAATGGGGTTATAAGATGCGTTAATTATAATACTTTGTATTAGATACATTTAAATTCTTAATAAACTATATAGAATTCAGGTAAAAAGTGTACCTAGGATAGAAAAAAGTATATCTACATCCTAAAAAAAGTATATATAGAATTTAGGTAAAAAGTGTACTTAGATAGAAAAAAAAAGTGTATCTACATTCTTAAAATGTGTATATAGAATTTTGGTAAAAAGTTTACCTATTTTAGTTAAAAGTGTATATGAGATTTGGTTAAAAAAAAAAGTGTATCTACATTCTTAAAATGCGTATATATAATTTTGTTAAAAAGTGTACCTACTTTAGTTAAAAGTGTATATGAGATTTGGTAAAAAAAAAATGTATCTACATTCTTAAAATGCGTATATAAATTTTTGGTAAAAAGTGTATCTACTTTAGTTAAAAGTGTATATGAGATTTGGTAAAAAAAAAAAAAAAAAAAGAGGTGTACCTACATTCTTAAAATGCGTGTATAGAATTTTGGTCAAAAGTATACCTACTTTAGTTAAAAGTGTATACGAGATTTGGTAAAAAAAAAAAAGTGTATCTACATTCTAAAAATGCGTATATAGAATTTTGGTAAAAAGTGTATCTACTTTAGTTAAAAGTGTATACGAGATTTGGTAAAAAAAAAGTGTACCTTTTATATATTTTCCAATGTATCTAGTGCGTTCTCACCGGATCCCACCTCGCTCTCTCTCTCTCTCTCTCTCTCTCTCTCTATATATATATATATATATATATATATATATATATATATTGATACCACATTGCCAACAAAGATGGTAGTCTTACAAGGCAATTTAACCAAGTTTTACTCAAGAAAAAACAAAATTTGGGCATGACCTCACTATATTTCGAAAATTTAAGACGGAGTTTTAAGACGAAATTTTCACATACCAAACAAGATCCAAAAATTAAACCCAACAACAAGCACCAAAAATTAATTTATAAGCTCAAAAACACCATTTTCGTGTTCTTCATTTTATGGGGCAAAATTGACATAAAAATTTGATATTTAGTTACAACAATGGTGTAGAAAGCTATTTACTACTATGAATCAAACAAAAACATGTAAATAATTGACAAATCTTGGACAAATTAATGTAAGATGTAAACAAATTAAACTGGAGAAAACAAGAGGAAAATGGTCTACTTAATTGCTAATTAAGAAGAGATTTGAGACGGAAAATGGAGTAGAAAGCTTAACCCAAGTAACAATTTACAAAAATAGAGTTTTGGAATTAATTTTGGAGGAATTTTGATGTTGAAGTTGTAAGGTAAAAAGAAAATAAAAAGAAGATAAGAAATGAGAGGAAGGGGATTAACCCATGTAAATTCTCAGCCCCAGCGTCCACTCGGTCGACCGAAATTTAACTCGGTCGACCGAAATTTAACTCGGTCTAGTGGTTGAGTTCACTCGGTCGAGTGCCCCATTTTCCAGAACATGTCCAGTTTCTGGAAGTTGGTCCACTCGGTCGAGTGCCATGGTCCACTCGGTTGAGTGCACTGTACTCGCACTCGTTAGAGTGATTGCTTACGGCTTGAAATTTCGAGTCGAATTAGAACGATGAAGTCCCTGCAATACGAAGAGAAGGTTCAGGAGTCCACTGGCTACAGGTGACTCACCCAAGTTAGTCCATACGCAATCCTACTTACTGGCTACCGTAGCACTAGTAGTTACTCTACAAATATCAATTACTAATCATACACTATCGATAATACTAGTAAGCATTCAATTAACACACAATGTAAATTTAAAGAGCGAAATCATTTCCCGGCCAAGGTAATTGGGAGATGAATAAATGATTAAATGAAATAAATGATACAACTTATGACTACTATACTCTTCTAATGAAATGACACTCAGCTCCAAGTCTATGGCTCGTCCCGTCTCCTGCGTGACACCAACTCAACTTGTACTCAACCTGCTCCCCATATGATCAGAAATATCATATGGATCGACACAGGTCACCGCGGAAATAGGTGATAATTAAACGGACACACAACACATTAGTTTCAATAAATAAATATAAGACACAACATAATAAATAACTATGCAACATGCTAATGATATAAGTGAGACGCAATTATACCATTACCATGTCGGTACCGGGACATGCCCAGACGTACATATAATAACCGGTGTCAGGGACACGCCCACGACAAGACACCACACCATAAGGTACCGGGACACGCCCAGACGTACCGGGTCTGGAAGCCAACCGGATCCCCTGCCAGACGTCGTCTCTCTCACCCACACGCGTCCCTCCATACTCAAGCAATTAATGTGCATATCTCTCTTGGAGTGGGAAGCTCCAAGAGGAGAATGAAGCACAAGACGGTCTCCCAACCGTCTTAGGTCACCTTAATGATGTAATTTAACTCTTAAACATGTTATAATGCAAATGCCCTAGTAATGTGAGACTAATTAAAACATTGACAAAAACATAAACAATACCATATTATTTAAACCGAGTAGGATTAACCTACCATTTAGCATTCTTCACAAGCAACTTGAATCACATACGATTCCATCTCGCAAGACCGTCTTATTCCTATACAAACTATGTAATACTATCACAAATACATCCTAGACTATTTTACAATACAAAACCCTTATTATTACCCACTAATTACCCATATTACACATACTAATTACTAATTAATTACCCAAGACAAAAACCGCCAAAAGTTAGGGTTTACCACAAGATAAGAAAGGTTAGATCTTGACTTACAAGGTGGAAAGGATGAGGAATAAGGTGAACAATCCCCTAGAGCAAGCTTGAATCCCATGGAAGTGTGTTTGTGAAGGTTTTAGAGAGAAGGGAGAGGATTTGGAGTAAGAAGGAAGAAGATAGAATGAATAAGGATAAGGGTTTGATATTTCTTATCTCATATTCTGATCCAGTGCCACTCGATCGAGTGCGAGTCCACTCGATCGAGTGTCACTCATTCGGTCTGGTGCCACTGACTCGATCGAGTGGTCGACCACTCGATTGAGTGATACTCACTCGATTGGGTAAACGCTTTACTCGGTCCACTACAGCCATACTAGGTCTAGTCTAGGTCACACTTGGTCTAGTACATGGTCATACTTTCATTCTCGAGTACATCTTATCTCGTCCGATAGTCCTCTCACGTATCCCAAGGTATATTTGTGGGTCATAAGAGGTACGAGTATTACACCAGTTCGGACTTGATCAGGGTGACAGTAGTTATAGTGTCAGGGATGAAGTAGAAATAATGGAAGACTTCTATTCCCGGGTGTTAAACATTTAGCATGGGATCAAAGATGGGTTTGGGAAATCCGTTGTAGGGTTCAGCTTCTCCTTCTAGGACGAAGTATCCGTTCAAGATTAGGTGATATGGACAAAGGATGACTCCTTAGTTTTTGCGCTTTCTTACCAAAAGGTTCATATCTTGGACATCTTGATCACTTGGTTCGTACCCTAGCCCGAAGGGAATGTTGGGGACTTTGACCTTCTTCATTGGAGGCAAGGTGCCTTTCAATGAGTTAAGAGACGGGCCCAGGAAGTATCCCTAGTGCATCATTATGCGGTTGACCATGAGGTTTGAGAATGGGTCGCAGTCAAAAGGTGCTGGGTCATCGGTTAGGGAATTCACGGCTTGGAATCCCAACATTTCGTTGTCGATTTCCTCGGTTACTTAAGAAGTTATCCCTTTTTCTATAACAGTGTGGATTGGGGATGTAGGAATGGTAATTGTTTTCCCGTTGAAGGGGACCATGATCTTCTGGTGAAGAGTGTATGTGACGGCTTTGGTGGCATGGATCTATGGACGTCCCAGGAGCATGTTGAATGATACTTCGAGATCGACCACTTGAAAGTTGACTTGCCTTTCTAGGGGTCCAGTTGTTATAGTCAAAGTGGTTAGACCTGCGAGTTTGCAGTGACTACCGTCGTAGGTGCGGACTCCTTGGTTGGTCGGGACAAGGTCAGCTTCCCTGATTCCCAATTTGTGAGCAGTTTTGAGGGGAATGACATTCACAACAGAACCATCATCGAACAGGACCATGGGTACATTCTTTTCCGAACATTGCACAGTTATGTATAATGCTAGGTTGTTGATAGGCTATCGCACACCTATGCAAAGATAATATTTATACCCTAGGCAACAAATTAATGTAGTACTTAGGGGTCGAACCCAAAGGAGACGGGAGTTATTAATTAATTGTTATGGATTGAATTTTACCTTGGTCGATTACGTTTGAATTGGTTTGGGTTGAAGTGATAAAACAATAATAAATGAAATGTCTAGGGAGGTCGGGTCACACATGCTAATTATATAAATGCTCATGTCAAGTTAGGAAGTTGATTTTACGATAAATGTTTAGGCTTAAAGACACCCACCTTACGATATTAGTGTCAACCATAGACCGGGTCCTAGAGAAACTCTCGTCCATGACTAGGTCGTCCTACTACACATGCTTTGTCTAATTCAATTCCGTGCCTCTCGACTTTTAGAATGAATAAACAAACTTAATCAATGAATAAGGCCTTTAAACATAGATTAAACGTGACGATGCAAACATGTGATAGAAACAATTTATCAATTTAACATAGCCTCATTTTAACATTTACAATTTACTTAGTCATGCATGGTTTCTCTTACTCCTTAGACAAATGCAACTACACTAACATGATGGAAATATAAATTAAACTAATGATAAATAAAATGGAAAACATAATGAAAATATGAATAAGAAATTACCTTATTGGAAATGGAAATGGAAATAAAGAACAATACTTGTAATATAAATAACTTGTAAATGTAAATTGTTTTATAACTTGTAATGTAAATAGGAAATATAAATAACATAAATTAAATCTAAACTAAGAGCTAACCTAAACTAACTACTAAATTTAGAGAGAATTTCTATGTAAAAGTGTGTAGAAAAGATGGTGTGTGGTGTTGAAGTCTACACCCTTTATATAGGAAATAAAGGGCGAACATTGTAGAGCAAATACAAGGGGTCAACCCCAAATATTCTCTCTTAATTACTTGAGTAATTTCCTAGAGAATCCCATGTTGGCCATCAACACCTTCTTAATTGCACAATTAGCATCCAAAGAGCATCTTAAGATGAGCATCCAAGGCATTCTCCCATCTTCTTCTACTTGGGCTTTAACACTTGATTTTATACTTGGGCTCATTTCTTGACTTGTGTTGTACATTTCTCAAATTAATCCACCACATTTGCTCATGCAAGTTCACACACTTCCAATACTTAGTCTAATCTTGCTCCTTTGTTAGCCAAGCTTCTAGTTTACTTGCAAATGTGTAGGATTAAGCTCCTAAAAGCTCTTATACCTACAAAACATGATAAAACATACAAATAGAACTAGAAAGCAAATATTAGCTCAATATCACTAAGATTAGTGCATAATGACATTTAAATTAAAGCTAAAATATGGGGGTAGAATATATATAAATTGGACTTATCAAACTCTCCCAAGCTAAACCCTTGCTTGTCCTCAAGTAAGAAATCATCCCAACATTGCAAATCTCAAAATAGCTAACAAGCAAAATGATTCAAATCCCTAAACAACATGGGCATAAGGATAAGCAACATCATGGTTGAGATTTATACGACGGCGTAGTGTGGTCGACTTCAAGTAAAATTTCGGCTCTTGCATGATCTTTTGACTTTCGGACTCTCACGATCCACTCATAACTCAATTTTGTGTGAAAGGACATTTTGTGATTAATCACTCAACAATCCTCGACTCATGAGAGTGTGTCCGCAATCTAATATGGTAATCAATTCAAAACTCTAAGACAAAACAATCAAATATAAGCATGATAAAGAAGCCAAGGGTAAGAAGAAGGTAAATAAACATGGGCAAGAAAGAGGAATGAATGAGTTATGGTAATGTGGAGCTAAGTCAAGCTAGCAAAAATGTAAAGGTGCTCAATCCTAATTAAAACCCAATTTGCAATTTAATCATAAGTAAACTCTCCAAAATATATGAATAATGTATGAGAATTTCTCACATCAACTTCTTCTTCTCTTTTTTTCTTTTTCAATTCATACTTCTTTTTTCATTTTCTTTCATGCTTTTTTTCATTTCTTTTTCTCAACTTTTTTTTTTCTTTCTTGATTTTTTTCATTTCAATTCATCATCACTTTTTCTTCTTTTCTTTTTTGAGCATTAAGACCAAGCTCACATGATTGTCCAAAATTTAAAACAAATCCCAATTGAGCACCCAAACAAGGACAAACAAAGCTACTAGCTCAACAAGGGTAGGCAATTTCAATGATGTAGCTAGGGATAAATTTTTTGAGGGGGTAAAAAAGGCTAAATTTATCATGTGAATGGCTCCAAAATGCTTTAACAAATGAATGCATGCTTAATAAGAGATGAAATAAAGACCATACTTGTGCGTTTTGATGTAACACACAACATAAGGAGACCTACACTCACCTAAGAGAGACCGGATATGGATGCATCGGTCAAAAAGAGGCTCTACCTTACCATTTTGTGGCTTGCCAAAAGTCAAGATCAAGCCTACTTGGTTCATTTTTCATCTCCCACCTACTATGTCAAGACATTCCCATGCATGCTATATCCCGTCAAAAGTAGCGAATCAAGAGCTATCAAGCCAAAAATAGGACAAACAAGAAGGCATAAGTAGAACAAGCAAAGAATTAGAAGCAAAAAAAATCACACAAATTTTTCAAAAATTCTCACTAAATCGATACTAACTAAATGCAAACTAACTAATATGCGAATGCAATCTCCCCCCAAGCTAAACATAACATTGTCCTCAATGTGCCAACAATTAAATTACCCAACTTAACCATAAAAATGGCACAAAGCACATAAACAAGAAGGACAAGAGGTCATATTTAATGGGTTGCGAGAAATAAACTAGAATGCAAAACAAAGAAAACTTACTAGACTAACGAGCCTCCCCCAAGCTAGCATAAACATTGGGGGATTTCTCCACTTAGCATCGCATCGAAAATTGGGTCAAAATTCCGGCGGGTACTTTGTCCATGATGCTAATAGAGGTTGTCGGAGGTGATTTGATTGAGAAATGAAGAGAAATATAGAGAAGGAGTACCGTCCTTTGCTTTTGAAGCATATGGAAAAGATTTAGCATATCCCGTATTTTATTAAAACGCGCAATAAGGAAGAAAGTCACGACCCCGATCGGGGTTGACCGTTGACTTTTTTTTTTTTTTTTTTTTTTTTTTTTTTGCTTGAAAACGAAATGTTACGACCCCGAACGGGGTTACAACATGGGGTAGTATGCTATTCTTCAAAAGGCCTCTTCTCCTCTTCCAACACCTACAAATCACAACTCAAAATAGCTAATTAGTCTAATATTTATTCCTAATTCTAATAAAACATGAAATTGCGTAAAAAGTGAAATAAAAACAAACTATTTTTTTCTAATAGATCCTCCATCGTCCTCTAAAAAGCACGTCAGTGCCCTTAGAAGTAAATCATATACCTGTGCATGAGCAATACATAAGCATATGTAAGCAATTGATAAGATATAAGTATGAAAGATCAAAGGCAAGAAAGGATTAATCTTATCAAATTGCCCATGAATGATTTCAAATAGAACCACCGTACTCCACTCGTCAACAAGAGAAGGAGCATCATGCTTAAGACCATAAAAATAATCGTTAGTGCACAAATTATAATTATAATCGGTCTCAAATCGGTGGTATGAAAACTCTAAGTGGTAGGACTCGTCAAAAATGGGGGGTTCATCCCACATAACCTTTATATTAGCATCACTAAGTCCTTCATCAACCTTAAAAAGGTCAACCACATCCTCCACGAAAGGATTTTCAAAGGGGTCTAAGGTCTCGTGTAAAACCTCATCCTTTTCATTACATTCGGGCCCAACATCGTCCATGGTGAGTGTGTTATCTACTACAAGGACAATGTCATCAACATGAGTCTCTAAATTATCAATTGGAATGACTTTAGGGGGACTTTTAGAAGAAAAAGTTGGACCATCATCATCGTCATCTAATAATTCAAAATCATTAGGTTTAAAAGACTCACATTGGGGAGGTAAAAAGGCAAAATGAGAAAAGATAGGCTCACGTGGTCTCGGTTTCTCTTGAGAATTTTTTTCCAAACAAGCCTGTAACACTTTAAGCTCCTCTTCGATATGCCAAAAATGAAATTGGCCTGATACCTCCCGCAATTGACTTTGGCTAGCCATGAAATCAAAGAAATTCCAAAGTTCTAACCCCATCATGTAGTAGACACTCCCATTACTCAAGTTTAGAGCTATTTCTCGGTTCTCAAAATTCATGCCATTAAGAGCAAATTGAACCATGTAATCCCCATCAAGGACATGTCCAAGAGAGAGGAGACTATCGCAAAAATGGTTGAATCGGACAAGATAGTCATGAAAAGGCTCATCTTTGAGTTGTGGGACGAATTCGTAATTCATTATGAATGGCCAATAGCTTTATCACCTACAAAAATAGGCACTAAAACTACAAGAAAACCGTGAGATGATCCCAAGGAACAAGTGTTCCTCGAGACAAAATAAAATAAAATTCAACAACTAATTAGCAAACAAAACCGTCTCCCCGGCAATGGCGCCAAAATTTGATAGGCTATCGCACACCTATGCAAAGATAATATTTATACCCTAGGCAACAAATTAATGTAGTACTTAGGGGTCGAACCCAAAGGAGACGGGAGTTATTAATTAATTGTTATGGATTGAATTTTACCTTGGTCGATTACGTTTGAATTGGTTTGGGTTGAAGTGATAAAACAATAATAAATGAAATGTCTAGGGAGGTCGGGTCACACATGCTAATTATGTAAATGCTCATGTCAAGTTAGGAAGTTGATTTTACGATAAATGTTTAGGCTTAAAGACACCCACCTTACGATATTAGTGTCAACCATAGACCGGGTCCTAGAGAAACTCTCGTCCATGACTAGGTCGTCCTACTACACATGCTTTGTCTAATTCAATTCCGTGCCTCTCGACTTTTAGAATGAATGAACAAACTTAATCAATGAATAAGGCCTTTAAACATAGATTAAACGTGACGATGCAAAGATGTGATAGAAACAATTTATCAATTTAACTTAGCCTCATTTTAACATTTACAATTTACTTAGTCATGCATGGTTTCCCTTACTCCTTAGACAAATGCAACTACACTAACATGGTGGAAATATAAATTAAACTAATGATAAATAAAATGGAAAACATAATGAAAATATGAATAAGAAATTACCTTATTGGAAATGGAAATAAAGAACAATACTTGTAATATAAATAACTTGTAAATGTAAATTGTTTTATAACTTGTAATGTAAATAAGAAATATAAATAACATAAATTAAATCTAAACTAAGAGCTAACCTAAACTAACTACTAAATTTAGAGAGAATTTCTATGTAAAAGTGTGTAGAAAAGATGGTGTGTGGTGTTGAAGTCTACACCCTTTATATAGGAAATAAAGGGTGAACTTTGTAGAGCAAATACAAGGGGTCAACCCCAAATATTCTCTCTTAATTACTTGAGTAATTTCCTAGAGAATCCTATGTTGGCCATCAACACCTTCTTAATTGCACAATTAGCATCCAAAGAGCATCTTAAGATGAGCATCCAAGGCATTCTCCCATCTTCTTCTACTTGGGCTTTAACACTTGATTTTATACTTAGGCTCATTTCTTGACTTGTGTTGTACATTTCTCAAATTAATCCACCACAGTTGCTCATGCAAGTTCACATACTTCCAATACTTAGTCTAATCTTGCTCCTTTGTTAGCCAAGCTTCTAGTTTACTTGCAAATGTGTAGGATTAAGCTCCTAAAAGCTCTTATACCTGCAAAACATGATAAAACATACAAATAGAACTAGAAAGCAAATATTAGCTCAATATCACTAAGATTAGTGCATAATGACATGTAAATTAAAGCTAAAATATGGGGATAGAATATATATAAATTGGACTTATCAGTTGTGGTCAGCCCCGAAGGCAGGGATATCCTCATCGGAGAATATGATAGGGTTGTTTAACTCAGGGACGTCTCTTGTCATGTAAGCTACAACTTCTTAAGGTGAGGAAGTGGATGGTATGGTCAATTTTCCCAATGCCTGGAGTAAGGCTTATCGGTTCTCAAATGACGTGGCTATCAGCTGCCATATGGATATTTCGGCTTTGGCTTTTTGTAGTTGTTTGAGGAAGGAGTTTTTCGGGACTTTTGGTTGGTTGTCAATGTCAGGAACTACGTGATTGACGGATGTTGCGGGATTGTTTGTTTTAGGATTGGGTTTTTGTGGGGACGTCCAGATCGGGTGAGATGATCAACTTCTTCAATTTGCTTTCCCTTTTCCAGAGTAATGTAGAGGTCATCTACGTCATCTCTCCAAATGATATTGATTTCGGGATCATGAGCGAAACTTGACGGAGTGTTCCTTAGTGGGTAACTCTTGTGTGGATAATTTTTGTGAGGGTGATTTTTGTGGGTTATGTCGGAGGGTGCATGCCAAAATGGTCGTGGAGGTGGCCCACCTTGGAATCGGGAGTTTTGGATATTTGGGGTGGGGGGGGGAGGGACCCTCCTCGGATATTGTATGGGTATTTGTGGGCTAAAAATTTGTCGGAGGCATGCATCATCAAGTCGGGCTATTCTTTCTGAGAGAATAGTTGTGGTTCTCCCGATTTGTTGGAATATGGCAAACATGCTGGATGCGGCGCTAAAGATGAACATACCATCTTGATTGTCGTTCCCTAGGATATTGACTTCGTTTTCGACTAGTATGATGAGGAGCGAACATTCCAGAGTTGGTTCGTCATCTGAAATAGCATGGATTCCCAAGGGGTAGGTTTTGTTGTTTGGTTTAGTAGGTGGAGGTAAAGGCAGCTCGTCTTTCTTAATGCTTAAGTTTGAAACGGGTTTCGTTGTCATGGCCCTTGCCTTGATGGTATTGGAAATAGGCGTTCGGGTTCCAGAAACGGGTTTTATTTGCTTCAGGTGGGTCCGGAGTAGGCCCAATTGGTTGCAGCTTCCCTTATTCTATTAATCTTTTTAGAGCACTATCATATGTTGTACCCAATTTGGTGAATGTCCTTTGGGGACGCTCAACTTTCTTTGTAGTTTGTTCCAAGAGATTGACCTCATCAATTTTATTGGTTTGACCATAAGCTTGGGTTCTAGTAGACGTAGACCCCTGGTAGCCTCGGCCAGTGGTTTACGGGTTCCCGGGATTTGCAAATCCTGGAAAGACTTGATGTTTTGGTATCTCAAAAGGTTAGCATATACTGGGCGGAGATTTTTGATAAATTTCTCAACCAGTTTTGCTTTGCTTGGTTTAAGTTGGGTGCTTACTCTCCTCCAATGGGTTAGGAATTTGGTGAATCCCTCCTTGTCGTTGTAATACTACGGTTTTTTGTACTGTTGGGTACTCTATCGAGTAAGGCTTACTCTGTCGAGTAAGTGAGTTTTGGTTTCAAACCAATGTACTGTCTGATGGGTACTCGATCGAGTAGACGGCACTCGATCGAGTAAGTCGGTTTTATGGGTTATTTCGCCGGGTTTTGATAGCAACGTGAGAATGTTATATACAGTTATTTTATCAATTCCTTTTTACTTTTTCACTGTTGCTAAACAATTTACACAAGAGAAAAGTTACGTAACTTCCCCTTCTCTTATTGCTATCAAATCCTAAGGGCTAGAGTCGTCGAATCGCTGAGTTCTTTACGCCGTTGAGACCGTCGCATCGTGGGTAAGCTTCTAGTATGATTTTTATATCGTCTCATTGATTTTAGTTGAAACCCTACTTGGGTATTTTGGGGTTTTGGGAGTACTGTGTTTGTTAGATAGTAATTATATGATTGTGTGATTATAGGAGGTGATTTCGTAGAAGAGCGGTTTTTAATAGCTGATTGTGACGATCTTGGTGATTGATTTTCCAGGTAGGGTTTCCCTACTCGGTTATTGATTACATTGTGTTTGATGGTTGTAATGTTTTTGATCTGTATCATATTGGTGTTGGTAATTGTTGTTGTATAATTGGTTAGTTGTGTTTGTCTGTGGTTCGCGAGGTCTGTCCTCGGTTAAGTGGAGTCACTTGCGGGAGTGGCTTCACGCCCTTGATACGTCCCTTGTGGTTCCCGTCACAAGGGGGATGTGCACATTAAGGAACTTGGGGTTTCGCTCAGTGTTGAAGAGCAGGGCTTAGGTGGGAACGGCTGCGGTCCCCCACTGGCGGGTAGGATTACTGGTTGCGGCCGTAATCTGGCAGGACTAGACCTTCAGGCTAGTCAAGTGTATGGAGATGTGACGGAGTTGGGTGATTGTATGTATTGTTGTTATTGTTGATCTTATATTATGTAATCAATAAATGACCCTGTTTATTGTTTTAAAAACTGTGGCGATCCATTCGGGCATAGTTAGCATTTCTTGAGCAGGTATGAGATGGACGCGCATGGGATAGCTGGGATTAAGTCACCACGTATCACTAGAGTCTTCCGCTGTGTCGTTGAACTTATATTTCTTTTTAGTTGGTTTCGATAGTTTGTAACAGATGTATTTCACTTTACAATTTTGGGATTTTTGTTAGTAATCGCTTAAACTTATTTATCTAAGTATGTTGTTTTATGGTCAATTTGATATACATTGCCTCGGGTAACCGAGATGGTAGCACTTCCATGGATTAGGTGGCACCTTGGTGTTATGGGGGTGTTACAAAGTGGTATCAGAGCGACGATTTTGGAACCTGTAACTAATGAACCTAATGAATCTAGGGAGTCAAAATAAAATGAACCCGGGTAGGAGTTATTAGGAGCTAATGCAAAGACTTGGGAGACGTCCTAAAGTCGCGAACTCACCCTACAACATTGAACCGGTAACTATGGGGTGTCATTGGATCTTTATGTGTTTACTAAAATTCTATTGCATATGTTGTATGAAATTTTTGAATAAATGTTTGTGGAGGGATGGAGGATGTGGTGGAAAAAGGTGAAGTAGTTCAGATGATAATATGTTGTGAATAATGATGTTGTGTGATGGATGATTTATAATGTGACATTATAGTAACATGTGAATAGGATTTTGTGTTTTATGTATATATATATATATATATATATATATATATATATATATATATATATATATATATATATATATATATATATATATATATATATATATATACAAAGTGGGATCTCGTGAGTTTGGTTTTTACGGTGAGTTGTGAGTTTGTATGCTCACAAATCTCAGCCATTAGATAAAGAGAAATACGCGGCTAAGATTCAATCAAAAATAAAATAAAGTCCAACACACAAGACGTCCAACTTTTTGACTCCTAGTGATTTGTACACTTACTTTCTCTCTCCAAAACTTTTGTCCCCTTTTTCTCTCCGTATTTTCGTTCAACAGTGCAATAATTTTGCAAATTGGCTCTATAATTGATCCCCAAATAACAAACTCTCGTCAATTTCATCATCTCCAGATTTTGCGATAATTTTTCTCTCCATATTTTGCAAATAACTCACAAAATCCCAGTCTGTAACCCTTCAAGATCCAACTTAAACTTCTCAAGATCCTCCAATTTCATCATCTCCAGATTCTGCTTGCGTTCATCATTTGGAATCTTTTATGGAAGATGTTTCCAGGGATGTGTTCTCTTCTACTCCGGAGTTAGTCCTTTTTTAGTTTTACTTAAATCCCTCGATTTGATGTTTACGCAGCAAAATGTTTCCTGGGATTTTAGCTGGTTGAAATCGATGGAGACGAAGAAGAAAAAATACCCTTTTTAATTATGTGAAGAGCTTGGGGAAAATATGGTAAATAAAAGGAGAAAGATAATTAAAGTTAAAAAAATAAGGGGAATGTTGAAAGCCTGAAAATGACGAAGGAAAAAAGAAGAAAGAAGAAAGGTGTTGGAGCTTATAGTGAAGAAGGTGTTAAGCGAGGTTGATGCAGTGGAGTTCTTAGTCGTTTTTGCAGGGATTCAGGATGCAATTCGCCAGTTTGCTGCTTAGCAAAGCTTGCATAAAGGCCCAGTTAAGGTCTGCCTCAAGAAATTGGGGACTGTTTAATGAGTTTTGACACAAGGAATACAACCAGGAAGCTAAGAACAACTTATACACGGATTAGTTCATACTTGTGCTGATTACAAAAAGTGGACGCAGGATTTCTCCTTTTCCAATTGATTACTTTAATTTGTAACATGGAGAACCATATAACAGCTGAAAAATCATCCGACGTCCAGATAAGGGATAGATTGGAATCGTCCTCAGGATCATGGACACAATTTGATGTTTTAGAAGATGAGTTATCTTGGTTAAAAAGATTCGTGTTGATAATTTTGAGGATTATATATCTAGTGAAGGATCACTTGATGCTCAGATAGGGAGTCCTTTAGAGTTGTCCTTGGGATCATGGAATCATTTGGACTCTATCGTGATATGGACAATGAATCTGATTCTAGTTCTGATGAAGCTGAGAGTTCCTCTCCTGATGCTTCAATGGCAGACATTATTCCCATGCTTGATGAGCTTCATCCCCTTCTAGAGGATGAAAATCCAAATGCCAGTAATGTATCGCATCATTCAAACGACGAAAGTGATCAACGGGAGGATGAAGAAGCAGGTGATGTTAAAAGTGATGGGGATGATGACAATGAAGAAGAAGCTCAAGATGGTAAAGAAGATAGTGCGAAATCTGCCATCAAATGGACAGAAGAAGACGAAAAGAATCTGACTAATAGAAGTAATAATGGTAATAATAGTAGTGAAAGAGAGGTAGGAGGGTGGTTTGGTGTACTTAGTCTTTGAATTTTGTGTGTATCTGAAGTCGTGACAACGGTATTTCGTGAGGAGGGCATATGAGACTGATTTGGTGTCTTTTGTCATTTATTGGGCAGGAATAACATTACAATAACACTAGAATAACAGCACAATAACATGCGGCAAAAAAAGAGTAAAAAAATCAATGTAGTAAAAAAGTGGGGGTGATATTCATAGGAGGAAATGATGACCAAGAGGCGGTAAAATATGGAAAGCGCATAGCCGGTGAAAACGTTGAAGTAGTAAAAAAAAATCAAAGTAACACCGGAATAACAGCAGAATAACAGTAGAATAACAGCACAATAACACGTGGTAAAAAAATTAAAGTCGTAAAAAAAAATCAAAGTGACAGCAGAATAACATCACAATAACAGCGGAGTAACAATAACAGCACAATAACACGTGGTAAAGAAAAAAAAGGAAAAAAATCAAAGTTGTCAAAAAAAATCAAAGTGACAGCAGAATAACATTACAATAACAACGGAGTAACAACAACATGCGGTAAAAAAAAAGAATAAAAAAATCAAAGTAGTAAGAAAAATCAAAAGTGAAACCGGAACAACATCACAATAATAACAGAATAACAGTAGAATAACAGCACAATAACACGTGGTAAAAAAAATTAAAGTCGTAAAAAAAATCAAAGTCGTAAAAAAAAATCAAAGTGACAGCAGAATAACATCACAATAACAGCGGAGTAACAATAACAACACCATAACACGAGGAAGAAAAAAAGAAAAAAAATCAAAGTCGCAAAAAAAAATCAAAGTGACAGCAGAATAACAGCACAATAACATGTGGTAAAAAAAAGAGAAAACAAAATCAAAGTAAAAAAAAAAAAGCACAATAACAGCATAATAACACGAGGTAAAAAAATAAAAGTAAAAAAAATTTCAAGTAAAAAAAAATCTGGTACAAAAAGAAAAAGAAAAAAAGGTAACATGATGAGAAAATTAAAGAAAAATATAAGAGAAAAAAAAATCAAAGTGGTAAAAAAAAAAAGCACAATAATAGCATAATAACACGAGGTAAAAAAACAGAAAAAAAAAGTTACATTAAAAAAAAAAAAAAGTAAATGACAGTGTTTTTATATGACATGTAAGATTAGATCTTGACCATTCATCTCTAATGTAATCTAATTGTTGAGATTTCCCCAACTCACAACTCACCATAAGAACCAACTCACCAAATCCAATCTCTCTCTCTCTCTCTCTCTCTCTCTATCTATCTATCTATATATATATATATATATATATATATATATATATATATATATATATATTTGTTGCGAAAATTTGTTAAGTTAAAGCATGCGGGTAGTTAGAGAGTCAGCATGACTCGATCGAGTGGGGGATACTTGATCGAGTAGGTTGGACTCGATCGAGTGGGTATATAACAACGTTGGGAAGTAGCTGCTGTTTTGGCGAACTCGATCGAGTAAGTGGAGTACTCAATCGAGTGGGGGCTACTCGATCGAGTATGCTTGGGGCTCGATCGAGTGCATTTTGTTGTACGTTCTGGTCAGGTTCTGGAGTTGAGGTACTCGATCGAGTAAGTGGTCAACTCGATCGAGTGACCTCTACTCGATCGAGTGGGTGTAGTTACTCGATCGAGTGTGTGCTATATAGGTCGTATATTCTTTGAGCCGTAGGCTATGTGCTTACGTTTGTCTCTCCTCTTATAGCTCAAAGATATGCCGCCAAAGAGATATGCTTTGTACACTAGGGCGCAGGAGATGAGTATAGATGATATAGCCAAGATGCTTGAGCATCAAGATGCGCTTACCGAGGCCCTAAAAAGATTTGGGAAAGACAAAGATCCCGGGGTGGACTTTGCCAAGATGAGCACTACGATAGCCCGCTTCAACCCAAAAGAGTATATGGGTACCGGTGCGCCAATTTTGCTCGACAATTGGCATAGGGAGATGGAGAACATCTTTAATGTGGTTCATTGTCCCGAGGAATTCAAAGTGGAACAAGCTCCGTTCTACTTGAGAGATGCCGCGGGAGAGTGGTGGGACAAGGTAAGGGAGAGTGACCTAGATCTGTATCTGAAACAGGGAAAGCCAGCTATACCGTGGGTTGAGTTTAAGAGTGCTATGCGCCGGGAGTTCGTACCTGAGCACGTTCATAGTAAGCTGAGGGAGGAGCTCGATGCTTTTAAGATGATTTAGGACATGATAGTGGCTGATTACTATCATAAGTTTAATTAGAAATCAAGGTATGCAGAGGACATGGGGCTGAATCAGGAAAACTTGGCAATGAGGTTTAAGAAGGGCTTGACTTACCAGATAATGGAGAAGTTATCAGTTGGGGTACTTACAGATGTTAAGGGGGTTGTTGAGAGAGCCGGGAGAGGTGAGATATTGGTCGAGATGGCCAAGGAGAACAAGGAGAGGGGTCCTGAGAAAAGAAAGGCTGAGAGTCAGGGTGGTGGCCAGTCCAGCTACAAGAGGAGTAACCATAACCAGGCGAGGGCTTAGTCATCGGGATTGGGTATTAGTGGTGGAGCTTCTTATGGGCGTGGTCGTAGTGGTGGTGGTAGCAGCTTGAGTGTCTCTTATTTCAACTGTGGAGGTATGGGCCACAAGAGGCATGGGTGTACTAGTGCCGTGGGGAGAGGTTTTCAGAGGCCATCGCAGGGGAGCTTTTCGCAGGGTCCGTCTTAGAGTTATGCTAGCAATAGACCGGCTGGGTCATAGAATAGCCAAGGAGGTCAGAGTAACAACAACGGTGGATCTAACCGCAATGGCGGTAACTCTTATCAGAAACTGGCATCTAACAAAAATCAAGGGTCAGCTGCCAAGCCATCTACTTCAGCTATTAACGTTCAGGGAGTGTGGACATGGGCCACCCGCGCCGCGCGCACCTGCGCGTTGGTTTCGAGGCGGCGACACTTCTCCCACGGAACCTTGGTTTGCCAAAGCACGTCATGGGCCGTTACCGATTGGTGAGGCATTGAAACCGGTGAAAAGTTGAATAGGCCTGCATTTGTGGAAAAATTGAAAATCGTTCGAATACCTCGTGCCATGTCAGGACACAAAGTAATGACATGAACACTAAGAACTAGTTACCCTTAGCATTCTATGTCTAGAATGAGTCTCGAGATGCCATGGGACACGGATGTCCAGAGATAACTGGAGTAAGGGGCGAGGGTACGTATTAGGAAGCTCTTTAATTCGAACACCTAATCCCGCCCGCCTCGATAGCGTCCTCTACTAATGATTAGGGAAATCGTTCATGTTTGATATGTCGTCGATGTAATGCATGCAATGCAATAAACATAGATTAATCATAGTATGTGAAATTAGACTATGTCGGTTAACAAACAATTTAGCACTCAATTGGGTCAAAGTAAATGTTAGATTAATTACATGTGAATGCCATACAATTAAATTATACATAAAAATAATTATGATAAATGAATTAAAATTACAAGAATTACAAAGTTTATTTGATTTACGTCAAAAGCACGCTCAAAGACGGGATTTCGAAGAAGAAAATAAAAGAAAATAAAATTGGAATTAAAATATGAAAATATGTCAGATTAGAGGTGATAATACGATTAGTAGTTGATTTAAACCGTAATTAGGAGATACGTCAAGACGAGAAGAGTTCAGAGGCAGAAGCCAACCCAGAACAGGCGCGGCATCTGCTGCGTCCTCTGGAAGAGGCGCAACACTTCATGCGTCTGTTCTAGAGCTGGGTTATGACTGTGAAAGTCAGACCCGTGGGTTGTTAATGTTTGTTAGTTATTTAATGTCAATTATTGGTATATAACTTGCGTAGAAGTGATTTAATCATATTACATGCATATGAAACCGTCATAAAGCGATAAAAGACGAACGAAACATTTACAAGTTATGGTTATTCTACGATGTCGGAATTGATTTATATACAAAACTTGAATAAAAGACGGTTGAAAGCGAAAGAAAACAAATTATAAAAATAAAGAGAAATATGTACAAAAGACGAATTCCAGGGACTTGATATAGATAAATCGAGTCTCTAAAATCCGGCTTGAATTTGTGACGAAAATCCGCAAATATTAATTATAAGGGATTTAAGCCGTAAAAGGTTGAAAAAGATTTATAAAAATTAATTTGAAAATTATTAGGTGAAATAAGGGAAAGAACGAAGAAACAAAAATATAAGACGAAAGGAACAAAACCCGAGGAAGAAGAAGAAGTGCAGCAACTGAAGGGTTTCTCTACTATTTCCGTCAAAGGGTGTTAAAAAGTGATTGAAAAAACGGTTTTGAGCATGCTTATGACATAAATTCTTACAGAAAATAAATACAGAATTAAGATGGGATTTTACACCCTCAGACTTACATGTTAGTATCGCGAGATTTAACTAAAGTGGTTTTTAGTGGTAACTCGACTCGATCTATGCAAATATGAAAGTGCCCTTGAAAAAGGATTTAAAACAAATTAATTTAATTGATTGTGTAGTGGTCAAATTGGTCGGTCATGCAAACGTGACTGGTACTCAGAATGATCTGAGCTTACGTGGTCGATTGATGAAGCACGTAGGCGTCGAAAGCCAATAGCGTGGTCTTAGAATGCAAACGGAGAAGAGAAGGGCGGACACGCGCGTGAAAAATATGTGAGGCGAAGGCCTCTATTTATACTAATCACTAGGGGTAAGGTTTAGGAAAGGGACATAGAAGGAAAGATCCGGAAACAACCGGCTTAGGTTGAAACACGGAAACTTGGACAAAAAGAAAGCCTTGAGAAAAGGCGCAGCGGGTGTTGCGATCCTTAAAAGAGGCGCAGCACTTACTGCGTCCTTTCTCGGGTAGTATTCTTCTGCGCGAGAAAATGCGTTTGACAGCATGTCGTATTTTAGGCATAACTTTCTCTACAAGACTCGGATTAAGATGATTTTGGTGGCGTTGGAAAGCTAAGAGAAAGATCTAGAATTTTCTGTGAATTAGGCCAGACCCAAAAAAGTCGTTATCACCTTGTAAAACGGGCCTAAATGTCGGGTTGTCATTTTAGCTAAATGAAATGCACATTTTGTAATGTAAACTTTAAGCTTAGCCCAAAGAAGTGACATGGGACTCAAAATGAGATATAATCATAACTTTTTATGACATCCTAACCTTAGGTAGACAAACACATTGCTTTTTGGACTCGGGATTTGACAGTTTTAGGAAATGAAAACGGTTGTGGACCCGGACTCTAAATGTACTCTAATTACTACCAAAACGACCGTAATGACACCTAGATGACAACCAAGGGGTAGACACAAGTGTACTAGTTACCTTTTATTACCCGATTTACGAAACGTCATAAAATCGCGACATATGCTAAACATGCGGCCCAATCATCACTAGGTGTCTGACGGGAGGTGTAGAAATGAGGTGTCTACAGAGCCCCCACTTTGACTGAGGCTTGGACAAGGCGAAAGTCAAAGTATATCCCTCAGGTCAATCGGAGATTACAACCTGAAAACTATGGCGACGCGAGGCGGCACAAGGGGTCTGAGCCAAGGACCTGTCGTCGGGAACATTTTAGAGTCTGTCGACTTCCTGAGACTTCTTTCCCGAGATGTTTCAGGAGTTACGTTGGAGCTGAGGGTAAGACCTAAAAGATATGTAAGGATTGTGCTAGGGTGTGGTGTAATCCCCTATAAAATCTAGTGCAAAACAGTGGCGAAAACACTGTCGAATGGGATTAAATACGCAATGATAAAATTGTCATAAATTGAGAATGTATAAAATTCTCAAGGATAAATGATACCGTCGTTTTAGTATAAAAAATAAATACCTAAGTACTAGTAGCAGAAGTCAGCGGTAAGTAGGGTCGATCTCCACAGGGAGGCTAAAGTATCTATCTGCTAATTACGTCTGTCTAGTAACAATGGGGGGTTTTTAGATTGGTTTCTAAACTACTGAAGGTCTAAGGCAAGAGAAATAAAGACAAGAGCAATAAAGCGAGAAAAGACTAAGATTGATCAGATAAGGAGAGATATGTCAGGATTTCGGTTCACCATGGCAGTTTACTAACTCAGTTATAAATAGTCTAGACATCCACTGTGAGAAGGGCAAGGGAAAGGTACTTCCGGTCCGCTATCCACCCTAGATTACTGCTAACTTAACTTCCGTCCTCATTAGGGTAGTCTACTGTTCATTCCAATCTTCCGATCTATGAGCAAATTTAACCAGATTAAAGTGGTTTAGAGGCGTGCACTCAAATAAACATAATACAGTTATATTGCTATGAGCACAGTTTCTCACAATCAATTATCTAGCCTATTCACAACATCGTCACATTACTACCATGGCTCCCCTAATCCTAACATAAAGGGATTTAGCTACTCATGCTACCAGATTCAACAACAGCAACGATGAATATGCTAAGAGACATGATAAAGAGACAATAAAGATGAATTGTATACTAGCAATGATAATAATAGAATAGAGATTAAGAGACAATGAAATAAAGAAGAACAATTAAAAAAAAACAAAGGATTAGATTAAGGAAAAGTGAATGATTACAAAGTATGAATTCGGCAATCAAGAGAAGCAAAGTAAAGTTCCAGCAGTAATTAGAAGAGTAACAGAGATTAAGAGTAAAGTTTTCAGAAGTAAAAAGTGTCATTATGACCTAATCTCGACTTCCTTTATATAGGGAAGTCATTATTAACATAAAAATAAACCTAACACGGATTAAGAAACCCGTATATAATAGCTAGTCACTCGATCGAACCCTTTTATTCTTCTCGATGGAGTGATTCTCCAGAAAAACCTTTCCATCAAGCAACTGGGGCTCTCGATCGAACACTTCCAAATTAGCCCACTTCGATCGAGTTCAGAAACCACTCGATCGAACACCTGCATCTGCCAAACTACTCGACCGACCTATAAAGGCTCTCTATCGAGCATCTTCCACTGAAAACAGCATTGACTTCGTTTGGTTAGCTTCCTAGGACCATCTTCACGCTTCCCGAGGTACGACATTCTGCTCTAAAATCTCCATCTCCTCAAAATGCATGCTAAGAAGAACAAATAAGGCACGATTCCACTACTTTAAGGTCTATTTCTGTAATTAAGACAAAACAAACCAAAGTAGCCAATTCGGGGCATTTTGCAATATAAAGCAATGAAAATACACATAAATGCGTGCAATAAGAGGCTAAAAAGACTATATAAATTGCACGTATCAAATCTCCCCAAACCGAACCTTTACTCATCCTCGAGTAAAGTAAATGCAAATTAATGTATCCTATATGAAAACTCAGAGCTAGCTATAACTTGTCCACTTAAACATTTTAATGCAATCAAAACTAACAGTTATAGCTACAACAGTCAAGCGCAAACGAGTTGTAGGATATCTATAAATAAGCTGACCTGTCAACCTTGCAAGACCTTTAAAATCGGACTCTCACGAGTCACTCTTCTCTCATTAAGCAAAGGGTGAATATAAATGTTTAAGAGAAGAAGAGAAAAGTAGTCACTCACCTAAACTGCGACCAACATAACATGCATGCAACAAAAATGATAGACGATTCTAGTCACCATACACACATTCCATCCAACAATGTCCGTCACAGCCGAGGGCTTACAATAGTTATGGAAAAGTGAGGTTATAAGTAAGAAATGGCAAAATGATTATGGGATATGTGGAGGTAGAGCGTCAAGCTAGCACCTAAACAAGACCATATAGGAACATCCAATTCTCAGCTGATTATGAAATTGAACACAAGTGCTCTTATTTGGCACAAAACTCACTAACCAAGAAACAACAACTCCTCAAATGATATAGATTAAAGCATAGGAGTAAGACCATCACAAATTTCCCTTTTTTAAACGGTCTATCTTTTTCATTTTCCAACTTTTTTTTTCTTTTCTTTCTTTCTTTTTTTGTTTTTCACGGTTATTTTTTTGTTTTTCATTTTTTTTCACTTTCCATTCTTTTCTTATTTTCCTGCCCACGTTTCTTTCTTTTCTACCAACTCTATATGAATAGGAACACACCAACTCGCATCGATGAGAAATATACCACAAAAAGTACACTAAACTAGCTTGACAGGCAGGCTTAATTTGGGTGTAGTTAATGGGTCAAAAAGGCTAAGTTTGGCAAATGTGGAGCTAAATGGGTGAAAATGAAAGAAAGGGAAAAATTGCAAGCACCTCCCTGCATGCAACACCGACCACAAACCCGAATTTATGCAAGCAAAAAGCAATCGAATTTCATAAAAGTACAAAAGCGATGAACATGTTATGCAAGGAGTACTACTCTCAAATTCCTACATGAACTGGTCATGAATGACATCAGTTATACGGCTCTAATAACTTAGAAATTTTTAAAGTAGTTTGCCAATTTTTCAGGTCAAGTCTATGTGATCAGCTGTATTTTAACATTAACTCGTAGACTATGCGCATGACAAAGCTAAAAACTGCCAATTAGATGCAAGGCTCATTGAAATAACAAATTAAAGTGCAAAATCATCACAGAAATCTACCGTTCCGACTCGACCTATATGCAAAATGAAACGTGAAATGTTTTTTGATTTTTTTTGAATTTTCTATATTTTTTTTTCTTTATTTTTGAAATACGATGCAAACAAGGAAATAAATGTAAATGCAAAACAAATGCAAAATGCAAATTCAAATGATGCAATACCCTCCCCAAACCAAAACGGACAACGCCCTCGTTGTCCTCCAGCATACACCAGCTGTATATATACGGGGAATGGGATAAAACAACCAATAAATAAATGAATATAATAAATAAATAAAGGAGATAAAAATAAAAAGAAAGAGCAGAAATACAAACAAAATATACGGACTTCCCCAAACCAGCTAGAAAACTGAGGAAGTGAGTAGACTAGTAGCTACTCGTCAACAGCCTCCTCCCCCTCCTCCTCCACCACCGTGTAGTCAGGATCTCGCTCCTGCTCCCGTCTCCTCCTCTCGTCAGCTCTAGCTCTCTCCTCCTGCTGAGCTGTGTCCGCCTAGCTCTCTAGCTGCGGGTACCCCTCCACCGGGAACCGGTAGAAAGAAGGATGTGGCCAGCCCTCAGGAACGCGACGTCCTCTCCTCATGTGATACTCGTACAGAGGGAACAAAGCAAGTGCATGCTCTCGCTCCATGCGAGCTACACGACTGCACATCTCAAGGAGCAAATCATCACGACGCCCTTGGTACATGACCGCGGGCGTCACAAAGGGAGATGAGGAAGAAAATTAGCCGGGAAAACCGGCTGTGTAACAGAAGGAGTAGGGATAGGGGTCGGTGTAGGCGTGGGCGTGGAAGTCTGCCCAGCCTCAGTGGTGTGGACCCCTCTACAGTCTCAGGTCTCTTCCGCTTCGTAGGAGCGGAAGTAGTGAGAGGAGCGAGTGTGAGGTCGTAAGAAGGTAAAGGTGGAGGCAACCTACCCGTCACAGTGGTCAAAGGTGTAAGATGGGGTAGGTCGGGAAACGGTAAGGTCACGGACTCGGAACCACAGATCTTCCAAGTCCGCTGATCCTTAGCTAACCAAAACATCGTCTAAAGGGCGTTAACATCTAAGTCCGCTTTCTTATCTAAGTACGACAGACCACGGGGGAAGTCAGGGAAGAGACAACGGGCGATGTAGGAGGCTATGCCTCCACAGGTAATCGCGCCCGTCGTCTTCTGCCCGACAGCATTAAAATGTTGAGCTGTCAGATAAGCAATGTTAAAAACAAAGAGGCCAGCGCTATCAATGTTTAAATAGCCCTCTAAAATCGACAACTCAACATTGTTAATTTTGTTAGGCTCCTTACGGCCAAAAATCATCCCGCCAAGGAGATGCAAAAAGTAACGGGCCGGGGGAAGGTGAATGTGAGCCAGCCTACGCTGCTCAAAGGAAGTCTGTGCCAAGGTAGGCCAAAGTAAGCGCAAGACCTTCCGAGGAGCGTCTTGATGGCCATGAGAAGACAAACCTAACCGCCTCCCAAACTCAGCTAAGGTCCAAGAAGTGGTCCGGTTAAACAGCCTAAAGGAGACACAAGAGCTCTCCGGGTCAATGTCATATCCACCAGCGGAGAAGGTAAAAGAGCCGAGAAACTCAAGGGTCAGCTGCTCATAGGTCAGTGCATGTATTATGGTCAACCCGGTCATCCCTGTCCCGTTCAACAACTCAGCAACGGGCTCGTAAATCCCAGTCTCTCAAGTGTAGTCCGACACAAAAACTTAGTAGAAATGATGTCGCAACGCATTAAACTTTTAAAACGTTTACGATGAAGCGAGTTCATGAAACGTACCTCAGGAAAATCAGGAAGCGGGTCCAAGGAGTCATCGGCATGGAACGTGGCAGCAGCACGTCCAGTAGCAGGAGTACCTCGTCCTCGACCCCGTCCTCATCCAGCAATACCCGAAGAAGAAGAAGCCAGCCCAGGAGTGTGGCCTGGAACTGGGCGAGGCACTAAGGCAGACGAGAAAGCAGCTGCAACAGCAGGTGACGACTCAACAGGGGTCGTCATCGTGGAAGGAACAGTACCGACAGTGGTAGCAGCAGTAACAGCAGCAGGGCTAGTGACGGTGGCAGCAGCAGGGACCACCGTCTCAGAAAGGGATGAGGTAACAGTAGAACTAGTAGAAGGCATGGTGTTTCTATCCAATTTAGCAATTAAATAAGTCCGTAAATTAATCAAATAAGCAATTAAAACACGATTTTCCCAAATTGAATCGAAAATTTGGAAACCCTAGCACTTAATTAAGGCCGAAAACAATCTATTAATCAATAAGAAACAAAGGGAAAATACTTACATGATTGATTACCCAAAAAGATGCAAAGAAATCGACAAACAAACGCACACAACAGTCAGATTTCGACCCGACTCAAGCAAACCTTAATTCCCAAATTAAACCGCAACAGACACGAATTTGAAGGAGAAAAGATAGGGCTTTTGTAGAAATTAAATTAATAAAAATAATGTGGGTGATTGATTTTTGTAAAGGGGAAGAACAAAGGAGGATTTTGGGTTTTTTTTCGAGTGTTTATCGCATAAAAGGAATTAAAAGAGTTTAGAATGAAAAATAGAAGGAAAAAGAAAGACTCCCTGCGTGTTATAGGGCATAATCAATCGATCGAGTGATTTGAAACCACTCGATCGAGTAATTCCTCCTTCATTCAACTCGATCGAGTAACAACCCTCTCGACCGAGAACTCCTCTTTTTTTACCATTCGATCGAAGATTTTTCCTGGGCAATCCTCTCGATCGAGTACAAAAAGTACTCGATCGAGTTGTTTTCCTTTGGCACGCATCCCAATGCAATAAATCTTCCCCAAACCTGCACAAAAACATATAGAAATACCTCCCGCAAATACCAAATTCACAAAATACGCAGTCTATATTCGGTCTTATGCTAAAATTAACTACGCTATTATCTAACAGTCTAAAACGCAAATAAAAGTGTCTAAAGGAAATTCAAATTACAAAGTTTTACAACGGGGCATTCCCCGTTCATCTTCCAAAACACTGTGACAGCCCAAAAGAGGGATTCTGACTGGAGGAGGTCCCTTTAGCATCGCGGACCGTCCTCTTGGATTGCCATGAGCTTGAACTTGAACTGATAGAGGGAGAATAGTTCGCGTCTACATACGCCTTCACTTTATTCTTTCCTCTGGCGTTCTTACTGGCAGTGGCATTATCATTTGCAGCATCCCCATCACTTAACTTGACTTTCACTACACCATGATCGACAGCATCTCCAGTACCCACTCTGTGTGTACCTACAGCAAGGAAAACAATAGAATGGTCCTCCATATTGCTCTCAGTCTGAGGCGGAGGTGTCACTATAGCAGCACAATACTCAATATCGTCAACTAGAGAATCTGTTTCAGGGTCTATAGAGGGTAAGGCATTGCAAGGTTGAACTTGCATAGGGGCCCTACGAGCTTTAGACTGATAAAATGTCAGCTCCTCATCTCCTACCTGGAAATTAAGGGTCTTCCCCCGACATCAATTACCACGCGAGCAGTACACAAGAATGATCGCTCTAAAATAATAGGGGTATAAGAGTCTTTGGGTATGTCTAAGGCCACAAAATCAACGGGAATAAAGAATCTACCGATCTTCACAGGTATGTCCTCTAAGACACCTAGTGGCCGTGATATAGTATGGTCGACCATCTGAACGGTCATGTTAGTGCAATGAAATTTGGTCAAACCAAGTCTCTTAGTGAGAGACAACGGTAAGACACTTACGCTAGCGCCTAAGTCACATAGTGCATTATCAATTAAGTGGGTTCCTATATGACATGGAATTGAAAAGCTACCCGGGTCAGATTGTTTGGGTGGTGTCTTATTCTAAACTAAGGCGGACCCTATTTCAGTCAAAGCTACCGTTTCATGATCACTAATATGCCTCTTACGCGTTAATATTTCTTTCATAAATTTCAAGTAAGTGGGTACCTGGGTAAGCAGTTCAGCGAAAGGAACGTTGACGTGAAGGCTCTTCAGGATATCAGCAAATTTCCCGAACTGTTGTTCGGCCTTCTTGTTCTGTAATCGCCTCAGAAAGGGAACCATGATAGGAATTTCCAACCCTTTATTTCTTTCTGCCAACGTCTCAACACATTCATCATGTTTCTTACTCGATCGACCCCTTTTTCCTCTCGATCGAGGTCTTTCATCAGCAACAACATTCGATCGAGAACAATCAACAACTCGATCGAATTCCCCTTTTTCAGCATCACTCGATTGAGATATGAATTCACTTGATCGTGCCGTTTCCTCAGCAATTTCCTTCGATCGAGGACTTTCCTCTACTCGATCGAATTCTTCATAATCAGCCTTACTCGATCGACCAACAACTTCACTCGATCGAGTAATATTTCCAGCATTTCCTCTCGATCGACCACTAGAAATGAGTCGATCGAGGATTTTCCTCGGATTCAGCATAGTTTCGTCCAATGACGACTGTTCACGCCCTGCAACAGTATTTTCCGGGTCTGATATGTCCTCATCAGTTGAGATTTTGGGTCCTTCATAAGAATGACCGCTTCTCAAATTAATCATATTTATCGTCTCATGTTGGTTCTTGTCAGGTTGAGAGGGTAAATGACCCGGCTTCCTTGAAGATTGATTTGTGGCGAGTTGAGCAATTTGAGACTCGAGTGACTTTATCGATACGTCCTTCTGTTGGTCACTCTTCTGTAACTGGATTGTCAACGGCTGAATCATTGACTTCAACTCTGCCATTTCACTTACACCACTTGAGGAAGCACCTTGTTGCGGTGGTGGAAACGATGAAGGCTTTTGAAAGCCTTGTTGAGATTTATGAGGAGTAATGTAAGCTTGTTGCTGCTGCTGAGGAGGGGTAGGATTTAACACATTCTAACTAGTCCATCTCAAATTAGGATGGACTCCACTCTGATTGTTATAATACGAGCCTCATTGCCTATATTGCTGAAAGGCAAGAACCTGCTCCTTCTTAGTTAGACAGTCAATAACAGTGTGCCTGTCATTACTACCGCACCTCTCACATGAAATGGTTTCTTGTCTAGTCAACAAGTGAACCGTCCATTGATCACCAGCATTCTGCAACTCCAACTTATCGAAACGGTCATTTATGGCTTTTAGCTGAGCCACAACTACATTATCAACAGAATTAACTGTCCGAATACCATATCTCGGGTTCTCATACTCAGCACAATGGGTAGCCATCTCCTCTATTATTCCCCATCCCTTGTCATCGTCATTATTCTTCTGAAATCGCCCATTTGATGAGGCATCTAAGATAGCACGGTGGTCGTCATACAAACCATTATAGAACTGGTTGCATAAGAACCACTGAACAAAACTATGATGAGGAAGAGACCGCACCAACTTCTTAAACCGGCACCAAGCTTCTTAGAAGTTCTCATCTGGTGCTTGCTTGAAACTTGTAATTTTTCCTCTCAGCTGATTAGTTCGTTGTGGAGGAAAATACCTTTTATATAAGGCAAGGGCCAGGGTCTCCTAGTTAGTAATACCGGCAGAGGTTATGTCTAGATCTGTGAGCCATTCACGAGCTCCAACGGTCAAAGAAAAAGAAAATAGGACCTCCTTAATCTTGTCCTGGGTCACTCCCTTAGTAGCGGGAATGGTTGAGCAATAGTCTGTAAAAACTTCCATATGTTTCCGCGGATCCTCACCAGCTACTCCACGATATAAATTCCTTTCGACCAGGTTGATATAAGGACCGAATGTCAAATGTGTTCCCATCTTCGGTCGCAAGTTTGAAATCTTTAGGGATTGAGGCAGCTGTAGGCTCGGTGTGACTCGCGATATTAGGCATTTTCACTGGACTAACGACAGAAATAGAATTATCTTCTTCAAAAGACGGGTCTTATGCAAACAAAAAGTGTTCTAGCTCGGGTTCAAAAGTACTCAAGGCTTCCTTTTGAATCTTTCTCTACAGTCTCCGGCTGTAATGAAAGGTCATTTCTGGTTCAGGATCAGCTGGCACTAACTCTGACGTGTTAGACCTGGGCATAAACAGCACAGGAGAAAATAAATAAGAAGGAATTAAAAATTCCCTGAGACTAAGAGACAAACGAAATAGAACAGACAAATAGGCTAATTGCCTCCCCGGCAACGGCGCCAAAATTTCATACCGTCGTTTTTTTATCAAAAATAAATACCTAAGTACTACTAACAGAAGTCAACGATTCCAAATTAGCCCACTTCGATCGAGTTCAGAAATCACTCGATCGAACACCTACATCTGCCAAACTACTCGATCGACCTATAAAGGCTCTCGATCGAGCATTTTCCACTAAAAACAGCCTTGACTTCGTTTGGTTAGCCTCCTAGGACCACCTTCATGCTTCCCGAGGTATGACATTCTGCTCTAAAATCTCCATCTCCTCAAAATGCATGCTAAGAAGAACAAATAAGGCACGATTTTACTACTTTAAGGTCTATTTCTGCAATTAAGACAAAACAAACCAAAGTAGCCAATTCAGGGCATTTTGCTATACAAAGCAATGAAAATGACACAGAAATGCGTGCAATAAGAGGCTAAAAATATTATATAAATCGCACGTATCAATAAAAAGAAATCAAATGGTCAAGTCTAAACAATTGCCACTTTTATAAAAAGGGCGAAAGTAAAATTCCTCAAAAGTGTTAAAACTAAAAGCCATAAAAGAAAGCTGAAAACAGAGTAGGATCTGCAAAATACTCGCTAGCTAACACAGAAATCCCCAGCAAAGCTAATACCTGTCATGTTATAAAAATAACAGCCACAATCAGTGGGGAGTAACTCGACGTTCTCCCAGCCATATCACATGATATAAATGTTATAGAAGCAATAATATATCAAAAATAGATTGAAATACCAAAACGTATGTAACAAAAATTAATTATCAAACTCACGCTTAAAATAAACGTGCTGCATGCTTAAAAGCAAAATTCCTCAAATGACAGAATGGAAATAATTTAGTTCAGGCTAGATTTTAACTTTAGCTATACTCCCTGATACCGCAACATCTTACACTAGTTTCGGAAACCCAGTGTCACGCAAAGGTGACCAACTCCAAGTCCACTCACTAGACAACAAACTATAATAAGACTCGTCTTACCACGCAGTGCGTAGTCCCAGTCTAAGTACATGTACATGACTCTACGACAATCTGTACCTCCCACAAGGGTACCCAATCATATAGCTGTATAAGAACTCGTATGCCTTAGTTCATTATTCTTTGCCCTTACTTTAATTATTCCAAACTTAAATATATCTCAAGGATAGTATATTATTCATTGTATATCATTCAAATGTTTGTAAGTGAACCACACTCTTATTTCATCAAAACAGTGATGTGACCATAATTAGCGCATATTTAGCCTCGAATTAGCCTTGTTCCCATGCTTTTTAGTGCATATTTGGGTCATTTATTGTCTTTAGTTCTTTGTTTTGCATATTCTTTGAGATTTTGATCCCTTGGTAGGAAAGGAGTGCAAATCTTGCATTTTCATGGCAAAACGAGACTAAATTGATTGAATTCAATGACCAAGCATCAAGGAGAGACAAGATTAGAAGGCCTTTGTACATATGATAGTAGATGAGCAATGTTGAGAAAGGATCCTTGCATCCCCGAGGAAATCCCCAAGGATTTTATGAAGAAAAGGGAAGAAAAGAAGAAGAAATAATGCTGAGCTACAATTCGAGCGGATTGTCCTGAATCCGCCCGTCCTCCACAAGCACAATCCGTGCGTCTTCCTTCAAAGACGCCCGGACAGCAGCCACAGAACCCGCTCGGATTCCCTCGAAGACACCCGTCTTCCCCTGCCTGAATCCGCCCGTCCCGACTCCAATACGCACGGATTCCAGTACAGCGAAATTTCGTCTTCTCCAAGCTACAAAGAAAGAAGCCCTTCCTTCGAAAAATACCGGCTTCTCCCTACTCAATCTAAAAAGTGTAATTACTAGTTTAGCCCTTAGTTAACCCTAATGCATCCACCTAATTTCCACTATAAATACCCCATTAGTCTAATTAGAAGAGGACGTTCTTCTTATCAATTATTAGAGTAGTTAATATCAATCAAATCTCTCTTTAGTATTGTAATCAACAATTAATCAAGTTTTAATACAAGTTTTATTTCCTTAATCTCTCTCTTGTTCATCCTTTATTTTGGGTAATTGAAGATTATTTGGGTTATTATTAGGAGATTGACAACCTCTCAATCAAGCATCAAGTACTTCTTTTATTCTTTGCTTTATTATTGGAATCATTAGTAGGTATAATTCTCTTAATCCCTTTTTAATTATTGTTAATTACTTTAATTTATTCATCATGTTTCCTTTTGTTGGTATGATTGACAACCTTGCTAGCATGATCAACATGATAATGAGTGAGTAGTGACCTAGCTAGGATTAATGGGTAATTAGGGGAAACCAACATGGGGAATGAATCATGCTTAAATTAATATGCTTTCATGGTTTATTTGCTTGCTTGTTTTGATCTCAACTCATGCACATGTTATGTTTGATGAAATGCGAGCCTATGAATCCTTGCATTTTTTACCCATCACCTACCTTTTCAATGAGATTTGTAAGATATAAACCAACTCGAGTCTCATTAGACCATGCATGTTGTTGAGTAGGGAAAACTAAGTCGACTTGTAGGTGTTGTACAATCTAATCGATTCGGCTCCGGGACCCAAACTTTCCTAGGATTGTAAGATATAACCCAACTCAATCCATCACAACAATAATTGCTTGCTTATAATTTGAGAACATGTTTGTATGATCAATTCCCATGAATCCCTTATGAACCCATGATATCCTAGCATTTTTAATCAATTGTTTACATCTTTCCTTTTGTTGCTTGTTTATTGCATCTATTAGATTAGAATCATCAACCCATTATAATTGTGACAACCCCAAGCACAACCATAATTAGATTGAATAATTTGAGTAACCACCGTCCCATGGATCGACCTCGACTTACCACTAACTAGTTGTATGTTGAGTATTATAAATGTGTGATAAGTGCATATTTTATATACGTTCACCCCCTATATTAGCTTCATTTTACATGTCTTTTGGCACTTATCATAGTGTTGTGAGCTAATATTTGTTATTCTAGTGTGTTTGCTTGTCTTAACATGTTTTGTAGGATACTTAAGCTTTTTGGAGCTAAAATACTACAAGATGAGCTATTAGAGTACTATGGCTAAATGAAACCAAGTTTTGGACTAGCATGGAGAATTGGCATGGGTTTGCATGAAGAAATTGGTGGATCAAATTGTGTAATTCAAATGATTGTCAATAACCAAAATCAAGCCCAACTTCAAAGTCCAAGTCAATGGGAAAGCATGGGATTCTAAAGTTCCTAAGATGCCAAATGCTAGCATTAACCGGGTGATTAATCGCACAATTAATCACCAACATTGGATACCCTTTGCAATTAAGATGAGAATTAAGGGAATTGACCGAGAAACACACGACCCCGATCGGGGCCATGCAACCCCGATCGGGGCCATAGTCATCTTCAATGCTTACGTTTCTTCTTCCTCTCCTATAAATAGGAGAGGTGTTCCAAGGCTTTGGGCATCCCATTTTACTTCCAAGTTTACTACATTAAGCCTCAAGCATTATAAATTTTCTCTCATTAGTTTTCATTTCAAGTTTAAGTTGTTTAAACATTCCTTAGTTAATCATTCAACACTTTGTATTTCAAGAGATTCTCAAGCATTTGTTATTCAATCTTTTGGTTCTAGTTATTTGTTTTTCCATACAAGTCTTCCTTATTAAGGTATTTCTTACTACAAGTTTACAATTTACATCATTGCTTTAGTTATCACATAGTTTTTACAATTGTTACTTTAGTTTTGCTCTTTTCATATGTTATATCACCCAATTAATATAATTCATATAACCATGTTTAACATTCTTTACAATTTAGTTTGCATTTTATATCTTAGTATGAGTAGCTAAATTCTCTAGTCTAAAGGCTAGGGGAGCCATGCAAAATCAAACATATAATATGATTAAATAAAGTTTATAATAATTTTGATCAATTGCTTCCATCACATGCTTGCTTTGTTACGCTTAATCTTTGATTATCGGCCGTAGTCGTAGATTAAAACTTGTTTATTCATTCTAAAGTCGAGAGGCACGGAATTGAATTAGAATAAGCATGTATGGTAGGACGACCTAGTCATGGACGAGAGTTTTTCTAGGACCCGGTCTATGGTTGATACTAATGCCGTAAGGTGGGTATCTTTAAGCCTAAGTAATTGACAAGATTATTAGTACCAAGTTTATCATGTTCATATGTTTACCTTTGCATGAGTGACCCGACCCCTTTAGACTATCTTTTATCATATTATTTACATTGCAATTTTCATTAATCATCAAACCAAACAAACTAAAACCAAATCGTAATCGACCTTGATAAAAATCCACCCATAGCAATTCACGACGTAATTCCCGTTTCCTTGTGTTCGACCCCTATTACTACATTAACTTGTGTCTAGGGAAATTATTTTTGCATAGGTACGCGATAAGCCTATCAAATTTTGGCGCCGTTGCCGGGGAAACGGTTTTATTGCTTATTGAATTGTCGATTTTTATCTTGTTTTTCTTTGTCTTGGGGAACACTTGTTCCTTGAGACCGTTACTTATCATTTACCTAGAAATTGTTGTCTTATGCCCAGGTCCTCTCGTAGTGGAGAATTGCTTTCACCGGATTCCGATCCCGAGAAAACCTTTAGGAGAAGACGACGTTTTTGGAAGGAAGTGAAAGAAGCCTCTTCTCCCGTACAAGCCGAAAGTGCTAGAAAGTCTTACTTAGACGATCTAGAAACCCTTGAAGAGGAGGAGGTTTCAAGTTCATCATCTCCACCACCATCACCATCTACTACCAAAAAGATGGTGAAACTTTCCGATCACTCAAAGCCCACCGCGGCCATGCTTCCGGCCGGAATCACAACCACTCAAATCACCGCGCCGGACTTCGAGATCAAACCGGCTTTCATTAGCCTTGTGGAGAGAAAGCAATTTGGAGGAAGTCCTTTGGAGGATCCCAATTTGCATGTGCAAAACTTTTGTGACTATTGCTCCATGATCCGTCAAACGGGCGTCACCCAAGCCCAAATAAGGGAAATACTTTTCCCTTTCTCTTTGAAGGACAAGGCCAAGCTTTGGATAAATAGCCTTGACCGCACCGCCATGGGAATCACCAATTGGGAGACATTGGCTCTTGCTTTTTACCAAAAGTTTTTTCCACCGGAGAAAACTCAAACTTTGAGGAGCCAAATCACCGGATTCCGTCAACAAGCTCTTGAGAGCTTATATGAGGCTTGGGAGAGGTACAAAGAGCTTCAAAGGCAATGCCCACATCATGGGCTAGATGATTGGTTTCTTGCAATAACATTCTACAATGGATGTTGTGCCGAGTCCCGTAGGATTCTTGATTCCGCCAACAATGGGCGGTTTGATCAAATTGACATCGATCTTGCTCATGCCACGATCGAATCTATGGCGGTCCATGATGCCCAATATGTCAATTCCCGAGTTGTGCCATCTAAAGGTAAAGAAGAATCCTCTAACAACTCTGTTTTGCTAGCTCAAATTGCTTTGCTCCAATAACAATGGCGGAGAGGGATGCTAGAGATTCCATTCAACAAGTCAATGCCATGTCTTCAACAAGCCAAATCGTTGTGTGTGAAGGTTGCGGAGGTGCGGGTCATTATGCCGCTCATTGCCGAGCTCCTATGGAAGAGGTAAATGCTTTTCAAGCTCTAAGACAAAGTTCATATCCACCGGGTACATTTTCCAACACATATAACCCGAATTCAAAATTTCATCCGAACTTGTCTTACAATAGCAACAATGTGCTTAACCCTCAACCCCCACCACAACAAAATGCCTATGTCCCTCAACAACAAAAGTATATCCCTCCACCGGGTTATCAAAATCAACAAAGGCCCCCACAAAACAATTACCAACAAAATCCACCACAAAATGGCCAACAAAACAATCAAGGAGTTGGTAAGCTCGAGGGCATGATAATCCAAATGCAAAGGGAATTGTTGGCTCAAATCCAAAAGAATGATCAAGATCATAGTGCCGCGGTCAAGATGTTGGAACAACAAGTGGCTCAACTAGCCGCTTCTAGCTCTCAAAGAAAGAACGGTCAACTACCTCCCCAAGGTGAGCAACCACATGAAACCGCTAATTCTATTTCCTTGAGAAGTGGTTCAAGCTATGATGGGCCATCCATGACTTTGGATGAAGAGGTGGTTGTTAAAAAGACTAAGCTTGGAGGAAATGACAAAAGGAAGGCTAGTGAAGAGCCTATTGTTAAAGATCGTGTGCCATTTCCTCACCGGTTGTTGATGCTAAAGAGGAAGAGCAAGCTTGATGCCAAGAATGTTGAGTCTCCTATGCCCAAAGAAAGTGATGAGGTAATTGTTGAAGAAGTCTCTCCTAATGCTAAGGAGAGTGATGCCGTTCCAACGAAGGTGAGTATTCCCAATGAGAATGAGAAAGATGTGGAGGATGCTCCTCCCAAGGAAGTTGTTCAAGTACCATTTCCCCATCGTCTAGCAAAGCACAAGGAGGAAGGTAAGTTTGCTAAATTTTTGGAAGTTTGTAAGAATTTGCAAGTCACCATCCCGTTTATGGAATTGATTACCCAAGTCCCCTCCTACGCAAAGTTTATGAAGGAAATCCTCTCAAAGAAGCGATCCTTCAATGAGGTTGAGACCATTGCTTTCACCGAAGAGTGTAGTGCACTCTTACAAAACAAGTCTCCCCCGAAACTTAAGGACCCCGGTAGCTATTCTATTCCTTGCACTATAGGCAAATATACCATTGATAAGGCCCTTTGCGACCTAGGTGCTAGTGTGAGTGTCATGCCTTACTCTCTTTATGAAAAGCTTAACATGGGTGCTTTAAAATGCATAAGTACAACATTGCAAATGGCGGACCGTTCTTTAAAGCGACCTCTAGGTGTCTTAGAAGATGTTCCCGTCAAAGTTGGCAAGTTTTTCATACCCGTTGACTTCCTCATACTTGACATGGTCGAGGATTCACAAACCCCAATTATATTGGGTAGGCCATTTTTACGCACCGCGGGTGCGTTAATTGATGTGAAAAATGGGAAGTTGACATTAGAAGTGGGTGATGATCGGGTTTCCTTTAGCAAAAACAACAGCATTAGAAGCCCAATGTTACAAGAGTCTTGTTATTTACTTAGCACTGTGGACTCTTCTTATGCCTCTACTACGCTTGGATCCTCACTAACGGATCCGTTGGAGGACGATGTGGGTGTTGTTTGCCTTGTAGGTGATGATGCTAAGGACGCTATTCCTAAAAGTGGAAAAAGGAAGAAAGGGAAATTTTATTTGAAGAATTTCAAATGGTTGAGAAATGCAAAGATAGCTATGAAATGGAGCTTGGTTGGTGGCGAGCTCAAGAACAAAACTTGAATCAAATAGCTTCCTACGTCGTGTGGGACGTTAAACCAGCGCTTCTTGGGAGGCAACCCAAGCTTTTTATTTGTTTTTATTTATTTTCTGCAATTTATTGTTTTTTGTAGATTAGTAATAAAATACTCGACTTGATAATGTTTCTCTTTGTGATTTTTAGGTGAAAATGGAGAAAAGTGAATTTGGCACGCTTCCCCATGCAAGAACCCCGTTCGGGGACGTGGTTTTCGAAAAACGAGAAGGAGTTAAAACAAATGCGGAAAAGAGTCAAAACCCAAAGAGGAGGTCAACCCCGATCGGGGTTGGGTGGCCCCGATCGGGGTCGTGGTTCTGTGACTTCTTGGCCTTTGTTCTATACGGGTAAAAAAAAAACAGAAGAGGGTAGATTTCTTTCTATCATTCAAACATACCCGACGGTACTCATTTCCTCCTTTCTCTCTCGTCCCTTCACATTTCTTCACTAAAGTCACAAAGAAACATCTACATCCCCACGAATTCATGCTAGCTTGGGGGAGATTAGCAAGTCGAGTAAGTCTTTAATTGCTTTGCATATTAGTTTAGATCTTGCAACCCATTAAACATTATCTCTAGTCCTTCCTATTTTGTGCTTTGAGCCATTTTTATGGTTTGATTGGGTGATTTGGATAGTTGGCACATTGAGGACAATGTGATGTTTTGCTTGGGGGGAGATATTGCATTTGCATATAGTATAGTTTGCATGTAGTGTAGAAAATTTGAAAATTTGAAAATTTTTGAGAGAAATTTTTGCTTTGTGCTTGCTTGTAGCCTACTTTCCTCTTTGCTTATCCTAAAAATGGCTTGTTGCTAATGATTTATTCTTTCATGTTGGGATATTAGCTACATGGGGATGTCTTGACATAGTAGGTGGGAGATGGAGAATGAACCGAATAGGCTTGATCTTGACTTGTGGCAAGCTACAAAATTGTAAGGTAGAGCCTCTTTTTGACCGATGCATCCATATCCGGTCTCTCTTAGGTGAGTGTAGGTCTCCTTATGATGTGTGTTTCATCAAAACGCACAAGTATGGTTCTCATGTCATCTCTTGGTAAGCATGCATTCATTTGTTATAGCATTTTGGAGCCGTTCACATGATATAATTGCCTTTTTGACCCCTTTCATAAACATTTTCCCTAGCTACATTATAACTTGCCTACCCTTGTTGAGCTAGTAGCTTTGTTTGGTTTTGTTTGGGTGCTCAATTGGGATTTGTTTCAAAGTTTGAATATCATGTGAGCTTGGTCTTAATGCTCAAGGAAAAAAAGAAAAGAAGAGAAAAAAATGAAAAAGTTGAAGTGATGTAATTGGAAAATGAAAGAAAATGAAAAAAATGAAGATGGAAAAAAAATGAATGAATGAGAAAAAGCATGAAAATGAAAGAAGGAGTATGAATTGAAAAGAAAGAAAAAAAGAAGAAGAAAAGATGTAAGAAATTCTCAAGCATTATACTTATATTTTGGAGAAATTTCTTTGGTTTGAATTGAAAAATTGGGTTAGAATTGGGATTGAGCATCCTTAAATTTTGGTAGTTGCTAGCTTGACTTAGCTCCACATTACCATAATTCATTTGTTCCCCCTTCTTACCCATGTTTATTGCCTTCTTTCTACCCATTTGGCTTCTTTATCATGCTTGCATTTGATTGTTTTGGCTTGCTATTTTTGACATGTTTACCATATTAGATTGCGGGCGCATTATTATAAGTCGAGGATAGTTGAGTGTTTATTCACAAAAATTGTCCTTTCACATAAAAAGAGTTTGAGTGCCCCGTGAGAGTCCATAAGTCAAAGGATCATGCAAGAGCTTAAAGGTTCATTCAAAGTTTTCTATGCTACGCCGTCATGTAAATCTCAACCATGCTTTGCTTTATTCCTTGCCCATGTTGTTTTGGGTTTTAAAATCATTATGCTTAGCTTGTTTGGGATATTGTATTTGATGGGATTTGGTTTCTTGCTTGGGGACAAGAAAGGGTTTAGCTTGGGGGAGTTTGATAAGTGCTTATTTTATATACGTTCACCCCCTATATTAGCTTCATTTTACATGTCTTTTGGCACTTATCATAGTGTTGTGAGCTAATATTTGTTATTCTAGTGTGTTTTCTTGTCTTAACATGTTTTGTAGGATACTTAAGCTTTTTGGAGCTAAAATACTACAAGATGAGCTATTAGAGTACTATGGCTAAATGAAACCAAGTTTTGGACTAGCATGGAGAATTGGCATGGGTTTGCATGAAGAAATTGGTGGATCAAATTGTGTAATTCAAATGATTGTCAATAACCAAAATCAAGCCCAACTTCAAATTCCAAGTCAATGGGAAAGCATGGGATTCTAAAGTTCCTAAGATGCCAAATGCTAGCATTAACCGGGTGATTAATCGCACAATTAATCACCAACATTGGATACCCTTTGCAATTAAGATGAGAATTAAGGGAATTGACCGAGAAACACACGACCCCGATCGGGGCCATGCAACCCCGATCGGGGCCATAGTCATCTTCAATGCTTACGTTTCTTCTTCCTCTCCTATAAATAGGAGAGGTGTTCCAAGGCTTTGGGCATCCCATTTTACGTCCAAGTTTACTACATTAAGCCTCAAGCATTATAAATTTTCTCTCATTAGTTTTCATTTCAAGTTTAAGTTGTTTAAGCATTCCTTAGTTAATCATTCAACACTTTGTATTTCAAGAAATTCTCAAGCATTTGTTATTCAATCATTTGGTTCTAGTTATTATTTTTTCCATACAAGTCTTCCCTATTAAGGTATTTCTTACTACAAGTTTACAATTTACATCATTCCTTTAGTTATCACATAGTTTTTATAATTGTTACTTTAGTTTTGCTCTTTTCATATGTTATATCACCCAATTAATATAATTCATATAACCATGTTTAACATTCTTTACAATTTAGTTTGCATTTTATATCTTAGTATGAGTAGCTAAATTCTCTAGTCTAAAGGCTAGGGGAGCCATGCAAAATCAAACATATAATATGATTAAATAAAGTATAATAATTTTGATCAATTGCTTCCATCACATGCTTGCTTTGTTACGCTTAATCTTTGAGTATCGGCCGTAGTCGTAGATTAAAACTTGTTTATTCGTTCTAAAGTCGAGAGGCACGGAATTGAATTAGACTAAGCATGTATGGTAGGACGACCTAGTCATGGACGAGAGTTTTTCTAGGACCCGGTCTATGGTTGATACTAATGCCGTAAGGTGAGTATCTTTAAGCCTAAGTAATTGACAAGATTATTAGTACCAAGTTTATCATGTTCATATGTTTACCTTTGCATGAGTGACCCGACCCCTTTAGACTATCTTTTATCAAATTATTTACATTGCAATTTTCATTAATCATCAAACCAAACAAACTAAAACCAAATCGTAATCGACCTTGATAAAAATCCACCCATAGCAATTCACGACGTAATTCCCGTTTCCTTGTGTTCGACCCCTATTACTACATTAACTTGTGTCTAGGGAAATTATTTTTGCATAGGTACGCGATAAGCCTATCAATGTGTTTGATTGGATGTGACCCGACGACATCACCCATCAAAATGGCACCATTGCCGGGGACGGTGTTAACTTGATTTAGATTTTCTTATATTGTTATTAGTTGTGTCTTTCTTTGCCTTGGGGAAGTAAAACTCCTCAAGGTTTGTTCTAATTATTTTCGAGTTGTTTGATATTTTGCATGTCTAGAAGGTCACAAGGTGATTTGTTACCTTTTGATCGTGAAATCGAAAGAACTTTGACAACCAATAGGAGATTTGCTAGGAGGAATTTGAGAGGTATTAGTGAGGTAGTGGATATTCAACCAACTATTGAGTTCATCAACCCTTTTGCAAGAGAAGGTGAGGAGAACCCAACACAAAATACCCCACAAAATCAACCTATAATGCTAAGTTTTCATCACATTCCGTACCCACCGAGGAGAACCTACCCAATGGTACTCCCACACCAAAACATTTGACCGGAAATTTTATTGCCAAATCCGCCTTTATCCAATTAGTCGAAAGGAGCCAATTTGGGGGGATGCCTAGTGAAGACCCTCATTCTCATATGGAAACCTTTTGTGACTATTGTGATGCGATTTCTCAAACCGGTGTAACTCAAGACCAAATTCGATGGGTCTTATTTCCTTTTTCTCTAATCGGCACCGCGAAACAATGGTTGAAGGGCCTTGATAAGGCCACTCTCGGAATTGATTCTTGGAAGAAGTTGGCTCTAGCTTTCTACAAAAAGTTCTACCCACCGGAAAAGACTAACATGCTAAGAGCTCAAATTACGGGTTTTAAGCAAAGGGATGAAGAATCTTTGTATGAAGCTTGGGAGCGGTTCAAGGGAATTTGTCGCTCATGTCCTCACCATGGACTTAGCGAGTGGTTCTTGGTACAACAATTTTGTAACGGTCTATATGAAGATTCAAGGAACATTCTCAACATGGGATCAAATGGAATGTTCACCGAAGTTGATGACAATCCAACATGGAACAAGATTGAGGAAATGGCGGTCCATAACTCACAATATAGTAGACCTCGCGAGGCTACTAGAGGAGGAAAGCATGAAGTGGACTCCGTTACTCAATTGGGTGCTCAACTTAGTGCTCACATTGACACAATCAATTTGAAGTTTGAAAAAGCTATGGCTAGACTTGAAGAAGCCTCAAAATCACCAAAACATCATGTTAATGCCATGACGGCATCCTCATCAATCCCAAGTGGGATATGTGAGAATTATGGAACTTTGGGACATGACCAAAGTGAATGTAGGGGAACAAATGAACAAGTGAATGATTTCCAAGCATACAAGAGTGGTACTCCTTATTCCAACTATTACAATGAAAACATTAAATTCCATCCAAATCTCTCATACAAAAGCCAAAATGTTCAAAATCCTCAAACAACATACACCCCACCTCCCATGAGAAACCAAAATCAAAGACCCTTTTACAACCAAAACCAAGGTTACCAAAATCAAAATCCATACAATCACCAAAATGACCAAGGTTTTGATGTTCAAAAAGCGGTCCTCCAAATGCAAAAGAATCAACAAGAATTTTTCACTCAAATGCAAAAAGATAGTCAAGCAATGGAAACCACCATCAACAACATTCTAGCTCACACCAAGATGTTGGAAAACCAATTGACTCAACTAGCATCTTCAAGCTCACAAAGACAAAAGGGGCAATTACCACCTCAAGGTAATCCCCCAAGACATGAAACGGTTAGTTCCATTCACTTGAGAAGTGGTACGAGGTATGAAGCACCGAAGAAGCAAGTTGAGGATGAAGTTGTGGAAGCTAGTGATAAGGAAGAAATTGTGCAAAACTCCAAGGATGGAGAATCATCAAAAGAAGAAATTTCAAAGAAAAATGAAGACAAGGTCAAGGAGAAGGAGCCCATTGTGATTAGACTTCCTTTTCCAAGTCATCAAGCCAAGCCCAAATTTGATGACCAACTTGGAAAGTGTATGGAAATTGTGAAGAATTTGGAAGTCTCGATTCCTTTCACGGAATTAATCAATCACGTGCCGGCCTATGTGAAATACATGAAAGACATCCTCACAAAGAAGAAGTCGATCCGGAAACTTGAGACTATCGCCTTCACTAAGGTGAGTAGTGCAATACTTCAAGGGAGTTCACCTTCAAAACTAAAGGATCCGGGAAGCTTCTCAATACCGTGTACCATTGGCGACACCACAATCAACAAAGCCTTATGTGATCTAGGGGCTAGTGTGAGTGTTATGCCGTACTCGGTGAGTAAAAGGTTGGGGTGGGAGAGCTTAAATGCACCAATATCACACTCCAAATGGCCGATAGATCGACGAAGACACCATTAGGGATATGGGAAGATGTTCCCGTACGAATTGGGAAGTTTTTCATCTCGGTGGACTTTGTCATTGTTGATATGGAGGAAGATTCCAACATTCCAATCATTCTAGGAAGACCCTTCTTACACACCGCGGGTGCGGTGATTGATGTAAAACATGGTGAGCTCACCCTAGAAGTGGGAGATGAGAGTATAACTTTTAATCTTGACAAGACTATGAGAGCTCCCCGTTTACATGAACCGTGTTTTAAGATCGATCATTATAGTCGGAAGGATGAAAGGAAGAAGTCGGAACTCCAATGGAAGAAGAAAATTGAAGATGCTCCATTCAAAGAGCAAGTGAATTGGGACAAAGAGAGCTTGCAAAGCTCATCAAAGACAAGCAATGAAGAAGATGGCCTTATTGGCCAAGAAAAGGAAATGGGAAAGTTGTCTCCATCAAATCAAGAGATTTTCAATGATCAACTTAATGAAGTTTGTGGTCTTTGGGACGACGAATTTGAAGGGATTTTTAATCCCTACATTGGTAATGCCATCGATCAAGACCGACAACAAGGGCCAAGGTCTATTGAAGACCTCTATCATGATAATGAACAAGCGTTTGATTACTTTTTCAAGGTGTTGAGCAACATCAACAACACCTTGAACATGCCCCCTTGACATCTCATCAAGAATGAGAGTTTGGTGGAGTCCTACCTAAACCACCATTTGTAAATATTTCTAACTCCCTAACTTGCATTTCAATTCTTATATTGCATTTTTGTTATTTTTGGATTTTTATACTTTGATCAAGATAATTATCATATTTGAGAGAAGTGAGGGAGGGACTAATAATTTCAATTAATGTGTAGTGCTTTAGCTTAGTGTGGGGATGGTAATTGCCTAGGCTATCCATGCCTTAGTAGTGCCCCCACAATGAAGAACACGAGATATGAAGAAGAATGGAAGAATGACAAGGGATATGCAAAGTACACGGATGGAACTGAATCCGGGTACAAAGAGGTCGAATCCGAGCGGATTCAGGAGAATCCGCCCGTCTTTAAGCAATCCGGGCGTGTTGGGTAGAAGACGCACGTCCCTCTGAGCTGAACTTTTGAAATATTTTTGACTGTAAGCAAATCCGGGCGTCCTGAATTCAAATCCGCCCGTCTTCAAAAATCCGCCTGTCCTGAAGGGAAGACGCCCGTCTTCTTGGCTGAGGAAAACAAGAAAAATCCCTGTAAAGGAATCCGCCCGTCTTCTGCAGAAGACGCCCGTCCCGTGTTTGAAAATCCGAGCGTCTTCACTGAAAGACACCGTCTTTAGGCGAGTTTTTCCCAACCCAGAAAAGGCAGAATCCGCCCGTCCCGAGCAGAATCCGCCCGTCCCGAGCAGAATCCGCCCGTCTTGCCCCTGCTTTTCAAATTTTTTGGGTTTTATAAACCCCCTCCCACATTCATTTCTTCATTCCTTCATTCATAACACTACTCATAACCCTCAAAACCCTCATCCTCTCCATCACAAAAACAATATTCCTCAACAACATCCAACAAAATCAAATCAAAACATCCTTTTAACAACAAATCAATCACTCCTCTTTCAACAAAAATCAAAACCAAGCACAAAATCTTCAACCTTTGAGTCGATTTTTGAATTCATAAAGGCAATGCCTTTCACCTTTAAATCGATTTGGGTACACTACAAATTGAAGATTTTTCACTCTTTTATTGGTTTAATTCATCAATGGCAAGGACTAAGGGAGCAACAAAGGCAACAAAGGCAAAGGCACCAAAGGCAAAGACACTTTCATCAAGGCAAAAGAGTTTTCAAGCAAAGAAAGCATTGACTATGGTGGTAGAAAACCCAAACTTGGAAGTGCAACAACAACAACAACCTCCCATGGGAGCAACAACATCTACTACTCCGGAAATTGCTCAACTTTCAAATTATCCGGAGGTAATTTTCATTTCCAAATCCCATAGGGACACTTTTGCCAAGTTTGCTAGAAAATCATTTCAATCCACCAAGTTTATTTGTGAAGATACCTTAAATAAGTTGGGTGTCCTTGAGCAAACTAGAGCCTTCTTTAAAGCCATGGGGTTGGAGAAATTGTTTGAATCAAAAGAATTGACATACCCCTCCCTTACCTTATAATTTTTGAGTTCTTTGAAAGTTAACAAGGTTGAGACTATGGAGACCATCGAGTTTCGTCTAGCTAATTTTAGTAGGCACATCTCCTTTGAGGAAATGGGTAACGCTTTGGGTCTTAGTGATTCTCCGAGTTATTTTAAGAATGTTGGCAAGTATGACCCCGACCCTCTTTGGGAGGCTATTTCCGGAAGGAAATTTGAGGACTTTCATGCGAGTCGTGCTCTTTTAGTCCACCATCCGGGCATAAGAGTATGGCACAAGGTCATAGGAAACACCATCATTGCAAGAAAAGATACCAACCATTTCACCAAACTCGATTTTGTTCTTCTTGAGTCGGCTTTGAACATTGGAAGGGAACACACCAAGCCTTTCAACTCTCTAAGGCTTTTGGTGGATAGATGGTTAAATATTGATTGCGGGAAGAAAGGCACTACCGTTATTGTGAATGGCGGCCTAGTCACTATCCTAGCTAAATACTTTGATCCTAACTTCAACAAAGATAACAAGTATGAGGCGAAAGAGGGTGGTCATCTCATTGATATTCATACTATGATACACAAGTACAAGTGGGTTGCCCATAACCCTCTTGACACCAAGTATGGATGGCTCACTAGTGAGGCTAGATCTTTCACTTTGCCTTCGAAGATTTGTCGATTAAGCGTCCACCGGACCAATTATCTACTTCCCCTTTCAAAAGAGGCCGAGTACATTATCCAACAACAAAGGGTGAAATTGAAATTCCCTCCTCTTCCATTGTCACACCACCCTACCCTTTCGAGTACCAAGAGTTCAAGCCCGATGGCGTTGAAGCAAGAAATGATTATTTGACTCTTCTCATGCAAGAGATGCACAAGCAAGCTTTCGAGGATCGGAAAAATGCTTACTTAGCCCAATATCCACCCCTCCTACACTTATCTAGGCAAGGACTACTTGACCCATCATGTCCTTTGCCTAGTTGGGCGGATAGGGAAGTCCTCTTTCCGAGTGCATCTAGGGTTGTTCCGGGTGATAATGAGGTTGTCGGTAATGAAGAAGTTGATGATAACATTGATGAAGAAGCAAGTGAAGAAGGAGAAGAGTATGATGAGCAAGGTGAATAAGAAGGTGAAGAAGCGAGTGAAGAGGGAAGTGGCAATGAGGCCACTTCTAATGAGGAAGATGATGATAGTGATGATATGATGGAAGATTAGCAAGCTTTAGAGGCTCCTACCCTCTTGAGGTTTGTCTATTTCTCTCTTTGTTTTATTTATTTTTATTGATCATTGTTGGAGTAGTCCTAGCACCATAGAGGACTAACACCGCGGCCCCATTGAGGTGTTCTCATTTTATTGTTCCCACCTTTCAAAATCCAAAATGACAAAATTAGTTTCATGCATTGCATAGTATGTGCATGAACTACACCCATCCTTGGACATTAGCAATAATGTCTAGATCGGTTTGGGGAAGTTAATGCATACACAACGGGAGGTAATCTAAATTATCCTCTCCGTCATAAACAAAAACCATGCATCATGTAGTGTAGATTAGTGTAGCTTGCATTTAGTGTAGAAATCATGCATCATGTTTGCATAATTTCCCATCATTTTGGCCATTGAGGACAATGCCCATATTAGTGCGGGGATGGAGAATTCTAACTTAACTTTTATTCAAAAATCCAAATTTTTTTTAAAAATTTCGAAAAACCATAAAAATTTGAAAAATTGAAAAACCCAAAAACATGTTTATTTCTTTTGTAGTGTAGTTATGTATATATTGTTGTATATATTGTATATTGTTTGTTCTATCCTTGTTCACATTGATTGACTACGCCACATCCGAGACATGAGGATCATGAAGACCGCATGGTATGATCTTTCCAATCTCCTTTTTCCTCTTTATGTTAATGACTTTGTGGCTTTGTTTTGATTGATGCGGTATAACAATGTGAACTTAGGACTTGCATTTAGTTTATATGTCTTATTAGTTGATAGAATCACTTGCATTAGAATGTATATAATAGTTGCATCATGGCATGTAGTTGCATTTAGATAAAACATTTTGAAAAGTGCCTAATTGAGAACTTTGACAAGAGCAACTAAGCCATTGCAAATACTTTTTCACTTAAGACTTTGCCTACTAGAATGGTTGTAAAACACCCTAGGTTGTGTCATACTAGTGTCTTTTGACCCATGACCCAAAGCCTAGTCAAGGGTTTGCATGTGAGTCACCTATCCAACCCCGTGATGCGATGTGGACTTGGTTAAATTGTCTAGGTGACCTTGATGGACCTTGTGGTAAGGCAACCCAAAAATACTTTCTATCAATAAGCTTGAAGTGCTCATTTCGAAAATTTTGTTATGTGGAAGTAATTTATTGCTAAGGAATCCTCAAATGTTATGAAATGTTAAAATGTTAAGAATTTTAGTTGTTTTGATGGAGGCGTACCACTTCGATGTGCTTTGGAGAGGGATCCATTGAATTGGGCCCCCACACGGTTGTGAATTCGACCGCCCAGAGACAGAGTGACTATCACCCCGAAAAGATATTGTCTAGAGGTTAACCGGTTGCCTAATAAGCGATTGGCAAAAGCAAAGGACACTAGCCCGGAAGGGACAAACCCCATCTCTAATTTTTGAAATGTGAAAGTTAAATGAGGACAATTTTGAATACTATTCATATCCACCCTTTGTTTATAACGATTTGAGCATTTCATTCCCAAAAAGCCTTTTGTCAAACCACTTTGTCGAGCTTGGGACGATCCATGACCTTTACTTTTGTAGAAAATTCGAGACTTGTCATGTCATATGCTACTAGCATCATAGGGATCATCATTCCATACCATCCGTTCGCTCTTAACGAAAGCATTTGGAAATTGAGGACGAAAGTAGTCTAGTTTAACACCATTTGGAGGTGATTTAGTGCCATCCTCTTAGCCTTAGTAATTTGTTGAACTAGTATTTGTGAAGGATTATATGCTCTTAAATTTGTTCTCTTTTAGTTGCCTCCGCCACTTGATGAGGAAGTGGCTATTCCTTTTGTAGATGCATCCATTATTTGATTTTGTGTGCTTAATGTTTGGATGTGTCGCCATTTTGGCAAGACCCACCTTGCCTTGCAAGAAGGCATCCTACCTCATGGTTGTCTTGTTGTGAGTTGAAGGGGCGGAGTGAGACCCGCTAATTGTCTCATATCGGCTATGTTATTAGGTTAGTTTAAATAATGGTCCTAGTCTTTATCACCTCTTTACTCGGGACGAGCAAAGGTTCAGTTTGGGGATATTTGATGTGACCATAATTAGCGCATATTTGGGTCATTTATTGTCTTTAGTTCCCATGCTTTTTAGTGCATATTTGGGTCATTTATTGTCTTTAGTTCTTTGTTTTACATATTCTTTGAGATTTTGATCCCTTGGTAGGAAAGGAGTGCAAATCTTGCATTTTCATGACAAAACGAGACTAAATTAATTGAATTCAATGACCAAGCATCAAGGAGAGACAAGATTAGAAGGCCTTTGTACATATGATAGTAGATGAGCAATGTTGAGAAAGGATCCTTGCATCCCTGAGGAAATCCCCAAGGATTTTATGAAGAAAAGGAAGAAAAGAAGAAGAAATAATCTTTGAGCTACAATCCGAGCGGATTGTCCCGAATCCGCCCGTCCTCCACAAGCACAATCGTCGTCTTCCTTCAAAGACGCCCGGACAAAGACCCACGAGAATCCGCCCGCATTCCCTCGAAGACGCCCGTCTTCCCGCTCGAATCCGCCCGTCCCAACTCCAATACGCACGGATTCCAAAGATCAAGCGAAAATTTCCTCTTCTCCAAGCTACAAAGAAAGAAGCCCTTCCTTCGAAAAATACCGGCTTCTGCCTGCTCAATCTAAAAAGTGTAATTACTAGTTCAGCCCTTAGTTAACCCTAATGCATCCACCTAATTTCCACTATAAATACCCCATTAGTCTAATTAGAAGAGGATGTTCTTCTTATCAATTATTAGAGTAGTTAATATCAATCAAATCTCTCTTTTGTATTGTAATCAACAATTAATCAAGTTTTAATACAAGTTTTATTTCCTTAATCTCTCTCTTGTTCATCCTCTATTTTGGGTAATTGAAGATTATTTGGGTTATTATTGGGAGATTGACAACCTCTCAATCAAGCATCAAGTACTTCTTTTATTCTTTGGTTTATTATTGGAATCATTAGTAGGTATAATTCTCTTAATCCCTTTTTAATTATTGTTAATTACTTTCATTTATTCATCATGTTTCCTTTTGTTGGTATTATTGACAACCTTGCTAGCATGATCAACTTGATAATGAGTGAGTAGTGATCTAGCTAGGATTAATGGGTAATTATGGGAAACCAACATGGGGATTGATTCATGTTTAAATTAATATGCTTTCATGGTTTATTTGCTTGCTTGTTTTGATCTCAACTCATGCACATGTTATGTTTGATGAAATGCGAGCCTATGAATCCTTGCATTTTTTACCCATCACCTACCTTTTCAATGAGACTTGTAAGATATAAACCAACTCGAGTCTCATTAGACCATGCATGTTGTTGAGTAGGGAAGACTAAGTCGACTTGTAGGTGTTGTACAATCTAATCGATTCGGCTCCGGGACCCAAACGTTCCTAGGATTTTAAGATATAACCCAACTCAATCCATCACAACAATAATTGCTTGCTTATAATTTGAGAACATGTTTGTATGATCAATTCCCATGAATCCCTTATGAACCCATGATATCCTAGCATTTTTAATCAATTGTTTACATCTTTCCTTTCGTTGCTTGTTTATTGCATCTATTAGATTAGAATCATCAACCCATTATAATTGTGACAACCCCAAGCCCAACCATAATTAGATTGAATAATTTGAGTAACCACCGTCCCATGGATCGACCTCGACTTACCACTAACTAGTTGTATGTTGAGTATTATAAATGTGTTTGATTGGATGTGACCCGACGACATCACCCATCAAACAGAAAACTTAAACTTTACTTCCAAAAGTATAAAATTAATTCAAGGAGTTTAAAATAGATAAGTCACCGTAATTAAACTTTAAAGACCATCCCTAGACTTACGGTTTGGTCAGAATAAATTACTTCTGAACAGCTCACCTGTAAAACGCGTTTATGACTTTTCTCAAAGATTCATTTTTATAATATATTTTACTTTTGGTACAGTGGCTAATCTTTTGCTCAAAGAAGCTTTATATTGTCTAGTTATGTTTAAAATTTTGCCTTGCCTTAAAATGTTTTCTAAAATTGGATTTATGAACTGAAACATTATGGGTGACGTTTTCTGACAAATTTTAGAAATGAATTTTTAGACCCCTGATACTTTCGTCCTTTGAAGTTGGTCTTAAAAATAAAAGTTGTAGCCAAGAGCTAGAGGAAACCATGAGAGTTGGCCTTGCGTCATTTCAATTTTTCTGTATTTTATTATGAATTTTACAATACTACTGTTCAGTTTTATAAACTAATATAGAACTCCGTCTCAATAAGCCTAAGTAATAAGTCTTAAAGTACCTTAAGTCAAGGGATGGTCTTTAAAGTTTAATTACAGTGACTTATCTATTTTAAAGTCCTTGAATTAATTTTATACTTTTGGAAGTAAAGTTTAAGTTTTCTGTTTTGAAGAAATAAAAGTGTGGTTCACTTACGAACATTTGAATGATATACAGTGAATAATATACTATCCTTAGGATATTTGTAAGTTTGGAATAATTAAATTAAGGGCAAAGAATAATGAACTAAGGCATACGGGTTCTTATACAGCTATATGATTGGGTACCCTTGTGGGAGGTACAGATTGTCGTATAGTCATGTACATGTACTTAGACTGGGACTACGCACTGCGTGGTAAGACGAGTCTTGTTATAGTTTGTTGTCTAGTGAGTGGACTTGGAGTTGGTCACCTTTGTGTGACACTGGGTTCCGAAACTAGTGTAAGATACTGCGTTATCAAGGAGTATAGCTAACGTGAAAATCTAGCCTGAACTAAATTATTTTCATTCTGTCATTTGAGGAATTTTGCTTTTAAGCATGCAGCACGTTTATTTTAAGCGTGAGTTTGATAATTTATTTTTGTTACATACGTTTTGGTATTTCAATCTATTTTTGATATATTATTGCTTCTGTAACATTTATATCATGTGATATGGCTGGGAGAACGTCGAGTTACTCCCCACTAATTGTGGTTGTTATCATTATAACATGACAGGTATTAGATTTACTGGGGATTTCTATGTGAGCTAGCGAGTAGTTTGCAGATCCTACTATGTTTTCAGCTTTCTTTTATGTTTTTAGTTTTAACACTTATGAGGAATTTTATTTTTGCCCTTTTTATAAAAGTGGCAATTGTTTAGACTTGACCATTTGATTTCTTTTTATCCTTGAGAATTCTATACATTCTCATTTTATGACAATTAGAATTTTTATCATTGTGTATTTAATCCCATTCGACAGTTTTTCCGCAACTGTTTTGCACTAGATTTTATAGGGGATTACATGTGGGACCCTAAAAGAAAACATCGATGGAAAGGAGACCAAATATAAGTTCAGCCTAAGGGGTAACCAAGGTTTAGGTGTAAGAACTCTAAGGGAGTGTGATCCTAAATGATTATGATCCTAAGGGTAGAAGTGTATGAACTCTACGGAAGTTGTGGTGTATGAACCTAAAACACTGGCTTATGAACCTAAAAGGAGATGGGATCCTAAGGGTTAGTTTAGGAGCTATTGGGATACTAATTTTGGTTTCGGACACATGCATCCAAGCTTTCTATGGTATGGGAACTACAAAAGGATTTATGGGTTTATGAACCTAAGGACATTTGGTATGAGAGCTTTCAGGTTTACGAACCTAAGGGAAGGAATTTTAGGATCTAAGAATCTAGGGGTAAGAATTCTAACTTTGGGTTTACAAACCTAAGTAAGGAGGCTCTGGTTTAGGAACTTCTGGAGAACGACACCTTTGCTGAACTCCGTGAGGAAATAATAATATTGAGGGTAGCAGGACGTCGGTAGAAAGTGCTGGGGAATCTGCTTGCGTCGGTCTCAATCGAACTCTGGTAAAAACTTGAGGTTGAATCTGCTTGCGTCGGTCTCAAGCGAATCGTGTTTTTCAAGAAATACGTGGGCTGTAAGCGGCAACAAAATCTCGCTGGGGAACACATCGAAGATTAGGAATATCTTGATCGTTATGGAAGAAACCTTGAGCACCACTTGTGAATACTACTAGGGAAAATCTTGACTGCCGCTGAGGAGAATGAAGACTTTGAGCGAAGCCCCCAGTTGGAGTGAGCACTGCTTCTGATACTCACCTGAATGGTTAGTAGCCACACAAGAGCGCAATCTAATAGGCAAATAGCACACAACACATGAGGAAACACAATTAGCACATGGACCTCAAATGAGGAAGGAAACACACAAGTTTTGAAAGCTCTTTTCTTCATGAAATTTGTTGTTATAAAACATGAAATTTGTTATTTGTAACGCGTTATGCATATTCAATGGGCTTTTAGATGCATGAACTCACACGACATCGACTCACTAGGATGCAAGACGATAGACTGACGCAACATGGACATAGATTTGACGCTACACAGCGATGAGTTTGACAGACTTTTGCTTAAGTATGCGCAACCCCTAGCCAAGTGTGGGTGACAATGCGTATCAGTTCCAAAGGTAGAAGAATTTCAAGAATGATGATGGCATATAAAGGCAAGGCATAAGCCATAGATCAGCTGTCTACTTTGGACATCCTTTTGCTGCCGTTTGCTATAAAAGAGACCCCTCTTGAGGCACGATAACTTGGAGAATTGATCTAGGACCTTTGTCATTGTCCGCACCGAGCACTAGTTTGACTTAAAACAAGAGAGGAATAAAGGCAGGGTGGTATCTCGGAAGAGAAGCCCCCAGGATGAGAAGATTACTCTGGAATTTGGTAAAAAGGAGACTGGGCGACAAGACGAAGGAAGGAGCCCCCATTAAAGAGGTATAAATGGAAATTGTGGTTGGAAGGTTGAAATGTTGATTGTTGAGGTAGGGATGGTTGATAATTGGGATTGAAAGTTAAAAGTGGGGTTGGTTGTGTCCTTGAAGTTGAAAGTTGATCATTGGGATGGTTGTGTCCTTGAGGACTGCCTGCGTATTCACGTGAAGTGAAATCAAACCAGATCGTAGTTATGAGGTTTTGTTAATTTTATTTGGGTGTTGTGGTTGTATCCTTCTTGTGTAAGAAAGGACTGCCTACGTATCCACCTGAAGAGGTGAAATCAAACCATGCTCGTAGTTATGAGGTGTTAAGCCTGGAAATCCGCAGACCTTCCTGATCAGTATCTCACTTGAACCTAACTACCAGGCTGTCAGGGTGTCAGGCTATCAGAGCACATGAAGATAGGCGCCAGGCCATGGAAAGGACAACGATCAAAATATCATAACGATCTTAGACCATATACGCGTGTTATAAAGGGATTATATACGCAGCATTAAGTGTGAAGATTATGAAGTAAATGCAGTAATTAAGGGAGAAATAATTGGCAATTACTACTGGTAATAATGGAGAATAATCTGCCTTTAATGCCAGATCAAGCAGCCATTCAAGATGGAAGCTTATATAAAGAACACTTTGAAGATACTAGAGGGCATCTCATTCATACGCAAGAAGAAGCATACACAATACATAGAGAAATATAAGCATTATTATTATCATACAATTATTCTCCCAAATTACATAGTGAAATCCTCTCCTGGCTTGGTGCCCGTGGTTTTTTCCCATTCAAGTGTTTTTCACGTATAAAATTACTTGTCTTATTGTTATTGTTGTTATTTCATTTACAGCTTATTATTGTACCCTGACAACATGATCTACAGACTATCTAGAGCTAGTTAACCCTACACAGTTTCACCCTGACCTGATTTCGCCTTGCGCAAAATCCATACAAAACAATTGGCGCCCACCATGGGGCATCTAGCTCTTTAAACCCTTTTTTCTTATCTTACAAAAACTCAAAAAACCTACAAAAATGGCCCAACCCACCGTTGAAGAACAATTGAATGCAGCTCTCCAAAAAATCGCTGAGTTGGAGAGCCTGAAAGAAAAAGTGGCCCAAACTGAAGCAGAAATCCTGCAATTAAAAGAATCTGAGTCAGCCCTGAAGCAAAATTTGGAAAAAACCCAAGGGGCAGGCTCTAGATTCCAACTAGGAACCCCATTTTCATCAATCATTAAAAACATTGACTTTTCCAGTTTTGGGAGCCCAAGTATTCCTAAAGCCATTAACGTAGATGGTGATAATGAACCAAAAGATGATGATAAAGAGAAACCTGATGAATCTGCAGCAGCCATCATGATGGCAGTAGTTCAGGAGATCAAGAAAGTCAACGAAAAATTCGATAAGATACCAGGAGTACCGCCAAAGATGGAAGAAGTCGCCTCGACAAATATCTTTGATTCGCCTTTCATAGACGAAATAGCAAAAGTAGATTTACCAAAAAAGTTCACAATTCCATCCATGAGGGTCTATGATGGAACCACGGATCCACAGAATCATGTGGCTCTTTACAAGCAGAAAATGTTGGCTGCATCTATTCCCAGCGAGTTCAGACAAGTTGGCATGTGCAAGGGATTTGGAACGACCCTGACTGGCCCTGCCCTGCAATGGTACATCAATCTGCCAACAGGCAGCATCCACTCCTTTGCCAACCTGATCAACAGTTTCAACCAGCAGTTTGCGAGTAGCAGGGAGTTGGAGAAACGATCCAGTGACCTTTACCGAGTTACACAGAAGCCTGATGAAACTCTCAGGACATTTCTTGCAAGATTCAACAAAGATAAAGTATCTATACCCAGGTGTGACGTTGGAACAAAGAAAGGAGGCATTCGAGACAGGGGTTACTACCATGTAGTGACTTATACAGCGAACTCACTAAGTATCCCTGCCACACCTTCGAAGATGTTCAGACCAAGACTCTTGCTTTCATCAGGCTTGAAGAAGATAAAAGCTACAAACTTGGATCACCCAGTAGACCAAAGGATCATGAAAGAAGCAATAGGAAAAGCAACAAAGGGAACAATTATAGACCTACCTCATATTCCGAGCCGGATCGGTCGGTTAATCGGCCTATGAGTATCAAGGTAAGGTTAAAGTTTATCCACCTATCTCCGAACATAACTTCGTGTTGATATTGCAGGATTAATCCGGAGACTTGACAACATGGGATCACCGTTAGATGGCCCGGAAGTCGAAAAATCCAAATCCCAGAAGAGACAATTCAAAATGGTGCGAATTTCACATGGATATTGGACACACCACGGATGATTGTTTCACCCTGAGGAAGGAGGTAGCCTACCTGTTAAAATCAGGGTACTTAAAAGACCTGATCAAGATGAAGGGCAGGAACGCAAACTAGGATAAGGAAAACCAGGAGCACAAGCAGGATCGTAGTCTCCCTCCACCACCACCAATCTATGAAGTAAAATTCATATCTGGTGGTTCGCAGATTTGCGGCCTGACAAGTTCAGCAGCAAAGAAGATAGCCAGGACACCAAGGACTGTGTCACCCTGCAAGCCGGATCTTATCCCGACAATCACTTTCAATAATTGTGACCTGGTGGGCATCCCTGATGTTCATCATGATGGCCTGGTAATTTCTATGCAGATTGGAACAGCCGCGGTAAGAAGGATCCTGGTAGATGGAGGCAGCTCAGTGAACCTGGTCATGCTTCACGTACTGAAAGCCATGAAGATAAACGAGGATCAAATCATCAAGAAATCCAGCGTCCTAGTAGGATTCAGTGGTGAAACCAGGAGCACCCTAGGAGAAATCCACCTCCCAACCTACGTGGAAGGAGTCTCATCCTATGAGAAATTTGGAGTCCTTGACTGCCTGTCATCCTACAATGCTATCCTGGGCAGACCAAAGGATTCACAATGTCAAGGCCGTACCATCAACCTATCACCAGTGTATAAAGATACCAACAGAATGGGACATAGCAACAATCAATGGGGATCACAAGACAGCCCAGGAATGCTACACAACAGCCTTGAAGCCTTCTAAGGCAGGTAAGTCCCTGGCATAGCAATTACAGTACTCTGTCAAGAGCACCTATGTGGCACTTCCCAGAATGGAAACAGATCAGGTAATCCTAGACCCTGAGTACCCTGACAGGTATGTTTTGATAGGATTTGACGCACCAGATAGTGTCGCCCGAATCGTAAAATTCCTTAAAAATAAATCATCTTGGTTTGCTTGGTCACATTTTGATATGACCGGAATTAGCGCTGATATAATTACTCATAAGCTCAATGTTGACCCATATTTTAAGCTGTCACAGACAGAGAAAAGGCGCAAATTTGCGCAAAAAGAAACACCATAATAAACGAGGAAGTAGAAAAACTCTTGGATATGGGGATGATCGGGAAGTAATGTACCCTGAATGGTCAAGCTAACATTGTTGTTGTGGAGAAAAAGAATGGGAAGTGGAGAGTCCGTGTAGACTACACCGACCTGAACAAAGCCTTGTCCTAAAGATCCATTCCCCCGCCTCATATTGATTCCATGGTAGACGCCACAAAGAGGCCACGAAATGCGACATTCATGGATGCATCCAAAGGGATTCAATCAAATAAAGATGCACCTGGCGACCAGGAGAGTATCGCATTCATTACGGCATCGAGGCATATCTTTGTTACACTGCCATGCCTTTTGGCCTGAAGAATGCAGGGGCAACGTACCAGCGCCTGGTCAACATGATGTTTAAAGACCAGATAGGCGACATCATGGAAGTATACATAGACGACATGGTGGTGAAATCCAAGAATGCAGAAGATCATGTGAAGCATCTAGAAATAGCATTTTGAGATATTAGAAAATTATAACATGAAGCTAAACCCCGCAAAATGCCACTTTGGAGTCTCTGCAGGCAAATTTCTCGGATATATGGTCACAAAGAGAGGCATAGAAGCCAGCCCTGAACAGATAAAGGCTATCCTGGTGTTGGGAAATGTGTCCTCAACAACAGTGCGATCACATGATTTAAATATCATTATTAAATCTCATATAAAGAATACGTAAGGGATGATTCAATTATATAGTCGACTGATCAACATTAATCGGTAACGATTGGCTTGCGAGAGTTTGACGTTACTATCGTGGGACGGTGGTGGTCAGTTGATCCCTTAAGGTCACACCTAAAGGATGATGCCCTTATCTATAAAGTTGATTAATTGTATGACGATGCAAGTTGATCAATTCCTTAAAATTGAACAATTCGATTTGTGAGAGAGAATAAATATCTTATTGTAATGGGATTAGATAAGATTTATTTTAGTAATAAAATGCTTTGTTACTAAAATTATTTATTGTTTGAGAAACAATAGAGATAGGAATGAATGGTTAATTATAATTACAAAATATTGTGAATTATAATTACATGAGCCATTTTATTTATGTGATCAAGTATCACTAGTCAATTTGTTGAATGTAATTTAATTAATTTATAAAATGATATTTATGTGATAAATATGCATTTAATTAATTAATAACATGTATCATACTACATGTGACATATTGTGTGACAAATGAAAAATTGACAAAATAAAATGGTAGTCCATTTTATGGTACTTGGACCGAAATAATAAGAGTGATGGGTGTTAGTGGGTGAATTATTTTATGGGATAAAATAAGCTAATGATGCCTAGTCTACACCTAGCCTTACATGCCTAAGGTTTTGATAAGAACAAAAGAATAAAGTAAGATGCCTTCTTTGGTATTATGGTAGTACTCCAACCGTGAGTCACATTTCAAGGAAGGTTTTTGTTCTTTAATTATTTCTCTTACATATTCATTCATTCAACACATGCAAAAGTTGATGCATACCTCTCTCTTACACTCTTCATCTTTCTCCAAAATTAGAGAAATCTTGATCCAAATTGTTCTAAAAGATTACTAAAATTATTAATGTAATATATGAGTGTTAGTAATCAAATTTAAGGTAGACTACTAAACAAATATCTAGTTAATATTATTTAGTGGGGATAAGGAATAGTCTTGGGTGCAATCAAGAGGAGAATCTCTACTTTGAGATTTGAATGTTCATCCATTATTGGAAATCTCAAGAACTAACAAGAAGGAGATCTTGTTGGTGCCCATATGATGACCGAAATTTATATGGTGAGAAAATGATTTCTTCACTTATTTATTTTAGTTTGCATGCATAAGATTTGTAATTTATTTTATGACTAAATAAATTTGAAACATATAAGAATATGTTAAGTAATGAGATATAGATTTCTAACAAGCGGTATCAAGAGCACAAGGTTGTTTGCATGCAAATCGGTTATTGTTTTTCCGAGTTATATGATTAACATACAAAACTTGTAAATTTGTGTTATTATGATATATCACGAAATAAATTTATGCATGTTAAAGTTTCTGGTCCTAAAATGTTTTGAGGATATTTTGGTTTAATTTATGGATTTTATTGTTCATTTTATATGATATTGACATTAAAATGTGATTTTTATGATAAAAATGTCATTTTTGGACGAAAATTAGCTAAACTTCGAATTTTACAGTGGTTTTTGGATATGTTTTCACATATATTATTTTTAGATGATCTGGAAATTTTCATAATTTTATGAGTTCTTATGCTCGAAATATGGATTTTTCATGTTAAAAATCAAATTTAAATGAAAAATATGTTAATATGAGAAATATTTCGAATCTGGTCATAGAAATTTAGTATGTTGTCACATGAAATTTTACAAGATTTGTGTAAAATAATAGGCTATAATGAAGTCTTCATGCATGATTTATGGATTTTTGATAAAAAATAGCATAAATAGTGACTTAATTAGTGAAAAATTGCTAAAACATACTTCATGACTATGGATAAACGTCACATGTTGCATTTTATTATCTTTTTCAGATCTAAAATTGAAAAGTTGATGAATATAATTTTTATCATGTTTTTATGATTTTTATTGATAAATTCGATAAACCGCAACATTGTTTTTCCCGATAACTTTCGAATTTTTTAACCTAAGTTTTTGAAAATTATGAGTGTCATGGTATTTTTCCAGAATGTTCATGAGTTTAAATTTCAAATTTCAAATTTATTTGAAATTTTTGTGATTTAATTGAAGTTTATAGCATTTTATTGTAATTTTGAGTCCATTAATGAACAATTTTAAGTAATATAAGTTAATTATAGTCAAATAGTTGGTGAAGACTAATTTTTAATCCTAAGAAGTTAGGGTAATTAACTTGTGCATAAATATGAATTTATGTAATTATCGTGATTATAAAACGTTGAATCACGCAAATCCGTAAAAACCGTGTAATATACGATATTGGCTCCTTAAAGGCGATTTAGAATAAAATTGGGCATGTTCATACATATTATAATGCTGAATTTTATTTATGATTGTCATAATTTTATTTTATATAATTTTGAATTATGTAATTTTTACTTAGTATGGCCTTAGTTTTTAATTGGTATTACCCGAAATGTATGGGAATATCGATTCAGTTGTAATTTGTTGTGATCTCGTATCACCATTTTGTAATTTAATAGATTTATTTTATTTTAATTACAAATGTATAATAGAAGATTATGTAATTTATTTATTTCGGAGTTTCTTGAAGACGGTGTCACTCAAGAAGGAAATACATTAAAGACAGTGTTACCTCGAGATGCGTGGCTCAACCGAAGTTCAAGGGACCAATGGAGTTGGTTTTCGAATATGTAATAGTTAATTAGATTTTCTGTTATTAGGAAGGCCATACTAGGATTTAATTTATGCTTTGCATTTTATTTATATGTCGCATGCATCGCTAAATTGCCATAACTAAAACATGCATTGTCATTTTAATCGAGTTTATCGACTGTGTCAATTACAATTGTCGTAGGTCACCGCTTTAGTTCACTTAAAACGTGATAAATAATAAATTGACATGACCTCTCGCTAAAATAAACAATTGAGACTTAGCCTTACCAAAAATTAGAAACCCATGAAGTACCAGTTTCGCAAGGGAGTTGAGCCGGCTTTACCGTAAGACAAACCTTGTTACGTTGGTGAAGTGGGGTGATAAATGTCTATCCACCGAATTTATGTTAATGAAGGGTATTTCGGCACACCGTGCCCTAAGGTGATATGGGTTTGGATCACGGACACATTTATTCGAAATTTGGGTTGAACTCAACGAAAGTATTCACGACGTATTTCCGGATGTGTTTCGGGCTAGAGATAAAATATTAATGTAATTTTATCGACCAAGAGTTCTAAAAGTAGAATCGATTAAAGAGTTAATCCACCGAGTTATATTGATAAGGGGTATTTCGGCACACCGTGCCCCAAGTCAATATGAATTTGGATCTTGGAATCATTTATCATAGTTGGGTAGAGGTCACTATGTAAATGCTTTACTTGTTATTTACAAGTATTATTAAAACGATAAATGCTATGTTTTCCACTATTCCATATCATATTGTTCTATTTCTTTACCACAATTCATATATGATATCATTTCGATTTTTGATTCAAATCTCCATTAAAACATCGTAACTAAAGACAAAATTTGAATTTTCTTCTAAAACCTCAAATGAACCATTGCTAAGGATCTCTTGTAAAGAGTATAGATTAAAGTTATTCATTATCAAACAGGTTTTTGATTCTTGACTAACACATCTACTTACAATGAATTGTTTCTAATTTTGGTAACTAGATTTGTTGGAAATCAAAATTGACCAAAATAACGCAACCACTTCAATGAAAGTTTTAAGACTAAAACGAACAAATGAAGAGTAATCTTCATGAATTCAATTTTGCTTCTCAAAGCAGAGACTCATTGAAATGAGTGGGAGCATTCTCTTAAACCGTTAAGATGAGGACGAGGTTCAAGAAGTAAAGATAATAATGGAATTGATACAAGGTAATGTTAAAAGTAAAGTTATTGAGAAATGACGATACTAAACCTATCAATCCCGACCAATAAAGTTTCCATTGTCTTAAATGTTGGACACAAGAAAAGAAACTACCCCAAATTATTGAACAATCAACAAGTTAGTTGTGGGACATCTAATGGGACCTTCTTCTTTAAATGTTTATTTGATTAAACATAAATTTTGCTAGTACCACTTCGTCAATATTAGAAACCAGTGGAGGTTTTCATCTTTGTATTCGACACATAAGATGATTAGAATATGACGACTAGTAACTATAATGTCGAGAGATAGAGTAATTATGTACTCAATCTAGTTTTTGGATTTAAAGTTGTACTTAATTGTGACTATTAAGTGCATAAACTCTAAATAAGAATATAAACTTGTTAAGATACAAAAGAGGTTTTCACTTTTGTGACCCTATACACCACGATTTGATGTATGGCTAGCCCATTATCAAGGTGATTATATTCTAAACCAAACTAGAATGATATATCATGTAGATGATGTAAGATTCAAATTGGTAACCCAAGATTAAACCTTAAATTTTGGAATGATGAACGCAAGGAGTTATCGAGTACTCTTGAAACCATTAGATTGTTAATGGTATATGCGTATCTTGTATTCAAAGCAAGATGTCTCGTGCCTTTTGGTTGAAAAGGAGATCGAGGTTGTAAATCATTAATCCAAAATAGGTTGATCATTTTTCTTTTACCAACGATTTAATTTGACGCTAATATGTTCACTTAATAAGGTAAATAGAGAAATCTTTGTAGAATTTCAAAGAGTTCAAGGAATCACGATTTAGTCGTGATGGGATTATCAAAGTGAAGACTTTGATATAAGCCAAAGGAAATGTGATATAGTATCACAAGTTAATCTCTCTTAGCACGCATTATGGAATAATGTGTGATTAGATAAGAAATCAAACGCTATTCGATATGGTTTGGACTTCAATCAAGTTACTTTGAGTTACTTGATTCTTTTGGGGATTTTATCATTTTGTCTAAAATTATTTTCCACTAAATCATATGAGATATGAAATGGTAATGTACCATATTTGTAAGTTTTCACAAGAAACAAATGCTCATTTTTCCCTTTTTAATAATCACGAGTACACCGGGTTTGTGGCTCGTGAAGTTGTCTTTCTAAAATACAAGTTTATTTCTAGAAGACAGAGTGGGAGAAAATTATTCAAGAGCCACAAAGAATGTTATGTCGCAAGAAACTGGTCTTTTTTTGGCTACATAAGACGTTTTGTATAAGACGTTTCTTTAAAACCTAGGAGGTTAAATTCGTCACTTGTTAAAAATGATGAATTCATGCTACTTTTATGAAAGTAAAGAGCCTATAACTTACAAAAGAAATTGTCTGATTCAAGTTGATTACTTCTGGAAAGTAATAAACATATGACTTACATGAGAGTGTTTAAGTCACAACTCAATATAAGGCTTAGAGCCATGAAAATCCAAAATAAAAAGGCTTGATTAGTGACAAAGGGTTTTGCACTAATAAAGAGAGATTTCAAAGCTTGATTGGTGGCAAAGAGTTTTGCACTAGTTGAAATGCTTAAGTCTATTTGGATCTTCTTGGGGATTATATATCATTATGAGATATATAGCGAGTGAATCTAAGACCCACTTCTTCAATTAGAAGGAATGTATTCAATACATGTTTTGAGTTTTGTAGATTCTTGCAATCCTAAGATAATGTGAAACTTAAGAGAGAATCTTAAGTAGGACATCAATGAGTTGGAATCAACATTTTCATCATGTGATAAAACTTTTCTCGATAAGTCGAGAAGTTGTGTTTATACATGGAGTTTAGTGGGAGTTACGGAAATTTTAACTAGTCTTATATGTGGATGACATATTGATCATTGCGAATGATTTAAGACTTTTGGAGTAATATAATACATCTTTAATATCTAGATTTATGTAGATAAATCTACATGATATTAGCGTCAATAAGAAGTCTTATGTTGATAAGATTCATGACTAGTTCAATTAAATTGAACATATTTGATTGATTCCATTTGCTTCCGCTGCCGGATTAATTAAATAGGTAATGATGTATAACACTTCATATGCTTTGAGTATGATGAATTGTTTTCAAATCGAATTTAAGTAATCTTTACCAAGTAAGCCATAAAGATTACCCTTAAGTACTTACAGAAGCATTAAGGATATAATGCAAAGTGTTTTTGATGCAATTTTGTGTAAGGGTGTTACACAAGTGACAATTGACAATTGATATTGCGCATGGTTTCTGACAAAACCATAATCAAAACACATTAGGATGGTTAAGATACCATTGTGGCTATGTTATTTAAGAAATAGATTTTCTAGAATCGTTCTAGGCAATAAAGAACAATGAGAAATATTTACAACGGAAATTGAGTACACTTGCAATCATGAGATGTGCAAGAAGAATGAGTCCTGCACACCTGTGAAAATAGTGGGAGCTATTCTAAGGCTAGAGGACCTATGTCTTGATTGTATCTCGACACGTACTCAGAAAGTTTTGTGATGCAAATGTATACATTACAAAGGAAAACGAGTATGTAGTAAGGTTGAGTAAGGTACAAGAAGTTGATAAAACCTACTAACCAAAGCCTTCTTATAGGCTTAACGTGATGAGTCATGCCATTTCAATTAAATTGAAATGAACAACTACATACAAGATCAAATTAGATTATAGAACATGAAATAGTAATCAGGCATTGACTATTCATATGTGATAATCGCATTTGTCATTCGAGTTTTACTTTAAAACTCTTTTACTATACTTTGTTACATCCAAACGGGTTGTAGAGACAATTGAACCCCGTTAAAGTGAACACGGATTAGCATTGTATTGGCCTATAGTCACTTGTATGAGGTGACGTCTCGAAGTGACTAGAGTGTGATGCGATTGATGGCAAGTTCAAGTGCCATAGAGTCATGTGAGATGACTAGTCGATCACATAGGCAGACTGTTAGGAACACTTTGTCGGGCAAAGACCGCTTATAGAGTTCTGCAAATTTATATAGCCTGGTCGTGGCGAGAGCTACTATAGTATTCTAATGAGTCGATTCTTTTGACTAAAGACTGTTCGCCTAAGATGGCACGGTTTCAGATTAGCTTTGATTTATGTTACTACGACCTTCGTAAATGGGGTCAAATGGGCATATTTTGGGTTATGATGGCTGTGGCTAGTCGAAGGGAATAAGTGCGATAGGAATTGTCCACCCCTTTGTCAGGGTTAAAACAATATCTCAGGGCCACTCGAGGAGTAATGAACTGGAAATGCGTGGCCACGCTCGGAAGGTATCCATGGTGGATAAATTCTGGTCAATCAGTTATTCTCCAGATCGAGGAAACCACTCTCGATATGATCACTTGGAAGTACGACCCGAAAGACATCTTGCATTGAGTGGGAGATAGTAATAGGACAAGAGAATTGGTGACGCACACTTGTCGAGGACAAGTGGGAGATTGTTGGGAAATGTGTCCTCAACAACAGTGCGATCACATGATTTAAATATCATTATTAAATCTCATATAAAGAATACGTAAGGGATGATTCAATTATATACTCGACTGATCAACATTAATCGGTAACGATTGGCTTGCTAGAGTTTGACCTTACTATCGTGGGACGGTGGTGGTCAGTTGATCCCTTAAGGTCACACCTAAAGGATGTAGGTTAATATCCGTATACTACCCTTTAATTGCAGGACTATAACGTAAATTTAGACATGCAATTTATAGTCATAAAACGATAAACACAATGAAATGATTAATGTATAGAAATAACCTCGGGTCCTTTAAATTGCGGCGTAAAGAACAGAAATCAAAGCAGATTTCCTCCTAATCGTTACACCCAAGACTTTGTCCGAGATATGCCCTTGTGCTAGAACAGTGTTCTCCGATTGCCTTGCAATATAGGGAGAACTGATGTGAGTTTTGTCGAGATGAGAGATCTCAGGTTTTTCAGAGGAGAATGCTCTTCAAAACCCTAGTTTTTCTGCAAATGAAATTGTCTAGGTCAAAAGGAGAGGGAGTCTCTCCTTTTGTTTGGTTCGGCCGGACCGAGTGCATGCATGGGGAAGTGGGCTTCCACTTCCTCTTAATTTTAGCTCGAGGTCCAGTTCGCCAAATGCTAAAATGTATATGACGGGTTTATATTATAAATTGTTATCGGTTATCGGAAATTAAGGCATCGGCTAATAATACGGGTTAGCTGAATTATTAATTCGTGTCCGACAAAGCGATATTGTATAATTATATTCAATATACATTTAATTAAATATAAATCGTTTATATTTAATTTTACGAATTAATCAGTTAATTCGCCATAGCCCATGATATTTAATCCGTATTAAATACAATATCTCAACATCACACATTTGACTAATTACTAGTCAAATAACTCGGACTAACTGGTTAGTCAATTTTGGCATCTACATGACAGTATTTTCATACCGTCACATCTCTCGAACGTATCCTATAGGTGTGACTTTTAGGGACCAATTGATCACCGCCATCCGTATGACAATAACGTCAAACTTATCTAGCAAGCCAACCGTTATTGATAAACGTGGATCAACTGATAATAATACCAAAGTATGCCCTTTGATCCTTTTAGAGGTTTATAAGTCCTTGCACTAACTGTTAAGGACACCAACCCCAACAAGCTCCCACTTGTCCGTACAAGTGTATGTGCAATGACGTTATCCGCACTAACCGGAGGACACAAGCTCCAACAAACTCCCACTTGTCCGTACAAGTGTATGTGCGATAACCGATTCTCATATTCATTTAAAAATTTCTCCCACTCAATGTAAAACAATTTGCAGATCCGGATCCGCAAAGGTCGTATTTTACAATCGATCTGTATCTAGAGTGGTTTCCCCGACTAGAGAGTAACTTAACCGATAAAACGAATCCGTATCCGAGCATGGCCATGCATTTCGATTCTGACTCCTCGAGTGGCCCCGAGAAATATCGAGTACCTGATAAAGGCTGAATATTTCCTTCAACTCGACTCCTTCCGATCTAAGCACATCATGAAATGACCCAGAAAAAATCTACTTGGCCCCCTGTTACGGATGACCGTGAGAAAGAAACCAAAGTCACCCAAAATCTGCCGTAGTCTCAAGAGACAGTCGATAGTCAAGAGATTCGACTCTAAGGATCACCATGGATGTCCTATCCACGACCGGGCAACGAATGTTATAAAACATTTAGGACTCCACGTCGATGTCACAATGGTGTCCTACGAAATATCCGTATAAATCGCCTCTGTGATTGGTCAGTCAACCGGTTGACTTATGGCTCGTTGAACCCACCATCAACCAACGTCACAAAATAATTGCCGAGTTATCAGCTCATGTGGGCAATTAAGGACTAACAATATATGATGTTTGTTCGATTCACTTTGTGGTGTTCAAAATCGTCGTACAATTCCACATGAAAAACAAAATATATATATATAAAATATCAAAACGATGATGTCGTATAGAGTACAAAGGAGAATGAATCTGATCCATAAAAGAGTACTACAACTTAGGAACACGTTTGATTCCCATGGAATTAACGTGCCCTTCATGCTTATCTTGTCGTAATGCTTTAGTGAGAGGATCTGCTATGTTGTCATCAGTAGCAATCTTTTCTATCACTACTGTCTTTTGCTCCACGTAATCCCTGATTAGATGAGCTTTCCGTTGTACATGTCTAGACTTGTTGCTAGACTTTGGCTCCTTAGCTTGAAGATGGCACCACTATTGTCGCAATAGATGGTGATCGGGTCATTCGAACTAGGCACTACAGATAGCCCATGTAAGAATTGACGCATCCATATCGCTTCCTTTGTAGCTTCGCACGCGCATAGTACTCGGACTCGATCGTAGAATCTGCTATGTAACAGTTTGTTTCGAACTCTTCCAAATGATCGCAGCCATTAAGAGTAAAAACGAATCCCGACCGAGATTTCGAGTCATCACGATCCGTTTGGAAGCTAGCATCTGCGTAACCGGTTGCGCATAGCGTTTGAGAGCCTCCATAAGTCAATGCCCAATCTTTAGTCCTCCGGAGGTACTTAAGAATGTTCTTGACAGCCAGCCAATGTGGTTCACCTGGTTGCTGTTGGAATCGACTTGTCATACTCAATGCATATGCCACGTCCGGACGTGTGCATATCATGGCATACATGATTGATCCTATAGCCGAAGCATAAGGAATCCGTGTCATGCGCTCTTTCTCTTCCTGTGTCTCCGGTGCCCGAGACTTGCTCAAATGCACCCTGGAGCCATGGGAAGGAACCCTTCTTGGAGTTAGTCATCTTTGAATCTCTCTAGGACTTTGTCTATGTAAGACTCCCCGATCGAGAGATAACATCCGTCGTGATCTATCTCGATAGATGCGGATGCCTAGAATTCTTTGTGCCTCTCCCAGATCTTTCATCCGGAAATGGTTCTTCAACCATACTTTCACCGGTTAAGAGAGGTATGTCATTCCCAATCGTGAGTATGTCGTCAACATACAATATTAGGAAGACAATCTTGCTCCCACTCGACTTGATATATAGACATGGTTCCTCGACCGATCGAGTAAATCCATTTTCTTTTATCACTTGGTCGAAGCGATGATTCCAACTCCGTGATGCTTGCTTAAGTCCATAAATGGAACGCTTAAGCTTGCACACTTTCTTAGGATGTTCAGGATCGATGAAACCTTCGGGTTGTACCATGTACAACTCTTCCTCCAAAAAGCCGTTTAAGAAGGCGGTTTTCACATCCATTTGCCAAATTTCATAGTCATGAAAAGCAAACGATCGCTAAGATAATCCGAATGGAACGCAGCGTAACTACGGGTGCAAAAATCTCATCGTAGTGCAAACCTGGCACTTGGGTGAAACCTTTTGCAACTAGTCGTGCTTTGTAGATATCTTGCCGACCTTCCACGAATGCTTTATCTTGTAAAGCCATTTGCATTGAAGGGGACGAACCTTAGCAGGTAAGTCAACAAGATCCCACACGTTGTTCTCATACATGGAGTCCATCTCGGATTGCATGGCCTCAAGCCATAGTTTCGAGTCAGAACTAGTCATGGCACCTTTATAGGTTGCGGGTTCACTACTCGTTAAGAGTAGAACGTCATCTATGTCATGTTCCTCGACCATACCGATGTATCTGTCCGGAGGAAAAGAGACTCTTCCCGACCTCCTAGGTTCCTCAGGAATGTTCACCGCAGCCGGGATTGAAGGAATAGGTTCCTCCAATAGTTGCTCGGTATTTGGTTCTGGAATCTCCGACAGGTCGAAGGTTCTATCACTCTTTGCATTCTCGAGAAATTCCTTCTCTAAGAATGTCGCACTAGCCGCAACAAAAACACGTTGTTCGGTTGGCGAATAGAAGTAATGACCACGTGATCCTTTAGGATAACCTATAAAGTATGTCTTGACCGATCGCGGGCCGAGCTTATCTTCAAGTCTCCACTTGACATAAGCCTCGCAGCCCCAAACCCGTATAAAGGACAAGTTAGGGACCGTTCCCTTCCATAGTTCATATGGAGTCTTGTCAACACTTTAGACGGACTTGATTAAGTATTAGAGCGGCCGACAAAAGAGCATAACCCCATAATGAATCATGTAAAACCGTGTGACTCATCATGGATCGAACCATATCAAGTAGTGTTCGATTTCTCCGTTCGGACACACCATTCAACCGAGGTGTTCCAGTGGAGTTAACTCGTAGGGCAATCCCACACAATCCTTTAGGTGTTGATCAAACTCGTGAGAAAGATACTCGCCACCACGATCCGAACGCAGTGTTTTAATCTTTCTACCTAATAGGTTCTGCACCCTATTTTGGTATTCCTTGAATTTCTCAAAGGATTCACTTTTGTGCTTCATTAAGTAGACATAGCCATATCTACTCAAATCGTCCGTGAAAGTGATGAAATACCTATAGCCTTCTCGTGCGGTGATTGACATAGGACCACATACATCCGTGTGTATGAGCCCTAATAGGTCAGCAGAGCGCATTCCAACACCTTTGAAGGAAATCCGAGTCATCTTACCGATGAGACATGATTCACACGTGCCAAATGATTGAAAATCAAAGGCCGAGATAGCTCCATGTTTGATGAGGTGTTTTACGCGTTTCTCATTAATGTGTCCCATACGGCAGTGCCATAGATACGTTTGATCTTTGTCACCAACCTTTAACTTTTTATTCATTATGTGTAATATTTCCGAGGTCCGATCTAAAACATAAATTCCGTTCATGGAAACGCCTTTGTCAGAAATCATATCGTGTAATGAGAAAATGCAAGCATTGTTTTCTATTACAAATGAAAAACCAAGTTTATCAAGCGCAGAAACTGAAATAATGTTTTTCGAAAGACTAGGAACATAATAGCAATCATATAATGATAACTCAAATCCGCTTGGAAGTGGATCACATATGTCCCCTTGGAGATGGCAAAATGCTACTCTTGCTCCATTCCCAACACGCAGTCCACCTCACCCTTTACGAGGGGTTCGATGTTTCGGAGCCCCCGCACATGATTACACAGATGAGAACCACAACCAAGATTCAAGTACCCAAGTTCCGTAACTTGCGTGGTTAATCTCAATCATATGAATAAAAGTAGAAGAGAGAGAAGACATACCAACAGGTTTAACACGACCCGCCTTTAAGTCCTCATGATAAACAGACATGTGCGTCTCCAATGCCCAAATCATGTGGCAATGGTGGCATTCCATGTTTTCACTCTTGCTCTTTGTCATGCCTGATGAGTTACTCGCCTCACCAGGACCACTCTTACCTCGAACCCGACTTCTTGAACTTCGCCTTACCTCTTTGTTAGGTTTGCCGGAGCTTTGCCCTTACCTTTCCCTTTGTTTGACACAACGAGAACATCCTCGTTTCGAACTCCCACCGAACTTCATGTCCTTCTCGGTCTGTACGAGGAGGGAGTGCAATTCATGGGGAGTTTTCTTCAAATCATTCATATAGTAATTCGCTCTGAATTGCGAATAACCATCGTGGAGTGAGTGAAGAATACGGTCGATAACAATATTCTTGCTGATGTTACGCTTAAAGGTCTCCGAGTTTCTCGACATTCTCAATCATGCTGAGAATGTGTGGGCTAACCGGTTGGCCCTTCTGGAGTCTCGCATCAAAGAAGCGAGTGGTATGCTCATAGGTCACGATTCTCGGTGCTTTCGAGAATTCCTTAGTGAGCGTGGTGAAAATCTTGTTTGCACCATGGGCTATGAAGCGTTTCTGCAAATTGGGTTCCATTGCAAAAATAAGTACGTTCTTTACCGCACCCGCTTCTAAAGCGAAATCGTTATACTTGTCGATCTCGTTTATTCCACCGTGGGGCCAGTTTAACGGCATGGGCTCAAGCGGATATCCGAGCTTTCCGTCCAGCGGCAAGATTCCGTAATGCCGCCTCCCGATCCCGCGAAGTTGGATCCGTCATTCTTCGCCGAGTAGACCGATTCATCCGACTCATGAAGATCCTAAGCCAGGACTCACGGTCCAATGTGGCACTTGGCATTGGGTTATCACTTGAACCAGCCATTTGATGTTTAGCGCTTTAATACGTGATCTACACTGAAAAAGAAGGAAAAACAAAACGAAATAAGCAACTCATCGAGGTGATTTAAGTCTATTTTAAAATTCATTTTAAACATGTAGACTCTCCCACTTGCATAATTGATCTCCCTCAAGAATGATACAAGTGATCCCAAGACTCAATTTCTGTAAACTGATAAGCCAACTGTTTAGCTAATTCTTCCGGAAGAACTCTTGGTCGATAGATTTCCGTAAATCCTATCTATAGTCCACCATAGTCACAGGATCGTACGAGTGACCATAGTGTTGAGATAAAATAGGTCAATCGGTTCCAACTTACCCGACGTAGAAGGGGTCATAGTATGCCTACCGACGAAGAAGGGACTCATTGGAGTTTGACCTATAAAGACTGTTCTCAATTTTTGTTTATACGAGGAAGATCCCATCAACTAAATTATAATTCATTTTAAGTGAACGAATAACTAGCGTCTGCGTGAATGAATTAATTTGGGTGATGGCTTAACATGATCGTGTGACATACGAATGTCAAAGAAAACTAACTCGTGACCTCTATATGTGTCAGTTTTCATGTAATAATTAGGTGGTTTGGTTTTTAGGCGGAAAATGATGCAAATTATCGTAACAATGAATAAATAAAGTAATGCAATACGTAAATAAAAAATTTCCTAGTGTGGCCTATCCTAGTAAAAGAACATAATACAACTTTGGAATCCACCGTTGGACCCGAAAAGCTTGTCTTGATGTTCCATCTTGATCCAAGTAGCGGGAGTGAGCATCTGGTCTCCATCTTTGGTCTTCTCAAAAATTACAAATTTATAATTACAAAATATAAACCTATTTACATTCTAATTAAAACTGTAATTACAAGTGAAAAATCCAAAACGGAGATACAAGATCTCAAAATACAACCAAGACCGTGTTCCATCATTACGGTAACACGTTCTACTAAGGCCACACTAAGTTACAATCAATTGTAAAAATTAAATACGTAATTAAAAGGCATTCACGGCATTCATAAATTAACGATAAATAAAAAAGCATCAACTAAAAAAAAATTCATTCGTGACATAATTCCGTAATTATGTTAAATTTATCCAAACCACCTTTTAATGATTAAAATTCATGTGATAAAACCGCTTCTATCATTTAATTTTAATCCATTATAATCCGTCATTTTAAAGACGCTTTAAAACAACTATATGGTACGTGAGTGAATCAATTCACTATTAAGCGAGTGTACTATATCCGTATAAAGTACATATTTAAGCCAAAAGAAAATTTAAATCAAAAGAAACAAATTTTCAAAGTCATAAAGATTTAAAATCCCTCGATCCAGGGACATAAGTGCTCGATCGAGGACAGAGGGCTCGATCGACCAACCGCAAGTCGATCGAGAGGTATGCTAACCAGGAGGTGCTCGATCGACTAAACTGGAGGTCGATCGTGTACCTATATCAGCAAAACTACTCGATCGAGTACGAGGACAACTCGATCGAGCGAGGGGTTTTGAAAGCGTGTCGATCGAGTACAAGAAGGACTCGATCAAGCAAAAAATTTGAATGCAGGTCGATCGAGTACAAAGGGACTCGATCGAGCAAAAATTATATGAAAAAAGCCACTCGATCGATTAAAAACATGGTCGATCGAGTGCAAAAATCTCTGGAAAATCCAAAACCCTCGTGAAAACATATTTCGAGACAAAATCAATTGCAAATATGATCAAAAACGCATTAAAACAAATTTGACAATTGACAAAACATGACATATTGTTATAATCTCTGTATAAAACAACAATATGCAAAAACCAAATCGAAAAAACATGAAATTACCGTGTAATACATGACACGGTTTGAAAAAAAATCTGCCGTGTATACTAGGCACGGTTTTCAAAGCAGAAAATCATCGTTTCAAAAACGTTTTATGAAAAACACATGAAAAATTCACGTGGCCTCGCTCTGATACCACTTGTAGGTTAATATCCGTATACTACCCTTTAATTGCAGGACTATAACGTAAATTTAGACATGCAATTTATAGTCATAAAACGATAAACACAATGAAATGATTAATGTATAGAAATAACCTCGGGTCCTTTAAATTGCGGCGTAAAGAACAGAAATCAAAGCAGATTTCCTCCTAATCGTTACACCCAAGACTTTGTCCGAGATATGCCCTTGTGCTAGAACAGTGTTCTCCGATTGCCTTGCAATATAGGGAGAACTGATGTGAGTTTTGTCGAGATGAGAGATCTCAGGTTTTTCAGAGGAGAATGCTCTTCAAAACCCTAGTTTTTCTGCAAATGAAATTGTCTAGGTCAAAAGGAGAGGGAGTCTCTCCTTTTGTTTGGTTCGGCCGGACCGAGTGCATGCATGGGGAAGTGGGCTTCCACTTCCTCTTAATTTTAGCTCGAGGTCCAGTTCGCCAAATGCTAAAATGTATATGACGGGTTTATATTATAAACTGTTATCGGTTATCGGAAATTAAGGCATCAGCTAATAATACGGGTTAGCTGAATTATTAATTCGTGTCCGACAAAGCAGTATTGTATAATTATATTCAATATACATTTAATTAAATATAAATCGTTTATATTTAATTTTACGAATTAACTGGTTAATTCGCCATAGCCCATGATATTTAATCCGTATTAAATACAATATCTCAACATCACACATTTGACTAATTACTAGTCAAATAACTCGGACTAACTGGTTAGTCAATTTTGGCATCTACATGACAGTATTTTCATACCGTCACATCTCTCGAACGTATCCTATAGGTGTGACTTTTAGGGACCAGTTGATCACCGCCATCTGTATGACAATAACGTCAAACTTATCTAGCAAGCCAACCGTTATTGATAAACGTGGATCAACTGATAATAATACCAAAGTATGCCCTTTGATCCTTTTAGAGGTTTATAAGTCCTTGCACTAACTGTTAAGGACACCAACCCCAACAAAGGATGATGCCCTTATCTATAAAGTTGATTAATTGTATGACGATGCAAGTTGATCAATTCCTTAAAATTGAACAATTCGATTTGTGAGAGAGAATAAATATCTTATTGTAATGGGATTAAATAAGATTTATTTTAGTAATAAAATGCTTTGTTACTAAAATTATTTATTGTTTGAGAAACAATAGAGATAGGAATGAATGGT